>NC_133816.1:16100362-16410362 GCF_043250625.1 Sebastes fasciatus | reverse complement strand
CATTATATCCACATTACTGATGATTATTTATCAAAATCGTGTACAAATTTTGGAACAAACACCAATCGTCAATCCTACAATATCGTTGCAGTATCAATATCGAGGTATTTGATTTTCTCCATATCGCCCAGCCCTAGTATCCTTTACCATTTCCTCAACAGCTGCTACTTTATAGCGTATAGGCTGGTACTCTAAGGCTGATGAGGGAGCCGGTGAGTGGGGCGGTCAGTTGACGGGGACATGGTGGTAACGGGTGTTACTGCAGGTCAGGAGGTCAGAAATGATGGTTATTATTGCAGGTCAATGAGCAGACTGAAAACAATGATATGAATCATTTTGCTTTTGACACAGCAGTGGGGTCTGTAGGAACCCAAACAATGAGCAAGTACAGTCAATGTGTCAATCAGATTGTGGGAACATGTACTAATACTTTTTTAATGTTTTCTCTTTAATTGGAGATTTGTATGATTTAGAATAATTTCTACAACCGTTTCATGCTCGAGGACTTAAACACACTCATATAATATGAATAAAAACCCAGAAATACTTCATCCTGAAGCTGAAAGAGCCTGAAAAGCAGCTCTTACTCCCTGAGAAGTGGCCATTGTAGAAACACGAGGACTTCACGAGACAGTGGATACACAGTCCCCCGGAGACTGATCGCTGTTGTCAGCCGTGAATGTTTAACTGATCGTCACGTACATTTATCAGTGAACCAGAAAATGTAGCCTGATTCCTGGGATATCACCATGGATACTATCAAAGACACATCCTATTTCTCCATCCTTTGAATCCATTCTCTATGGAGCTATAAAAGAGTATCAGTGTGCAACCCCACATATTCTCTCCTGGACAAAGAGACCTCTCAGGCTAAAGCCAAGCCACAGTAGCAACGTCTTTGAACTTTAATGACAGCATGACTGTACTGTTAGTAACCCTCCAGAAAGTGTCATCTTAGAGCAACGACGCCTCAAGCACTTACTGTATTTAATATTCAACATGTGATGGTTTCCATTTAGCAACTCAGTACAATAATGGAGAGCTTTACTTCAATTGGAGCCATTCACTGACTCGCTGGTATTTGCTGTTTTGCTATTAGTCCCAGCAGCCCCTCAGGCATGACTGAATGAGACCTTCTCAGACAGCACCACATCGTCACGTGATGCCTTTGTTTAGACGGCTGTGACGCTGGTTGCATTGGGCTGTGTTTGCTCATGAAGTCTGGTGGTGGGAGAAGTCTGTTTATCTCACATTTCAAGTGCACAAAGGTGAGGTCTGTGTGTTGTGCTGTTGACATTTGGGTATAATGTGCAGGATGTGTGGCGTTCCAGCGGTCCTGTCGGTTTCATATGAGAACACAATAAGTAAACACCCACAGGCAATGACTTCTAATGGAGCAAGCACATACCTAAGTATTTATAATGGGGCTGTCAATCCATTAAAAATATTTAATAGCAATTAATCGCACATTTTTTATCTATTCAAAATGTACCTTAAAGTCAAGTATTTAATACTCTTATCAACATGAGAGTGGGCAGATATGTTTGCTTAATGCAAATGTATGCATATATTTATTATTAGAAATCAATTAACAACACAAAACAATGACAAATATTGTCCAGAAACCCTCACAGGTACTGCATTTAGCATAAAAAATATGCTCAAATCATAACATGGCAAACTGCAGCCCAACAGGCAACAACAGCTGTCAGTGTGTCAGTGTTGGAGGTACGTGGTTGTCCGCACATAGTCAACGCGTGCATCCTCTGATGGCGAAATTTACATCACGCGGACTGTAACGTACTCGCAGATGCAGAAAGTATAATTTTGGCTTTTAAGGCTGTAGCAACAAAACCTCAGAGTGTATTGAATTTAACAAAGCGGTGTTAATGCTTTTTAATTAACTTTTTTTATTTGTAAGAAAAGGAGAGATGTGCCAATAAAAATGTTTCATTCCCGATACCGATTCTGATACCTGAACTTGCGGTATCGGCCGATACCAGCGTGATAAAAAAAAGAAATATACTGTTGTTGTTTGCTATCGTCACGTGACTAACTACTTGCAATCAGTTCTTCTCTGCTGCTCTAAAACAGTAATTGCCAGCACAGTGAAGGTTACTGTTTTGGAGCGGTGAAGAAGAATTGATTTACAGTTAAACAACTAGATTTTTTTAATAAATTACGGTATCGGATCTGTGCATAGACTGGCGTACTCGCCGATACCGAATTTTGTGCAGTATCGGACGCATTTGTGATACTGGTATTCTCTCTTTTATGTCCTTAGTAACTGGACATCAGCTTGAGTTCTAGAAAAATTCTAAACAACTTTTTTCTGATATTTTATGGATTAAATGAATAACTGATCAATCAAAGCCTAACCTGACCTTAACCTTGAACGTGCCTGTAAAGTAATTATTGTTCTTGTTGGGAATTTTTCTTGAAGGATCACACACAAACAACATCTGATCTCCATGTGGGGGATTTCTGCAGCTACATCTTTGTAGCTCAAGATCTGTGAAACAGCTTCCCCCGTTGGGTTTTCACTTACCTATGACAGCAACATCCCTCTATCGCTTGTGTTTGCTTTCCTTCCTCCCCTTGTGGTTTCTCCTATAGCTTGTTTAACCAAGATATAGGAGCTTTGCTAACCAATCAGAAGCCAAAAGTAGAAAAGAACACGGGTACAAAAACACAGCACCTCTACAGTACATCAACACGGCCGTGTCCAGCTGTTTGTCATCTCGGCCTGCTCATTAGAGCAAATTTTATCAGCACACCAAAGCCAAGCAGCCTGTCTGCGTTCCCTCTGCCTCCAAAATAGCCCATTAGTTTTCTTCTTGGAAGTAGCACAGCGGTTTGACCCCAGCTACACTGTGTGGCTTTGCAGCTGATGCTCTGAGGCAGAGAAAAAGCCTGGGTGTGTTTGTGTAATTATTCAGTATCAGGGCTGCTGATGAGTTGTTCCACATCCACTGGCACTTTTTTAATGAGCATTCATGGTAGACGATAGCGCTTAACGCTGTGCACGGCAGATCTGCACACTCCCTCCCTTACAGAGGTGGGGAAGAAGAATCAACCACAACAATATGGTGAGGTTAGTAAGCTTAATTAAAATCACAGAATCATCACATTTTCTGTAACTCAACTTGATATCGACTATAATTGGTATCAAGTGAGGAGAAGCCATATGCGTTTTATTCATTCAAGCAATGTGACACTGAGAAATGATCTATTGTGTCGCCCCAAAATAGCCACTATCATTATACTCATATACTATAATGACATATACAAATGCGTGAATGCAGGCAGTAAGTGGGGTCAACCAAGCACACATCTTTGCTATTGGTTGAGGTTGCGACTTCGCCGGTCGAAGTTCACCGAAGTTGAACTCCACGTGATGTGAATTTGCTTTGCCACCGGAAGCAAATGTTTTATTCGCCCCTCCGCTCACATAGTATGGAAGTGAACGGGAGCCGAATATGTTGCTCATGGCCTGAGTTTGAAAACGTATTCTCTAGATACAGATGCTGATATACTGATCAGGGTATAGAAACACACTCAAAAGGCACAAAACAAATCTCTGAGGCTTCTGTTTACCATTATATTCCTAATGCTGAAAGAGTGGTAATCCTTTACTTTTGTCACGATTAAAGGCCTCAGTATTTCTCAAGCAAGGTGCTTGTCTGATGGTCTAATAGTGCCTAAAAGCCCATTTCCAATGGTGGAATTTGGGGGGCGTCGTCTGACAATTTTGCCTTCTTTTTGTAACCGATGATCAGACAATCGAACCCACTTTACGCAGCAACAAGCCACGTGCAAAGAGATGTGACCGTGTGCAGGATTTGAACTTCTCTCTCAAGCTTTCTTTTTTTTCAGTCTTCACACAACTTTGTTCATCAACCAAGTGCAACACTATGAATGCCAAATTAGGCTTCAAATCGGACCGATTAATCACTGTCGAAACAGCGAAGACTCCAGAAAAACAAAAGAATTGTTGGAGACAGTTCTATCGGTTGGGATGACATTGTAGACACCCTCTGACAGGAAGACAAACACAATTTGTCAAACAGGTTGTAAACAAACCTTCAGGTCAGTCAGATTTATTTAGAAGGAAAAACAAAGACCAATGATAAATTGATAAACCACAACCCGTTTTAACATCCATCACAGTTTCTAGTCTGACTTCCTAGTTCAACTTTGACCTACTGTACTTGCCATACATATCAGACCAGCACATGCGGGTACTTCACAAAAAGTCAAGGCCGCGCCCCTTTTGGGGGGAAAGAAAACCGAAGTTTGTATTCATTCATCTCTTGTTATACAAACGTTTGTTTTATACACGTCTAATAATAAATGTACGACCTTGCCTGAACCTGAGCGTTCACGATACCTTAACAAATGAAGTGAGAAGTAGGCTCATTTTCTCATAGACTTCTATACAATCAGACAATACAACCAGAGGAGTCGCCCCCTGCTGGCTGTTAGAAAGAATGCAGATTTACGGCACTTCCGCATTGGCTTCACTTTTTAGACCCAAAGCTTGAACCACTGGCCTTAACTCAAGAATTCATATGGTTATTATGACAATTTCACACAATTGTCTAATAGGATAAGTGATGACACTTTGGACGGACATGGATTTAAACGTTGGCGTAGGCATAAAACCATGAGGCGGTAATTCTAGTTAGTAATACTGCAAATACTTTGGTTAGCTGTCATAACTGATAAAACCAATGGCCAGAGCTACAGAAATAAAACCCAAGTTTTGATAACCCATAGTTTTTCTTTAAGACATAAACCGTGGTGTCACCAACATTAGAGAGCCAACCATCACACCCCCTCAGTCAACAAGAAAACAATGAATCTTTGCCAGTCGACTACATCCTCAAAGAGCAGAGGCTCCAGAACCTGACAAATTGGCGATCTGATCGACACTGATGCCACACACTGATCATCGCCTGTTGTTTTTCTCCAGGGAAGTTAAAGGTTATTTATTGTAGACAGTAGGTGATCACTGCTGGTGAACATTTCACCAGTGTCTGCTAAGCTTTCGAGCTTTTCCACAGTTAATCACACCCTTTGCCAGTTTTTAATTAAGCCATAGGAGATATTTGACTATAATCTTCAGTCACCTGCAACGAAAAGCAATCCGCTTTTTTCATTCTTTCTCCCTTTGATGAAAATGCTGTGTAAATACTGCGCTGGATTGGATGGACTTGCATTTCACACACTGCTGTCTGTGCACAAGCTTCAATCAAATTAACGTTAGACGACTGCCACGTCTTTTTATATAGCAGAGCAAATCGTCTGCAGTAAAAGGGGTGAGAAAGCTGGATCATGTTCCATTACGATCTCCCTCAATGAATAATACAATAGGGCCCCCAGGACCAAATGGAGATTGGGCTCATCTTTTCATGTCCGTCTTCCATTTGCCCATTTGTGCTCAGGGATTCTGCTGCCAGAGTGAGTCCCCTGCCTGGTCAGTAATTCAGCCACACACAGAGGCTGAATGAGGCCAGACGGCGTCCTCGCGGTATCATCCTTACTGATGCGTCCGTCCAGGGACGTCTTGGCATTTGAATACAGACTCCTCCGTCCCCAGACATGACAAATGTCACCTTTTCTTCTCGCGGGCTTAAATGGAGCCGATGCATTTTAGTTGTACGGTGACCTTTTAGGAGACATCCGACAATAATCTCTTTTCTTTTGTGGCACTTTCCAAAGACGCCTTGCAGCAGAAGAGCAACAAAAGTGCAAATTCTTATCTGGTGCAAACAAACTTTTTCTTTATCTGCACTTTATTTGCATGAGATAAGTAACTAACAGATGAATAGACTTGATACAATCGCAGCGAAGGCATCTTTTTTTTCCCCTTCTCTTTCTCTTTTTGTTATCAATGCCCCAACTCCATCAACATGAAAGACTCCGGCCCTGCTGATCCCACATTTCATTTGCAGGAGATTATGCTTTTAGCAATCAAGCTCGGCAATATCAGAATATCATACGGGGATGTCAGCAAGCAAAGAAAGAAGCTATGAATATCATTGAAGCTTTGTCTGACTTTGCACTTTCTTCAAAGCAGAGATTCGGTGGGCAAGTGTAGTGTGAGATAGAATGAGGTCTCACACATCAGCCCGTTACTGTCATTACTCTGAGCCTGCGTGGCGGTACCTCTCTGTCAGACATTTATAGAGATTGCATGTTGTCTTGTTTATTGTACTCAGGAGTAAAGGTTCCCGAGCTCAAGTCATTCTCAATCATGTAAACCATCAGTTGAATTTAGTGAGCACTTGGAGCTAGTGAGGCAAAACAGGAGTGAATGTCCTATTAAAGTTTCTGTGTTTCTATTAGGGCTGTCAATCGATTGTCAGTCGCATGATTGTCCATAGTTAATTGCGATTAATCACAAATTAATTGCACATCTGTTCAAAATGTACCTTAAAGTGAGATTTGTCAAGTATTTAATACTCTTATCAACATGGGAGTGGGCAAATATGCTGCTTTATGCAAGTGTATGTATATATTTATTATTGGAAATCAATTAACAACACAAAACAATGACAAATATTGTCCAGAGACCCTCACAGGTACTGCATTTAGCATAAAACACAAGCAACAACAGCTGTCAGTGTGTCAGTGTTCTGACTTGACTATGACTTGCCCCAAACTGCATGTGATTATCATAAAGTGGGCATGTCTGTAAAGGGGAGACTCGTGGGTACCCGGAGAACCCATTTACATTCACATATCTGGAGGACATCCTTTGCGTCTAGCTAGTATGACATGGTTGGTACCAATGGATTCTTTGGGTTTTCTAGTTTCATATGATACCAGGATCTTCACTCTAGCTTTAAAACGTGTTACAAAAACGCAATTTGCGTTAATGCGTTAAAGAAATTAGTGGTTTCTATCTCAAAGTTTCCTCCGGCAGCCAACAAGGCTTTCAAGGTCAAATGGAAAAAGGAAAATACCAAACTGTCAGAGCGCTGCTTTCCCTCGGATCAGCCTACACAATGTTTTTTCCCTATCACGATGCTCACTGTGCCATATTAGGCGATCACAGAGTCATAAATTCTTGTTGTGACTTGGCTGAAAGACAGAGTACATGTTGGACCCTCTCTGTAGACAACCCAGCCATACTGACATGTCTGCCTGCTAGAGTCTGTTAAATGAAACTAAGAATAATATTAGACTTACGGTCTAAAATAGCACCATTACTCTTTCTGGGATTAACTCCTTACATCTTAAAGGGGCACTCCAGTGATTTAATATAGCCCTCCCATACAGCTGGGCCTTCATAAGAGACATATATTTTAAAAATGAACAGGCCAAGATATTCTGACTTTTATGCCCTAGTATGGGGCAAATGTCTAAAATGCTACATTTCCCATAATGCAATCAGTGGCATCTTTTCACGAGGCTCTCCATGCCTGATAAATGTAGCCACAGAGGCCAAGCTGAGAGGACCCCTGGTAATGTCATTAGTGGTTGTTGGGTCTCTGGTTGGGTGTCACTCGCCCTAAAGACGCAACATGCTTGAGTGTTGAAAGCAGCAGTTTCCTGCTCTGATGAAATTATGATTACATTTATTCTAATTCGTGCTGTCAAAGTTAACGCAATAATAACACGTTGTTGATGCAAATTATTATTATTATTTTTTTTTTGCACTCAACATTTATTCATAAAACAAAATGAATGTAAAAACAAGATACACAAATCACAAAGCAGCTGTCGGCATCACATCAGATCATCTTAAGAGTTCTTTCGCAGAAGCATCACATACACAGTCACCCGAGCAACCTCATCATAATTAATCATACTTAATATGATTTAATATGTAATCACCCGTTATGTTTAACCAGACACTTGTATGCCACTTGGGGAACTTATTTTGTCATTTGTCACCACTATAAATGTAGTTATACAAAGTCACAGTCATGTTTAGATGCAAATTATTTTTAACACCACTATTTTTTTTAACGCAACTTCCGATTTTTAGGTCGTAGCTGGCTCAGTTTTAAAGCTAGAATGAAGATACTGGTATCATATGAAAGTAGAAAACCTAAGGAATCCATGCTAATGCTAAATCTTGGCGAGGAAAAACTGTCATGGCCATTTTCAAAGGGGTCCTTTGACCTTTGACCTCAAGATATGTGAATGAAAATGGGTTCTATGGGTACCCACGAGTCTCCCCTTTACAGACATGCCCACTTTATGATAATCACTTAGTTTGGGGCAAGTCATAGTCAAGTCAGCACACTGACACACTGACAGCTGTTGCTGTCTGTTTGCGATGTTATGATTTGAGCATATTTTTTATGCTAAATGCAGTACCTGTGAGGGTTTCTGCACAATATTTGTCATTGTTTTGTGTTGTTAATTGATTTCCAATAACAAATATATACAGACATTTGCATAAAGCAGCATATTTTCCCACTCTCATGTTGATAAGAGTATTAAATACTTGACAAATCTCCCTTTAAGGTACATTTTGAACAAATGTTCTGTTGAGTGCAATTTAATTTGTGAATAATCATGCGATTAATCGCGATTGAATATTTTGAATATCATTGAATATTATCGATTGACAGCCCTAATTATGATTAAATATTAAATTGATCTTGAAGTGTTTATTTTAGAAAATTTATTTTAATATAAATGGGTATATATATATTTATGTAAAATATAAAATGTCTAGTGATAACAAGTGTTGAGAAGAGAGCGAATATCAGAAAGAATGAAAAACTTCAGTCATCATGGGACTGGTTGCGCACAAGAAGCAGCTCAGGAAACATCTATTGTAATCGCTAGGCAACCACACAGTCAGCTGCTGTCAATCACATAGCTTGTCAAGATAATTACATTAGATAATGTCATCGGCTAATGTCATTGGCTGACTAAAGGAGACGCTGCCAGCCTGGTGCTGTTTATTATATCATGACATTATGTGATGATGGGAGAAGGCTGAGCAGAAATGTTTACCGACAACTGGGCCTCTTTTTGGTTATGGTGGATATAACAGAACTTTCACCCAACTGGACCGCAAATCTAAGATGCTCCGAATAGATAAAGACGACGTTCCTGGAGTGTAAAAGCAGTGTTCTCTGTGGTCATGGCCTCAGACTGTGTTTTTCTATGTTCTATCTTATTTCTACCTCCTGCTGCTTTGACCTAAATTACAAAGGAATCATTAAAGTAAAATTTTATCTAATCATTTCCCCTCTTCTCTCTTTCTCTTTCCCAGCGAGCTTCTAAGTCCAGACTTCACAGAGACCTACTACACAGAAGATGGGCAGCCGGTGACTGTGACCAACAACAATTACACTGTAAGTATGACGCAACGGGCTTAAAGGGGACATATCATGCTCATTTCCAGGTTCATACTTGTATTTTGGGTTTCTTCTAGAACGTGTTTACGTGCTTTAATGTTCAAAAACTCATTATGTGTCTCTTGAAAAAGCCCAGTCTGCTCTGATTGGCTTATGAGAAAAATATGCAAAGGTAGTTCTCAAGCTGTAGGCGGTATATTCTAATGAGTCTGTGTGTGACATAGGAAGGGGAGCCACATCTGGATGAATTGTTGAATCACATGTTTTCACCGTGACGTCACCAATTGGTTGGGTGGACTGCCATTTGGAAGCCTTGAGTTCTGCATTTCCCAACTTCCCAAAGGTTCCCAAAAAGGTTATAATAAACTTTCATGAAATGAAAACACACTGTGAAAGGGTTAAAGTTTAAAGACGAAAACACAGACAACTCCCAGACCGGACAACGCCGTGGTAGCGACCTGTCAATCACAAGGTAGCCCCGCCTTAAAGCATCCCCTGCTTTATGGTCTATTTGACTCTAAGTGGGACCATAATTTACTAAATGAACATCATGATGTGTGGAAGAAGACTTGAAACTAACGATTGAGACCATAAACTCATGTTTACAATGTTTACTGAGGTAATAAATCAAGTGAGATGTATCATTTTGTAAAAAAAATGATCATCATCTTTATGTATTTGGTCATTAGGAACATTAATTTCAATCAGCAGAGACAAGGATAATTGTTTATTATAACAGACGACATGTGATAATAAAGTGTTGACAGGAAGTCTTTGGCGTTTAGACTCTACGGGGAGATTTTTTAATGGAGGGGCGTCTGCCCTGAGCAACAGCGAGATAAATTCCTCCCGTGGAGTCCAGACACTGATGGAGGTGATGAGGACTCTGCTGAGACTGGTAGTGCTGAGGAGGCTGATGAATGATGAAGCTGATGAATCTGTGTAGACCGGGCGGTGATGGGGAGGTGGAGGGGGCGCACGTAATAGCGGCATGAATGTACTAAAGGCGGAGAGAGAATCTTATTTAAAAAGAGACAGCAGCGAGATGATAGGCTAACAATGTAGGCGTGTCACTGTGCTGTTGGATAGATCAGATTGACAGCCCCAACCAATGACAGCAAGGAAACGATGAGTGAGCATGCGTGAGAGGAGTGAATGGCAGGATGTATGACAACTAAACTACAGGTCTAAACATGCAAAGGAATAGTCTGCTTGACTGAACTTATGCTAGAGTTATGTTTCATTTTCATTGTAAATGAGCTGATATCAGGACATAATTGAAATTCAAATGTAAAAGTCCAGTTTGCAATTTAGTTTGCACATTTTCTGCCGATTCAAAAATGAAAATGAAAAGTAACTTTTTGCATTCAATTTCATTAAAGGTTCTCTATACATATCCAGGGCATTAATATAGCAGTAAACAACTATTTTTTATGTAAAGGTATAGAGGAGTAATGTCTACCTGAGCAGAGAAGGAGGTCTCTCTCCCTCTGTGTGTGTTGGAATCAGAGCTTCTCCGTGCTTTGTTGACATCACCGGGCTGGTGGTGTGTGTTTTTAGTACATGTTAGTGCATGTGAATGTGCCCCACCAATGCTCACCTGATAACGCCGTCACCAACTCTCCGGTTCCACCTCATAAACACTGTTAGCTCTGCCAGCAGTGTTGCCGTTAGTTTTCACTGTTAGCACCGTCACCTACGAGCCGCCGGCAGAGTTGAGAGCTACTGTATGTGGAGGCAATAGAAATGCTCCCAATCTAGCATTTAGCTCCTTTAACCTTATGGCAGTGTTATATTAAGAGAATTAAAGATTATTCTTCGTATTTTAGTTTTAATTTCGGGTGTAATTATGCATTATAAATGAAAATTGGATCCTAAAATCTTTATTTTTTTGTCATACATCATGCACACACAAATATATGATTAAATGATTTCATTTTAATATTGGTGGCCGTAGTCTTCCATGCACTCAGAGCTACTAGTGGTGGTCGTTAACTCATTTTGTTAATCCAGGATTTTCATATCATTACATTTACATTACATTTTAACAGGGATGAGGAAAAGCAGTACTTCTTATGAAGAGATGTGAATGGGGAAAAGGTTTTTCCACCAAAGTCTGTGTGTGAAAAACTACATTTCAAATTTAAAAAACAAAATGTTTTACTTCAGTAGGATCCCAGCTACTGTATGGCTCCAGTGCTCGTCTCCATGTAGGGATGAGTTAAACAGCACAGCAGCAGCACGACGTGGCTTTAATACATAATAGTTTAGGTAAAATGTATTGTGTGACAAAGTATTGTAAGATGGAACATCGTCAAATAACATCTACGGTACTATTAATAGATCAGCGTATGCTGTCACTACAGCAACGAAAAAGCCAAGCTGCTGAGCGTTCTTTACTTTCTGTAAAGGTGACGGATATTTTTAAAGGAGGAGGAATATGTTCCACTTTGTTGAAGTCATTTTCACACCTGTAGTTTGCTCCATCTGTTCCATCTGATCTTTTCACAGAGCTTTCTGTAGGAAATCACTAACTACAACTAGATAGAACAGACTGACAGAAGGAGAGTTCACAAATTATTACCGCAGTTCATAACAGAATAACTCTGCAGATTGAAATCCTACACTGTAAAACAGATTTTTTTTTCTTTAATCATATTTCTTGCGACCACACGGGAGACGTCGCGGTGCCACAAGGCCGCTGTCGTAAGTGATGCATAAATTATGAAGCACTTTATTAACGCTGCCGACCGCGTGTCAGACAAGCAGTTTAGGGAGCAGGGCTCGGCAGCTCGGCTGAAATGGTTAAAGGAAGTAGAAGCTATATGAAAGACGACTGCTGGAGCCCCGTGCAGCACCACGCTGGCTGCTTTCAACTATAAAACATGCACCCACACGACTGCACCGCTCAACATGTACAACAGCTTTAATAGGAAGACATGCACTGTTGTTGTGACAGATATATGCAATAGTGGCATCACTATAATTTTTCTAGAGACGCACCGATTCTGTGCTGATAGCCGATACCGATGTTTGAATAATAATTTGTCTGATAGTCGGTACCAATACTAATGTTTTTGTTTATTTTGTTTTGCTGTTATTTATTCCCCTTTTGTGCCAGGGAAACAAAGACCTCTTGATTATAAAAAAAAAACAGAATTTAAAAATCATTCAGCATTTCATTACACTGTCTATGAATGAGCACAAATTAAATCAGACAAATTTATGAAACAACAATATAACCTTCTTCACATGAAAAAGTTTTTTATTTTTTTTTAAATATCTGCTTCAAAAGCCTTTCCAGCTGCTATTCAACTACCTACTCAATCAGAATAATGTTTTAGTATTTAAGCAGCCCAACAAAAAGTATTGTGAAACATAAATTAAATGTAAAAGCGATTAGAAACATAAGCAGTGTTTCTCACACAGACTTTACTTGGGCGGGCCGCCTTTATGTTAACGGCCGCCTAAGTATATTTGGCGAACCATTTTAGCATATTTTATTTACATTTTTGTATCCGAGATAACGACGCCTTCCGCGATCGATTAACTACTGGATTAGTAGCAGCGTGAGCTCCGCTCTGCCTGGACTATGATCTCGGTATGGAGGACGGACTGCTGCACGGCATGGAGGATGTTCCCACTGTAACGTACTGGGTGCTGCGTCACTCCTCATTGGACTGACAGGCTTCTAGTGACACATTACGCACACATGAAGTTCATTCCCATCCAGACCCACAGTGACTGTTTTTAATAAATCTTGTAAGTCATTGTCTTGCTGCTTAATTTGACATTGAACTTATCAATGTTCTTGTCGCTGATCTTTCTCCGTGACAGTGTACTACTCCCACACAGACGACTTTTTCTTCCACTTTTATTTGTAAATGAACTACAGGTGCGCATGGCGCCCGCCGTCAGAGTCATGTCCAGCCAGCAGCTGGTTACTGTTGTCCGAGTCCGACCGCAAATAACCAACACAACATTAGCCGGCGTAAAATAGATGCAACACAACAGATAAACATCGTCCATCGGCGAATGTCACCTTACCTTAAAAACACTCAACATATGTACACAAACACAACATGCATGCAAACAAAATGGTTTTATGCCACGGACATCGCAATACATCATCACACATGAACAGTTAACACACATACTGTAACACGCTGATCTATATACCCATGCTGATACATCACATGGTCTGACTGAGCAACAGGATGAACTCCAATCTATAATGTGTCTGTAACCGTGGACACATTGCAGCCTCAGTGGAGTCTTTAATGTATGTGGAAATTAACAATATAATGCGTAATGGTGCAAATAGCATTGCAACAGTGATCACAAAAATTCTGAAATCTAATATATTTAATATAAACAAAGAAGCCTATCTGTGCAGTTTCAGACTTCCTTTACATTGTACTGTGGCAACATGTCACATTTGGATGAACTTTACAGTCCGGAGCAGAAAGATGCTGCTATTCTTCAACCACAAACAGATATATAAAGCCCTCAAAGTTTATAGCAGAGGCAGAAGGAAAAGCTTTTATTCCTCCACATTCTGACTCTCACTTTCTATTACCGGAAGATTTTCTGAGATGTCCTGAATCTCAAAATGTGGACATTTTTGGTGGAAATCTGTTTTAAAAAGGACACTAATAATATGACTAGAACAATACCATATAATAGACACTCTAATGGCTACATTTTAAAACGCCACATCGCCTCTCAAAGGACCTTAGTTTCCTCAGAAAAAAAGACTACCTGGATTATGTCTTTTTAAACACAGCGCCATTTTCGGAGGTCATTGACTTCTTGGTTTTACGTATATTGAGATTCAAAATTTAGGAAAAAATAACTTTTGGTAATCCCCTCTTTGGTCTGTCATCAACAGTATTTAGCAAAGTCACAATCCTCTTCATGTCACGTCCATTGAAGTCACTTGATTTCAATCTTTAAAGACTCACGTTATCAGAATCTTTGCAGACGTCTCAGAGTTTCTGATGATCAGTGGCGGTTGAGCCCCCTGATTGGCCCTTTGATCAACTTAGCTGTTAAGTTCTACATCATAGGAACCGAATCATCCGCTTGTCCTCAGCAGACTTTTGGCTGCAGCGCTGCATGCCATATTCTGTACGCTTACGGTTAGTTAAGTGATGAATAACGTCTTCAGACCAATAAAAGTTTATTAAAATGAATGGTTAGTTTTAGAGCTCCTACTAGCTCTCACTTTCATTTCATCTTTCAGGTGCAGTCACCCACTAATGTACCACATTCACTTGCTTTGGAAACAGGCTGGTACAAGTAGTCCCTGCTAGGTAAACACATGTCATTTGACGTGTAGACATATAACTATAGAGCAAGGAGTCTGCACGTGTGTCCGTCACATATCTCGAGAACCGTTCATCCGATCTAATTCACACTTGGCAGGTGTATTGTTGGCAACCCAAGGACTTGCAGACACTTTCAATATTGCTAAACTTTGAATAAACAAGCCAACGCTGCTCTGTGCAGCAGCGGCGGCAAGACTTCAGGGCTCTGCAGACTGAGTCCAGCATGTCTTCCACAACGGACCTTTACAGGCTGCGACCCATTGACTGCAGTTCACTTTAACACAAACCATGATTCTAAACCATTTTCTAACCTTATAGTCCATGAGCCAGGACCCCAAATTTGGGCTACCGTTACCATCTTGGGAAAAAAAAATTCATAGTAACTTTTGGCGAGATATACACCCCAAATGGGCTCATTGATTCCACAACAGTTTCAGCTTTCCAGTCATACCCAATTTATGCCATTCCAATTTCCGATTATCATAAAGTGGGCATGTCTGTAAAGGGGAGACTCATGGGTACCCATAGAACCCATTTTCATTCACATATCTTGAGGTCAGAAGTCAAGGGAGCCCTTTGAAAATGGCCATGCCAGTTTTTCCTCGCCAAAATTTTGCGTAAGTTTGGAGTGTTATTTAACCTCCTTTGCATCAAGCTAGTATGACATGGTGAGTACCAATTGATTCCTTAGGTTTACTAGTTTCATATGATACCAACACTCCTTACTCTAGCTCTATAACTGAGCTACAGCCTCTGAAAGACATTACAGTCAGTCGGGATCGTGGGTATATGGAAATCGTACAAAAAGAAATCCATGTGATTATATGTGTCCTAAGGTTTTTATTGACTTTTCCAAAATATACAACAGACAAATATTTGTTCTAATATCTTTCCTTCTCTGGTTTGCAGAAACGTAACAATGCCAACATTTGTTTCTGGCGACTGGGCTGTCAAGATATGTACTGAGCAGGACATTCCACATTATAAATATCTACTTGTCAGTACTCTCTGGTGGACAAACTATTTATCAAAACCAGACATAAAACTAAGTGAGGCTCTAAAAAAAAAAAAAAAAAAAAAAAGCTGTGCCGGTGGGGCGGCTGTGGCTCAGAGGTAGAGCAGGTCGCCCACCAGACAGAAGGTCGGCGGTTCGATCCCTGGCTCCTCCAGTCCGCATGTGGACTGTGTCCTTCGAAATGACCTTGAGCAAGATACTGAACCTGAAGGCTGAGCCATCGATGTGTGAATGAGTATTTAGATGAGATCCTGATGGGCAGGTTGGCTCCTTGCATGGCAGCCTCTGCCATCAGTGTATGAATGTGTGTGTGAATGTTCACATGTGGTGTAAAGCGCTGTGAGTGGTCGGAAGACTAGAAAGGAGCTATATAAATGCAAGTCCACTTACCATTTTCCATGTTTATGGAAATGCTTTTACTGACTTAAAAACATTCATGGCTATTCAACAAGACGCTGTTCAACAAATTGTATACTGTGTTGTTTAAGAGTTTGACAGGTAAAAGCATTTCTTTATTCTGCCGCAGCACAATGGAATAATCTTCCTCCGAGCCTTAAGTTGATCGCACCAGAGAGCATCTTCAAAGTGCCCTGAAATAACAGTCAGTCATTTGTAGCCTGTTTTGTATTATAAAGAGAGCTTTCACTCCACCTTCGTACGTCTGCTAGTCACGTGTTAAATGTTGGAGGACCACAGGAAATAAGCCATTAGACTTTATTGCGTTACAACATTGAGGATTGTAGTGCAGTTACACAATACAAGAAATGTCAAAGTTAACGCGATAATAATGTGTTAACGCCAATTTGTTTTAACGCAACTAATTTCTTTAACGCATTAACGCAACTTGACATGTCCACTTTATGAGAATCACATGCAGTTTTGGGCATGTCTTAGTCAAGTCAGCTCACTGACACACTGACAGCTGTTGTTGCCTGTTGGGCTGCAGTTTGCCACGTTATGATTTGAGCATATTTTTTATGTTAAATGCAGTACCTGTGAGGGTTTCTAGACAATATTTGTCATTGTTTTGTGTTGTTAGTTGATTTCCAATAATAAATATATACATACATTTGCATAAAGCAGCATATTTATCCCCTCCCATGTTGATAAGAGTATTAAACACTTGACAAATCTGCCTTTAAGGTACATTTTGAACAGAAATCCCTTTCATGCTTTGTATTCTTGGTGTTGATGAATAGGTGTTGTGACATGATGGGACAGATGAGACAGAAACAGAGGGTTTAAAACAGACAGAGGTGCAGAGATATCAGCAAAAGAAGGATTGGTTTTATGAAACACAGTGCCTGTGTTGCAACATCTGCCTGAAGTTGAGATCAGTTTGCATGACGTGAACGTTCTCGAGCAGATTTTTGCTTGTATGGTGATTGATAGAGCCCGACCGTCTCGCCTCGCTAGCCTTGTCCAGACTACAGAGAATACATTGAGGCTTTGCTCCGTGGTTAAACTTGTAGCAGAACATATTTCTGTTCCTTTCATCAGAATATAAAACTATGAAGACAGTCTTCCCCCCACTCAGCACTGAGACACAAGCGAGTAGTCATAATCACTTGTATCTTATTACAGAAACAATTCATTTGATATTTCCTGATAATTGAATTCAAGCAGCAAACTGAGAGATGTGATCTTTGAATACCTTTTGATTTTCTCTCAGCTCACTCTGATTCTCTCCAATTGTAAACAAACCAGAGTTGGTTCCAAACACCCACAGGCAGCGTCTCTATCAGACATGGTTCGGTGAGCTTTTATCCCACAATCCACCAGCTTAAAGGTTTGGGATGAAGACAAATCTAATAGCAGGTCATTCCGATTTGACATCTTTCTTAAAATATGATAAAGTGTTTGATCCTGAAGGCTGGAAGTTTGTTCAGGCGCAGGTGAGAAACTCAAACAAAGCATCTGAGACAAAAACAGTGTGCAAAATACGCCATTATTAACACCTAGGATGCCTCAAAGACAGCAAAATCAAATTTTGGGGGAGTCTGAAAATGAAGCAAACAGATGAAGATGAAGTCTCTATTGATGCTGATCCAGCTGCTGACATGGGTACAAAGCCTCATTCATGTCTTTTTGTCCTTATTTCCTTTCTGAAACAGTCCAGAGATCTGCTGCTATTCTATAAATGATCTCATTCTATATAAACTGTGAATCCTTCAGAACAGCTGTCATTTAACAGTTAAATCTCGGTGTCGATAAATATTTAATGAAGGGCAATGAATGGGCTTTTTTTAAAGATAAAGTGAAGATACTGGTATCATATGAAACTACAAAACCTAAGGAATCCATTGGTACCAACCATGTCATACTGGCTTGTTGTGAAGGAGGCTAAAAAACACTCCACATTTACGCAAAATTTTGGCGAGAAAAAACTGACATGGCCATTTTCAAAGGGGTCCCTTGACCTCTGACCTCAAGATATGTGAATGAAAATGGGTTCTATGGGTACCCACGAGTCTCCCCTTTACAGACATGCCCACTTTATGCTTATTCCATGTAGTTTTGGGCAAAAACCATGTAGAATTATTTGAATGCAGTACAAATGTTTTACTTTCGCCTATACTTAAATGGTGTATATTTGTATATTTCTGCATACTGGGGTCCCTTAACAGTCTTGTTAGTCTCCATAGTCTCCGCTTTTCCTCAGATGATGACGTGTCTTTATACTATGTCTTCCTAAAATTAGATTTGAAAAAATCACAATATATTGCCTTGCATACAGTATCACAATATATCACAATATATTGAATCGTTACCTTTGAATCATGATACGTATCGTATTGCCAGGTTATTGCCAATACACAGCCCAACAATTTGCAGGTAGCAAGTCGGTTCCAATGAGCCTTGCAGGTGCGCAGCGGGTTTGCAAAACCGGAAATGTGCACGACTGTGTGTGGACAGAAAATGAAAATTCCCATTTTGCCCAATTCGTTAAAACATGTTTAAGAACATTTCTTATCATTTCACAGCATATAGATATATAGGCATATAGGGCGTTTCACAAGTCCACGAGATCACATGTTTAAGACAAAAACACAGATTGAGAAAGACCTGATGTGTAACAAATGTCTTTGTTACAACCTGGTCAAACAAAGTGAGCTAAAACTCGACACCCTCCACAAAATTTAAATAACCTGCTGCAGACATTTCGGTTTGATGTTCCAACTTTGGACCACACGGCTTTAACTGCAGATGGGATCCATCTCGGCATTTGACAGCGCCTTTCCGCACGGTAAGCCCTCACAGATGGCAGGTTGTCCCTCACACAGCTGAAACAAGGCCTAGCGGGGCCGATCTCTTGGCCTGCGTCCACATCACATCCTCTACCTGTACCCAGACTAATTGCTGAGGGTTGGCAGGGACGCTTCTCGCTGACAATTGATTTGTATGTTGGCTCTAACAGAGCACTCACGGCTGCTGCTGCTGCTGCTGTTCAAATGAAAGAGATCATTCACTCTCTGATGAGCTGACAGAGACTTTTGAATAGTCAAAAAGCTGAATGCAGGCATAATTTCAACCTTGTGGTGATAAATCCCTTTTCAACATTAACAGCAGGTCTTTAGGCCCATAGGCAGAGCGTCTTTTAGAAATCATGAAAGGTGTGATGCATTTGTACTTTGAAGGTTGAAAGTACTAGTTTCTTATGTCTTTTTTCCCCCTTTTATATAAGTTACAATACAGTAGTTAGCAGAGAGAGGCAGGTGTTCTGGCAGCTTGGCTGGTTTTAACTTAAGGGTAATAAAACATCTTTTGTCTCTTCAGCCTTTATTATAAACTCAACAGAACTCTGAGGCTCCACATTCACCGCTGCACTTCTGTTTGTAGTTCATTAGAGGTATAACGGGACACAAAACCCGGTTTTATGGTCACAATTTTCAGTGCAGCTGGAAAACAAAGCGCAAAATCTATCATATTTGTCACTCATTTTGAAAAAGGTAAACATTAAATGGTTGCTTATTGGCCACAATGTTCACTGTGAAGTTATTATGGCAGTCACATGTTGGCATATGGTCAGTAAAGCCCCTTACCCACTGGACAAAAACCACACCAACATCTGGCTTTGTCTTTAGTGCGAAAGGTTATAATCAGCATTCATTGCTGGCACAAATGACTCTGCAGTAGTCACGGCTATTTAATCGGCTTCAGCTCCATTCGGCAGTGATGGAAACATGACACCTGGGTGGGCACGCTAATTTCCGCCTCTTTTCTGGCCACAAATTCCGTTGGTCTCCTTCCAAGCAGCGCTTGTTCCAAATTAGTTCGACACCGAGTTTGAAAGAGAGACTGAAAAAGTAACAGATATATTAAAAAAAGAACATTTTCATTGGCCTCCATGCTGCTTTCTACGGTACACTAACCATGTCTTTCAGCGTGTTTCTGACACACCAGAAAAAAATGGAAGGCATACTCATCTACTGGCAACTGAGTGGTTCAGGAATGAGTCCTAAAACCCAGATATGAGTTAGCATTTTAGCACTTCTGGTTCCCTCGTCTGGAAGTCAATGGCTTTTTTGAATGGCTTTTTAGGTAGATGTCTGAAATAAGGTCTGTGGTTAACACAAGCTGAAGAGATTTTAAAGGGGCTCTCTGTAAGAATCAGTTATTGCTTGTTATCAGTGACACTTGTGGCCGTTAAGTCAACGACAGTCAGCGTACTGTTGCTCGCGCTTGTGCTCGTGCTCGCACTACATAAATGCAAACAAGCATCAGTCAAAACAGTGAGGCGACACACCGAGACTGAACATGAATGACAGCTAAAACCACAATATCACTGTATATTTCACATGCTTGGCAGTAATGTTGCCTGTCCAACAGGAATTTTGTCAGCTCGGGGTCCGCTTTGATACACAAAACCAAAGAAGGTTCCTCCATGAATTGAAGGCCCGGCCGATGTTGATCCAAGTTTTCCCCCCGACGTCGGTCACATTCCTGTTTAACAAGACGAGCTTCACTAGATATAACTTTGGTTTTTCTTTTGTGCTTTGGTGGAGTTTGTGTTGGAGTCTGAGTTGTGGTGAAGGCTGGTTGACTCCGTTTTTAACCGAACGTTCGCTATGGTTGCACGCTGTTAGCCCTGAAGCGGAGCTGAAAATAAAGGTACTCGCGGTACATTCTTCACATTAAAAGCAGTTTACAGGCTGATAGAGGAAACCCAGAAAGTTGCAGAAGGTCTCTTTTTTTAGGCTAACCTATTCACACATTGGAAATAAAAAGGCGATTAAAAAACATTTATACATGCAAAAACTTACCTACAGTCCCTTTAATGTTTTATTCTACGATATAAAATATGTCAATGAATACCCCACTCATGAATTTTGAAGCTTTTATATGTCTTTAAAAAGGCGGTTGCTAACAAGTGGCCAAATGAGACTACTAAACGTCATCACGCTGACTCGTCCGCCTTTACAGCCTCGTGGTGCATACTCACGCTCATGTGACCTTGGTGTAGTTTGTTTATAGCCTAACGTTAGCTTTTTACTTCTGGCGATTGCATTCACATTTCAAAAATCATAAAAGTGGTGTTCATTTGTGGAGATTCTCTTGCTGAACAAAACGTGTAAATATCATGATGATGTTGCTGATCAGGGCAGTGTGGAAACATTGTGTCTCTGTGATAACAAGGCTCCGGCAGTGAGTCACTGCGGTGCCACCTGAACAGCTTTGAATTGACACGTGTCCTTGCATCCAGCAGCCTGCCTCCTTCTTATTAAAGGTCTTCAAATTGATTTTCTTTCGTTGCAAGTCGGGTAAAATAATCTCAAATCCTCATCAGGATGTTTAACCGAGCTCCGTCCTCCGTCTGAACACCGTCAACAAGCTGTAAGGAGCTTTGCTGAGCGGTATCGATTCGTCATTGTTCAGATACAGTGGGCAGTGTTGTTACCGGCAGCCGTGAAACAGGAGCACGTGGCCCGCTTTAGTGACACCGAGTCGATCCATCGTTGGCTGCACCAGGGGCATGTCTGCATAAACATTATCACAGCGTTTTAAAGCTTCTCTCCAGATGAAATATGAATGGAATAAATATTGATTGCAATTCATTTCTCTTTTTCAGGATCACTGCTTCTACCATGGCCATGTGAGAGGACATCCAGAGTCCTGGGTGGCTCTCAGCACATGCTCAGGAGTCAGGTACGGGAAACAGCTGACGACAGTGTGTTTGTGTTATTTATGTTACCAGTTTGGGGGAAAGCTGCTCTGATTTGACCCAGACTAAATACAGTAGGTTACATACTCTGTCTACTTCAAGTGCTCAGATGCTGGATTTGATTCAGTCTAGTGTGAGGACAGTAAACTAGCTTCCTCTGGGTGGTCTAAGACCCTGTTCAGACCTGGTATTAACATGCGTGCTCAGTGATCGGATCACAAGTGGACAGCTCTAAGTACAGGTGTGAACGCACAGAAGATGCATTGAGGACGCATTGAGATCGGATCTTTCAGACCACATTCAGAGGTGGTCTGGGCCACATATGACCACATTCTTTTAGCAGTGTGTAGTGAATGTGTCCTGGGCCACATTAAGGACCTCCTACAGCGGGTCTCTGCACTACTCAGGTGAACAGACAGGCAGACGCGAGCGCTTGTCAGCATGGAAACGGCCTCTGTGCTCTACTGTATCCTGTCGGTACAGCTATATTTTATTAAAATATGTCTTGTTTATAGGCTACATATCTACAAACTATCAGACTAGGCACGCAAAGTGCATTATTATCATATTGTCGGAAATGTTTCGGTGTTTTTGTTCTGCTGCTTTGTACATCCGTCCGTCCGCCCGCCTGTTCTCTCTCCTTCCCGCTCTCTGGAGCTATTTTCCCCGCTGTTGTCTGGCAAAGGCAGCGGTGCCGGCAGCACGGAGGAAACCCGTCTATACATAAACGTTGCCGAAAGAAAATATAGATATTAAAAGAGTAACCTGGAAATCTTGCTCTGCTGACCTCTAGTGGTTTAATTTCTCGCCTTGCTGCAGTGATGCAGAGGTGTATACGTTCATAATGATCATTTGAGGGGAGGCCTGAGGGGATGGATTGTCGGTGTTGATGACTTGGTGACTTCCTCTCTAGATTTAGGGACTTCTTGAGCTAGTGCTGCTCGCTACTTTAATTGGAAAAGAGCTGACAACACTTGGCTGGGTTTTTAGGTTGGATCATTTTTTAAATCTAGTGGCAAAATGAAGTGACAGATAAACATCATTAACAGGCATATAGAGTACATATAAATGATGCGCAGGGCTTGAAATGATGAAGTACGATGCTTGTTTTTTTAAAACTTAATGATACTACACCTGGCTCACTTGGATTTAGACCTGTAGACACAGAAGGTATTTGTTTATTTTAATGTCAATAAAAGTCTCATTGTGCAGCTTTAATGTTCGCCATGAGCCTGGAATTATGCCCTTCAACACATCTGGATAAAGTTTCATCTGAAAACACAGAAAGTTCAACTCGCTCTGTCAGAACTCTTTTTTTTTTTACTTCTTCAGATTGTCATGAAAATGAGTAATTTGATCCTCTTTGGGGGATCCAGGCAGCCGTTTTAAAAAGTCTTAAATATCACAGCCTCAGACAGCTTTTAATACGGAATGCCTTTCATATTGAAGGCTTCAGATTGAAACCTTCTCCTGGCAAAGATGCCGCACGTCCCGAGGATGTGTGTCCCCAAAAAATATATTCATGAATTTGATCCAATAAAAGAGACATTAAGTTACAGCTCAGTGGGGCTTTAGTAGGAATTAATTCCAACGCCTGTTCGGTAAATCTAAACAGATAAGAGTTTTAAAAGTTTTTTATGACGTCGTAAGAAAAATGGTGATATTTTTCTCTCTCGGATAGAGGCTGGTTTCGGCGCTGACACGTCCGTCGACACTCTTCGGTCCCTGTGTCCTGATCTGGGAATGTAGCCAGATGCTGCTTGTTGACAGCAGCTTTGATGGGAACAGAGCAGACGTGGGGGAGAATAGAGATCTGTAAGCTAACAGAATGTAAATGCTTTCTAAATGTCCAGTCATTCACAGAGCTGTCCCCGTGTGAGCTGACCCACACAACTTTGTTCTTGGACTGAAAAACAAAGCGGAGGTTGAATTAAGCCTTTTACTCTCATTCAGGGATGTAGTAGCGAATTAACAGAGGGAGGAATTATGTCCTGCTGTTCGCTGACTACAAACGTTTTTCATTTAACAAAATGCATCAACGTGTCATTGATGTTGAATTAGAGACAGATTTACCATTTACAAACAATCATGCTGCATGTGCAGCAGGGGGATAGAAAAGCCCTTATAGCATATATATGGACATTTTCAGTATTTAGAAATAAAGCAAATTGCTGTAGACTTCAGATTTCTGTTTAGAGGTGATATTTGTGTGTCAGCTCTGGCTAACATTACACACATACTCACAGAAAGTTTGCTCCAGCTGGTGGGCGGTGCTTGGTATTTCCTCAACTGATCTCAACATCCCGGGTCACAAACTTTTTAATTTTACAGCTAAACAGTGCACTACAAGACGTTTCTGAAACATTTGAGGAGAGAAATAGGCATTACAGTAACAGAATATTGATTCATATTTGATCAGCGCTGCCTAGTTTGACCGTTTGATCGGAGTTCGCAAGTGATTGACAGCTGCTCAGACACGGCAAGGATCCAGCTCGGCTCTGATTGGTTGTTTTCTTCCGGTCTGTGAAATCTTGCAGATTCGATTAGGAGCACCGGAGGACAACACTTTTTTTAAAAATCATATTTGCTCCATCCTGTCTCCTCTCATTAAAGACACATTTGAAAACTTCAGACTTTGGCGCCCCCAGTGGTTGTATCAAAACAGACATTATGGCAGACAGGAAGGCACGCTGCTCTCCTCGGCTATGCATCTGAGATTCGGGGGTTGACAGTTACACATAGACTGCACCAGTTTTCACCAGCATTTTAAATTTTTTCTGCAAAAGCAAAAAACACACACAAAAACAAGGGCTTTAAATCAGGAAATATCAGATGAGAAGGTCATAAACAAGTCTAAGAATCTGGCAGGCAATCATTGCTTAGTATTATCAGTTTTTGATGCTTGGTCCTACAAAACAATTCAGACAGTACTCAAAAAGTATGAGGTGCCATGCATTGCCTTATTTGTTATTCATACAGTGAATTTAAATAGTCTGTCCTCTGAGGCAAAGGCATCCGGGAGAGCCTGTTTAAATTTCATAAAATGGATGTTTATCCAGAATAGTTTTCAAAAAGTGTCTTTCTTTAAACTGATCTTCACTCATGAAACGTTCACATTTCATAGTAAATATGGTACTAAAGGACAACTCTGTATATCAATGACACACTTTGATGTGTACAATTGAGGAGTTGTTTTTGTCAAACGAGTGTTCCCAAGGTCAAAAATCAAATTTCATGCAAACAGGAATGACGTTGTGTCGTCCTTCTCACACTCGCTCAGCTTCCTCTGAAGGAAAACAAACTCATGTATTCGGCGTGTTCTTCTCCGACTCACAGATGACTAACACTGAGTCATTTTAAAGTGCTAACCGTAAAGGATACTTTATGAGTCAGAATATTAGCATAACATGATGATGTCAGAAAGATGTGGAAGCAAAGGATAAAAAAAAAAAGAGGTTTGGTGTGATTCAGCGGGGTAAAGTGTGATGTGTTCCTCCAGAAGCGATCACTTTTTTATGCTTTTACATCTTTGAACATGTCCTCTGCTCGGCAACACGGCTACCATAAACTATAAATCAACGACATC
Source organism: Sebastes fasciatus (assembly GCF_043250625.1). NCBI lineage: Eukaryota > Metazoa > Chordata > Actinopteri > Perciformes > Sebastidae > Sebastes > Sebastes fasciatus. The sequence continues at coordinate 16,384,939 of NC_133816.1, read as the reverse complement.
TTTCTCTAAACAACAACGTGGCTCCACCGTCCGTTCCCATCGCTCTCATTATGAGATCATGATTACAGCACAAACAACGTCCTGGATTTTAACGAGCAGTTGTGAAAATAACAATGTTTTCTGATTTCGTTCCTGGTATATGCATAGGATGTGTTCATAAGGATAAAAGAGTACCTTGATGAGACTATTTATTGTGCTGCAGCTGCAGAGCTGGATGAAATACCCTCCTCGTTTTCTCCGTGGATTTGAGGCTTTTTCTTTGGAATGGCCAAACTACTGCACGAACCTGCAGTTCTCGCAGGGAACTGATGATTATGCAAAATAAAAAATCTCATGATTGCAGAAATTGCCTGTTTCCAGAGGCCCCCGCTTCCAGGATAACAAAGTTATGGATCCGAACTTTTTTGTTCAGGTTTCAGCATTGACCCTCCGCTGCTCTTATCTGCAGTCATCCAGCAGTTCTGTGTTTTCATTTTCACTCCTGCCCCGCGGTCCCCAGCTCATTTCCCCTGCCGGCGACTCGTGTCATAACGAGGTGTTTTGTATGGACTCAGGATGAATTACATGGTTTTAGGGTAAATTGATAAACAGCCTTGGACACATAATTACTTAAGAAAAAAAACAGCTGTATTTTCTCAAAAGCATGGCCCCAAGCTCAGTTTTGCCCGTATCAGCAGTGTGGATGAACACAATAGCAACACAACGCCTTTCACAGTTTGATTCTCTTTGTGCCTATTGTGTCTGCTCTGAAATAAACAGCAACTCAGACAAGGTGAAATGGCTTTCATACACACTTCCAATGCATATTGCACCACAGCGAAGCAGAGCCATTATTTTATTCAATGTCAGGACAGAGATGGATATTCAAGAAAGCACTTCAAGATTTTTAAGATTCTGTTTGGAGCCACAGTAACACTTTATTTCATGAATATCTAAATAGAAAAAACCTTATAACTGCTTACTACAATGTTAAAACTTCAAAAGCATTTACATAGTGATAATCCAAAGGTCCTTTTTCAGGTAGGTTTAAATGTTTTATGTCCTAATATGGATTTAATAAATGCATGATTAACCAATAATAAGATATGTTTATACTATTTATATTAGAGCATGACTGATACTTTACAGTCAAAAGATAAACTTGTCAGTGGTGGACAAACTATGTAATAGGCAACACTGTCGTTATGACCCGAACATACCTGACTTCCCTTGTTGCCGATCCTGTTTGTGAATTTCACGGACAGGATCTCAAGGCGCAGCCGGGGGGTAGGAGAGTGTCCGGTTTGGGGACCTCAGAATTGCATCTCTGCTCTTTGCAGATGATGTAGTTCTGTTGGCTTTATCAGACCGTGACCTTCAGCGCGCACTGGGGCGGTTTGCAATCGAGTGTGAAGCAGTCGTGATGAGAGTCAGTACCTCCAAGTCTGAGGCCATGGTTCTATGCCGGGAAACGGTGGATTGCACCATCCGGGTTGGGAGTGAGTCTTTGCCCCAAGCGAGAGAGTTCAAGTATCTCAGGGTCTTGTTCACGAGTGAGGGAAAAATGGAGCAGGAGATGGACGTCTGCAGTTTTGAAAGTCCGGCGCTGTACCAGACCGTTGTGGTGAAGAGGGAGCTGAGCCGGAAGGCAAAGCTCTCTATTTACCAGTCCATCTGCAGAGGGATGTCTGGAAATCCCCGCTAAGCCTGCTGCCCCCGCGACCCGGCCCCAGATAAGCGGAAGAAAATAGATGGATGGGATATCTGACATTTCTGTACTGACACTTATTGGCCAACACATATGCCGCCACTGATATATCTGTGTTAAGATAATATCAACCCTAATATCATTAGTGAGGTCGGACTGATGTTGTATAAGGCCTAGCTCGAAGTTACAAGGTCTGAGTATTGACTCTCAATCCTTTTTTTAAGAGCTGTACTTGACCAAAGAAATTCTTAGTCATCTAACACTGAGTTTCTCAACAAAGAATCACACAAAAGCACCACTTTAAACCTGGTGTTTATCAGAGATGTGCTCAGAACTTTCTTGGAAATAAGTCATTCAGCATGAAAAATCAGCTAAGAGGGGCAGCCCTAGTTTTTTTGGTACCATCCAAAATGTGCTTGCAGCACCGGGTGTGGAAACCTGTGAAGTACAGAAAACTGGCATTGAACATCTGGTCAGTTTCATAATCCATAATAAATCCTGTTTGATATTACTTTTTACATTCTACATAAATAACATTATTCTTCCTAATCAGTACTTCAATGTCCATTTTTATGCAGATGATACAATTTTGTGTGTCACAGGCTCCTACCCAGCCCAGGCTCGGATTTATATTCAGTCTACTCTTACTATCCTGCCATTAAAACTTTTATACCCATATTACTCTATTTCTGGCTCGACAGCAGACTGTTATTCAAGATTCATATTCAACATCTGATTCCAAAATTGAAATTCTGTACAGACTTAAATGTTGTCTGTCTGTTGTTAATGTAAAACTGTTGCTCAGTCAGCTTCTATGTCTGCACTTGATTACAGAGATATTCTGTGCCGTCGCTGCGCCGTCATTACTTCAGCAAATGAACCCTGTTTATCACAGTGTGTTCCGCTTTATCACCAATGACTCATTTCACACTCATCATTGCTTTCTGTATCAGAGACTTCCTCATCGACAAGAGGGAATAATCATCTCATGATATTCACCTTTCAAGCACTACTGTTAAAGCTACCAAACCGCCTCACATCTCTTCTGTCACTTCAATATTGTAACTACACGAACCAATAACCACTCAGCATTAGATAGTTTCAGATAAACTGTTTGAATGAACTACCAAGTGCCCTCAAGCTCCCCTTGGAGATTTGAAAGCTTTAATAGCAAGGGTTTCTTATTACTTTGCAGTTGTTTGTATTAATTATTTGTCGGTCATGTTTGTCTGGCCTTAGTTGTGTTGTTTTTGTAGGCTGGTTGTGTGGTTGTCTGAGTCCGACTGTCAGTAAAATAAGAGGTTTTCTAAAGAGATTCTGACGCTCTGAGACACTACCGCTTATGTCCATAGGGACCGCCAAAATCATCACATAATGAAAGTTTCTTGTAGTAACTTTAAGATAATTATAAAATAACCTTAAACTTGAACCTGATTCATGACATTACTAGAATTTTAATCTAAAAAACAATTACACACTGCATTCAGAAACCTTCCTACATGTGTAAAGATACAGGATTACTCAAGGCTGCCTGCAGAATGTAAACGAATGAACACAAACTCTCACAAGAGTTCTACACAAGGCCTTGCCATAACCAATCTCCGTGCGATGATGATGCATTAAAGAATACAAGGTGCCGCCACTGTTGCTCTCAGTTGCTATGCTCTATGTGAAACTAGAGAGCACAGTCCATGGTCCACAGTCCACGGAGGGGTTCAGTGCAGGAGCTGGAATCCAGTGTAAGAATGATGAGCGTAATCTTCCCTGAGTCATGCAGCGGTAGTTGGTGAAAATTCACTGCTGCACCCTGCAATGTGTCCTCACTCTGTTGTAGCCTTTGCAAAGAAAAACACATTTGAACCAATTTGAAAGTGCCTGAAGGGGGAGAAAAGTACAATACAAATACAGAATAGGTGGCATTATGTCAGTGTAATGGGTGAACATGTGACATATGGATGTACGCAAGCAAGGGCTCTTTAGAGGACAGTTGTTGCACTGGTGCACTTATAGATCTCTTGGATTCAAAATCGCAGTTGTAGGTTACACTAGTTTTTCAACTGATATACAATGGTGGTAAAATAATGTATCTAAATAGTTTTAGACCATGCTAGGATTTATAATACTCACTGGTTGATCAAAAATACATACTAGTTAACCTAAAAAACAGTTGTTCCTTAAAAGGACATTTCAGTGTTTAGAATAAATACTGTACTTCAGCTGCATTCATTGATTTTTTTGGCCTCTTGGGGCCAGCAAAACTTGAACTTTCCAAGAAAACCCCATTATCCCGTTTTGGTGTCTTCCACAAGCTCCCCAGCTTTACTTCTAGAGCAGGGTATCTGTACTCAAAACCTTTAAGGCATCGACCGAAATAACCCAGAACCAAGTAGTATCGGAACTTCTCCCATCAAATGAAACCTGCAATCGATCCTTTTTGTGCCCAGATCTAGAAAAAAAATTACTATTTGTATGGTTTTGCTTGCAGCCAATCACCTCAAGTGTTCTTCAATTTAATGCAATGCTTGATTGGCCCACTACCACAACAGCTGCAACCCATACAGCCGGGATTGCCTGCACACGTAGTAGTTTGTTTATAGCCTGACGCTAGCTTTGTACTTCTGCCGATTGAATTCACACTGAAGGGTTTCCGCGACAACGTTATCAATGGTAACCATTGTATTAGCACTGTGCAGTGCGGCGGAGATTAGCTAGCCGATGGGACACACACAGTTTCCATTCACATGATGGGTATGGAATAAAGTAGGTACTGGTATTGGTACTGGCATCGTCATTTTTAAACAATACCTAGCCCTAATTACATCCCTCCTTCTTGTCTTTTTTCCTTCACACAGGGGCCTGATATCCTTGAATTCTAGTGACACCTACTACCTGGAGCCAATCAGTGGTGTGGATTCTCCCCACCACTCACTGTGGAGTGCAGAGGATCTGCCAATTAAAGGTGGAAACTGTGGACACGGTCATCAAACCACAAAGTCCAACCACATCTCCAACCTGCTCAAACAGTTTCATTCGAGGGTGAGTCTCGCACATACACCAACGTCACTCATTTGCTAGAAAACATGGTTAGACCATATTAGTTTTCCTGATATAAAGATACGAAAATACTGAAACTTTGTCGTCCACACTAACTTTATGGAACAGTCAACAAACTGGGAAATCCACTTGTTTGCTGTCTTGCCGAAACACAGACGAGAAGATCAATAGAAATTCATCTCCGTGTATCCGAAGACAAACAAGTGGATTTCCCAAAATATTGGTCAGTTCCAAAAACATCTGAAAAATGATTACCACTGTAATACCACAACGAAAATAAAAAAGTGTGCTTTGTAACAACTTGTTAACAACGAAAGACAGCAAAAAAAGGTTTTAAAAATAATTTCCTGTGTAGCATTATCCAAGTGTTTTTATCCATACATGGGCTCATGGAAATCCAAATAATCTTTCGCTAAACTATTGCTAAACAATGCATGCATTTTCATTACCATGAACTCCTTCCTGGAAGGATAATCTGAAAATGAAATCACCAATCACATGAGAACATTTGGCTCTGCAGGGGAAATGGTCTTTGCCGCATGCAAACACGATATTGAATAGGTCTCGGTGCTATTTTAGGGCACAAAATTACTCTCACACCACCTGGAGATGAAGGGAATTATGGCTTTGACTCTGCTTTTCAGGTCTGTTTAGGCCATGGCTATGAGTCAATTTCCAGTGCCTTTTATAGAGAGGAGGAACTTAATACCAGTCTAATTTGCTCATCTGCAGTTATAGATGATAAAAGGGTTCCTCGATGGGCCCTTCTGCCTTCATCTGTCTCCACTGCTGGGAGTGATTATTTTGTTTTTCTCCTCATATTTCTTCCCATATTTATCATTTTCCAGTTTACGTTCTCAATCACTTTAAAGTGTTCATCATCACCATCTTTCTCCCGAACCTCATATGCTAAAGCCCTCTCAGCTCTCCACCAGGGCATCATCCTTTTTCCCCGATTTCTTTATCTTCCTCCCTCCTGCACCGTACCCCTTGGCTCTCCCAATTCCCTCCACTGCCACTCATTAATCGCAGGTTGTTATGCAGAAATGCCAGCCACAGCAAAACCCCAGACTAAGTCCCAAGGCTTTTGCCACTATTTGCATCTCAAATAAACAATGCAATGTGTGAATGCATTAGTGTGGATATGTACCACGGATTCTCCGCCAATGTGCAATATTGGTGTTAAGTCCAGACCGAGCCGAGGCAGCAGTCTCCCCGCACGTAAATCAATGAGTTTTAATTACAGTAGAGCCTTTCCCTAATGTGTGTAATCAAGTATTAGGGGGCTGGAAACTTAATGATGGAGGGATAGAAGGAGTGGTAAAGCTTTGCACACACAACAACATGGATGGCTACTCCTACATATAAGGCTTTTCACTCTTTATGTACCACTTTTTGATTGTGTAGTTGCAAAATTTTAACCATTTAATTAGGTTATATACTGACACCAGTACCTGCCTACCTGCGTCAGTCTTTTGAATTCCACATTTTTATATTCAGTATTTCCCCCAGAACGGTGTTCTTGTTAGTGCGTACCAATCTGGATCAACACCAAGATACACTGAGAACCTCGATGGTAGTGGGAATCAAAGTTACAATATTCCACCAAGAAAACTGTGGATTATACATTTCCTTCTGTTGTACTGCATGTTGTATCCGAACATATTGTTCTCCCTCATTGACTTCTTGTGATTTTATATTTTATAGAGTTTTCTAAAATAAACTATGATGAAATCAGCCAAAAATAAACCTCACAGAAATCAGTGATTGGATCACAATATACTACACTATACTATACTATACTATACTACACTGCACTATACTGTACTATACGATAATATACTGTACTATACTATACTACACTGTACTATACTGTACTATACTTAACTACACTATACTATACTATACTATACTTCACTGTACTATACTATACTACACTTTACTACTGTATACTATACTGTTCTATACTATACTATACTATACTGCACTATACCACACTATACTACACTCTACTATACTATACCATACTATACTGTACTATGCTATACTACACTCTACTATACTATACTGTACTATACTGCACTATACCACACTGTACTACACTGTACAATACTTTACTACACTGTACTATACTATACAATACTATACTGTACTACACTGCACTATACTACACTACACTAAACTATACTGCACTGTACTATACTACACTATAATATACTAACACTGTACTGTAATATACTATACTACACTACACTATACTAAACTGTACTATACTACACTATATTATACTATACTACACTGTACTATACTGTACTGTACTTTACTACACTGTACTATACTACACTGTAATATACTACACTACACTACACTATACTATACTACCATTTCGTAAATTTTCCCATTAATGATAATTAATATTAATAATTAATTAATCTGGATGTCCAAGAAGGAAAGAGATGCCTTTTAAATCTATTACAATCAACAATACAACTTTTATTACCCCTGAAATATAATATAATATAATGCGAAAATATAATAATACACAAACAGACTCAAAAGAGTCTGTAATAAATTAAGATACAATAAAACAATGCCGTGCATAACCATGTTCCCACCTGCCTTTGTCTTTGCTGTCAGGTTAAAAGGAACGCCTGGGGTACAACCAAGTACATGGAGCTGTACATAGTGGCTGACAACACACTGGTAAGCTGACAATAACCCTCCACCTTCACCATTCATTCCACAGCAGACTAATTCAGTGTACATCAGCATGAGCGCCACATTTGTCCCCTGACATCAGACGGCCATCAAATGACACACCAGGATGGAAACAGGGTCCACATCTTAAACAATTATCTCATTCCGGCTAATGGAGCTCTTTCATACCGAGAGCTCTGAGCCGATGATAGTCACAGCGAGGTGAAGAGCGTGTGGAGACGAGGCGGAAGGATTTCGTTTGCGTAATGGCATGTATTTAGTTGGAATCTAAAGGTGGAAGGGCTTTTAAATAGACACTAAGCTGCAGTGATGAGATGCTATATCTTCATAAAAGTCAGTTAGGGTTTTGTCTCCTACATTAATGCCATGGTAAAAGCTCACAGTGACCAATAAGAGTCTGGTCCTCTCCCTCTGTAATTGGGATAATTATGATGATGGACCGTGGTAGAAGAAGTAAAACAGGGCCGGTTGGGTTATAGTTATGTTTTCATGAGTCATTAGTCTCCGCAGGAACCTTTAGAAAAGAAGTGTCCCTAACATTTTATTTATTTTTCTGACCGCAGACCTCATTCATGCCACTAACACTCCCCCATCTTCTCCGTCCTGCAGTTTAAACGGCAGAATAAGGACTACGAAAAGACCAAGACGAGGATAATGGAAATTGCCAATTACGTGGATAAGGTAAGGCTGATGGCTTCTCCTGCTGCCGACCGCAATCCTCCAGACAACAAACAGCTCCATTCAACAAGCTAATAGATATTTCTGTACTGTCGGCGCATATCTTGATGTCATCTATTACTAATCAACTCTGAAGTTTGTTGATGTTCCAAATAAATGATCAGTGATTGAAAAGTGCACACAAATATCTACTGTGGTATATGAAGCCACATCAGGATTTAGTCAATAGTGTCCTTCAATAGCCCTTAAAGGCAGATTGGGGGGAAATTGCCTTGTGTGACCAGACTGTGTTATGGGAGCTTATGACAAAATTGTGGACCAACCTGTGTGTGTGCAGCAGATACATATTTGTTGTTGTTGTGTGTTTAGTTCTACAGGGCTCTGAACATCCGTGTGCCTCTGATTGGTCTGGAGGTTTGGACTGACCGGGATCAGTGTATTGTCACCGAGGAGCCAAACGCCACCCTCTGGTCCTTCCTCCAGTGGAGACAGAAGCTGAAATCCCGCAAGAAACACGACAACGCCCAGCTGCTGACGTGAGCAATTGACACACACACACACACACACACACACACACACAATGACACTTGAACTACAGCAGCCATATAGCAAAACACATCAGGAACATAGCAGCTGGTGAGTCTGTTCAACCACATTTCTGCTGTGTACTCAGAAGCCGGCCCTAAACACATGGACTGTAGGTTGGAAGAAAAGCTTGAAGGTCACTTTCACATCTGTAGTTTGGAAGGAAAAAATAACTCTTTTGCTTTTTAGCCAACAAGTTCACTATATCAACTTAAAAGGTCAATCTTGTGTTCACAACTTGTCTCTGCTGGCCAAAAAAAAATCAGTTATTGCACTTTAAAGGTCTAAGAAACACGTTAGATGTATGTCCTCATAAAACATTTGAAAAGCTGATTTTCAGGCCAATTTGTTTCCATCCATGTTTACTAGCTAGCAGTATTCTTCACTACCTTTTGTTGCCGCATTGCTGCATTTCATGACACATTACCGCCGCCCGTAGATCAACGGAATAGTGTGAAACCATGTGCCGGACTGTTTATTGTGCCGCCTACATGCGCTTGCAACCCTAGTTTGATAAGCACAGGCAGAGCCCTCTACTGGACTCTATGGATAACACTCTCCTCCAATCACGAGCATGCATTCGCCAACTGAAATTTGCATAAACGTTACCAGCCAGCCAGCGAGCACAGAACCTGAAAGGAGCCCGACATGTCCAAGAGATAAAACTGTGAGAACGGGCAAGGCATCGACCATGATGTCCTCGACACTCACCCCACCGAACACAGCCACACTGCATGTAGAGTGTGCACGGACCACATTGAAGGGTCTCTTCCTGCCTGCCTATAGGCCTGGGAGATGCACTCACAAAGCCATCCCACCAGGAGTTTCTTGGACTTAACCAGCCACACCATCACCCAAGCACAGCTGCCCCAGTGCGCCCCAGTGGGGTCATGCGTTCAACATTATATGCCAAAGCACGGACTGGGCAAAGCAAATGTAACTTTGCCTCCCTGTCCCCCACATGGGGTGTAATACAAAAAGCATCTAGTTGGGTAACCCCTCGACCTGAAAGAACTCTGTAAGTTCTTGTGAACAAAGGAGGGATTTGGTTTGAGGGTATCCTCGCTGCGGTCACCACGAAGCAGCAAGCAGCTGGGGTGCAACCCTGACCACTTTGCCCTGTAACAGGCGGCGGTGGATGCCGCTCTTGCCGCATGGATGGTCTGAACAACCCATACAGACAGTCCAGCTCTTCTCAGCGTGTGAGGGCTGAGCCGCCATCATCTGAGTCATTTCTGCATACCTGGGGCTACCAGAATGACCGACGACTGCTCCTGCCTCACTCCTTCCAACAGGAGAGGGATGAGACGGAGTCACGGAAAGGCGGAAAGCAGCTTTCTTGGCCATGCAAATGCATCCGCCCCCACATCCGCCCCCCTCGACCCAGGAATGTGGAGAGCCTGTCAGTTGAAATATCTTGCTATTCCAGCGTCTCCCTGTCATGCAGCAGCGGTGTTAAAGGCTTCCTGCTCTCTGACCAGCTGGCTGCCGGTGGAAGCAGGCCGCGAGGGGGTGCACGTCGGGGTAATATGCCTCTGTGCGACCCTGCACCCTGAGAGAATCCACCTGAGACAGGGCTCTCGTCTTCAGTGGCTGCTGGCAGGATGCCTCGACACGCTGCCAGATGTCTGGTAGAGGGGGCGAACGACAGCCGCCTGAACCGGGCAAGCCGGGCTGTAAAACCATGGCGAAGATGGCTCAGCGGCTTGGGTGGGAGCAGATGTCTGTGTGAGTTAGTACAGGGACCCACTCATTAAAAACTGCTCCATAGTGCCACTAGAGGTTAAACACTCCACAATATAACACTTCACACTGTGTTGTTTTACAGTGTTGTAAAGTTTGCTATCATCTGGCAGGACCAAAGCTAGTTGTGATCTTCTAATATTGACAAGAATACTGTCTCTTCACCTGCGCAGAACACACCCAGGCACCAAAGCTGGCACCGTTCTTTTTCCATTTAGGAAAACTGTGAACTGCATAAACCGGATTCACCAAGAAATGTGAAAAAAGACAAGAGTGAAATGTAAACTAGCAACAAAAGAAAGACAGACTGACTATATGAGAGCTGCCCACAGACTCACTGTGCTGTGGCAGGATCAGGGAAACCAACTCCCTTATGTGACGTCATCTGATGCAACACAGGGACTTGCTCAAAACTCTATATCAAATATTTATTTTCAAATCATGATTTTCATAAATCCTGAAAGTAGAAATTCACCCAAGAAATTCAAGTTGTCTTTAAGTTGCTCTTTAAAATGCACAGCAGCACTGTGGATGCACAGAACCAGTGTTGACAGTGACGGGGGACTGCAGCTGTTGCTCCAGCTGCCTACAGCAGCAGCTTAACTGCTCATGCTTTACATTCTTATGTGTTACTGTAAACTGAGTTGTACACTTCAAGTTGTGACTTGAATAAACTATTTGTCCGGTCTCGACAAGTGTTAGACTCAGAGAAACATAAACTCTGCCCCTGCAATTCAGCCTAAATTTGGAGCTTATTTAGCCTCCTCTCTGGTAAGTTTGCATGACATGGTTGGTACCAGTCGACTGGGATTGCCTGTGATCCCGCGGGTCTTAGGAGTAATATTAATAATATTCACCTGGGGATTTGTGATCCCAGTACTAGACTACTAGATATCCAGACTGTATCTGTAGCAGAGTTTCGGATCAAGAGATGTCAAAGAAGTGGAATAGACAGTAGTGTGCAGGGGGATTTTTTCTTTTACTTATTAAGTTACTCGCTACTCCAGTCATTTCTACTTGTACTTGAGTTTTCCCAAAGTAACAGTACTTTAAGTGCAGCTTTCGCTACTCTACCCACCTCGTAACTTCCAGTGAAAGTAGCTGCTGTAGTTTCTGTTTGGAGTGAGAAGCTGCAGACTTTCTTCTCCCTCCTGATGTGCGAACACACAAGTTCATATCATCACTGTGTGCCTCAGCTAATAAGAAAGCTGATTAACTCCACATCCTCTCACATCCACCTCCCGTCCCCCGATGAGCCTGTGTGCGGCTCTACTGACAGAAACGCTCCCAGCTTTGGGGTCAGTTAATTTCATATTTTGTTAGAGTATAAATTGAAAAATGATTAGTTAAACAGGGATTTTATTAAGCAAAAGATCTCGCTTCAGTCGGCTATAATTGAGCTGAACAGCATCACAGTTTGACTGCCGGCACACACACACACGCACAAACAAACATTCATCCGTAAACAGTAAATTGTTGGCCCCTCTCGCTCCATAATTAGTTGTGCTGATACCAAAGGGCCTATTTTGTTTTGATTCAACAGACAGAGCTTGATTTTGTTTTTGGATGCTAAGTGACAAGCTAACTACCAGGAGACCACACGGTGGATTGGGGTTCTCCGCACACCCTCTCCCACATCTGACAGGCTCGTCATGTCTGCTCTGTGCAGTGCTGCTGCATCTGCAATCAATGTGCATCCACTGTGGAAGCCTGTAAGTGAACAGGGAGGAGATTAAGGTTAAGTGATTTTTCGTTATGTGTGTGCGTGTGTGTGTTTGTGTGGCTCCGATAGCGGTGTGATTTTCAAGGGGACGACTATCGGGATGGCGCCGCTGGAGGGGATGTGCAGCCTGGAAAACTCTGGAGGCATCAACGTGGTACGTGGGAATACATTTCTCCTCTTTTCTTCCACTCTATCATTTCCTCCCCCTGAAACTCTCTTTTTTTTTTTTTTTACCCTCAATATTTCCTCCCAGCTTGAATTCATCTTTTATTGATTGTCTGTGCTTTTTTTGTGCGAGCAGAATGTCCTCTAAAATATAGACTTTTGGTCAACACTTCTTCGTTTTTGCATCAGCTTTAGGGTTTTCTTTTCGGGTCAAAGTTGAAATTAGGGATTGAATCGTGATTAGGTTAAAGGTGATCGAACAAGGTGAGAAGTCAAAGCTGCACTAATCAATAATTGGATATCAAGAGTGGGTCATGTGTGAAGCTGCCTTCACATGATAAGAGGTTTGCTCTTCAGTGACAGCGAGGAAGGGTGCACAGCCTTGCAGAGGCAGCAGGTAAAATATGTCCTCACAAAGAGCGCACGGAACGCCATTCACTGTTTCTAGGCAACAGTTGCAGCTCTTCTCATTGGTCACGCTTTGAAAGGTCAGCAGCAGCCGAGGTCAAAGTTGGAATAATTTGAACTTTGAGCGCAGTGCTCAGTGTCAATTTTAGGGTGACCATATCCAACTTCCATCAAAATTTGGATGTTGAATACATAAGGAACACCACTGGGAAGCTACAGAATGATATAAAAAAACTACCCCAAATAAATGACCCGCCCTTTAAAAATACCCTCTATGTAGTATTATCCAGCCTGTGTATCTGTATGGCTTCATATACGTGTGCAGTGGACTGAATGGACGCAGCCGGAGAGATCGATAGCTTTTCCAAGCTTGATTAGCTTCTAATGGGCTGTTAGCTCTCCTGTGTGCAGAGGTGGTCTGCAGAATCCAAATGTCCTGTTACCGACTGAGCCGCTCGCCACGACAGAACCAGCACAACACTTCACACACATTACCTCTGTGGTTTGGCCCGCAGGGCGCTAAATAGCATGAGAAGCATTTCACTGCAGAACATCGGCATTTCCAGACAGTTAACACATCCCTATGTTATACAGTATGCATAATTCAGAAGCCGAGTTAAGAGTGAATGACAGCTTTCAGCGGATCAAAGAGGAGCTAAATACATCAGAATACTGTCGCTGCTGTGTGTGTTCACGCAGCTCCACTCTGGTGAGTTTCACTTTTTCACCTCTGGAACGAGGACACTTCTGCAGGAGTTAAGCTTCAACTTTGCATCATCTAACCACTTCAAACACATGAACTCATATGTGTGCCTTACTGTTTGGGACCCATAGAAGAATCAGAATCTTAATTAATCTTAATTAGGGCAGATTTGTTTTTAACGCCACTAATTTCTTAAACGCATTAACGTAACTTTCAAAACTATCATGCCCATTTTCAAAGGGGTCCCTTGACCTCTGACCTCAAGATATGTGAATGTAAATGGGTTCTATGGGTACCCACGAGTCTTCCCTTTACAGACATGCCCACTTTATGATAATCACATGCAGTTTGGGGCAAGTCATAGTCAAGTCAGCACACTGACACACTGACAGCTGTTGTTGCCTGTTGGGCTGCAGTTTGCCATGTTATGATTTGAGCATATTTTGTATGCTAAATACAGTACCTGTGAGGGTTTCTGGACAATATTTGTCATTGTTTTGTGTTGTTAATTGATTTCCGATAATAAATATATACATACATTTGCGTAAAGCAGCATATTTGCCCACTCCCATGTTGATAAAAGTATTAAATACTTCACAAATCTCCCTTTAAGGTACATTTTGAATAGATAAAAAATTTGCAATTAATTTGCGATTAAATATGTCAATCAATTGACAGCCCTAGAAAATAATTAATAATAAAATTAATAATTAAGTTGTCATATATCTACACAAAAATCCCTTTCAACCATCATATGATACATGTTTTGTATTCTTGGTGTTGATGATGTCATGTGGTGTGACGTGAAGGTTATTTTTATTTATTTATTAAGTCATTCATTTATTTATTCATTTATTTTTTGGCAGGTTCCGTCCTCCAAACCACACTGAGAATGGGACAAACAGGGAGGGGGGAGCTCATAAATGGCCTGGCACATATTAAAACAGGCTCTTGCGTGAAGTCTGTACTTAAAATCTGTATGTTTGCATTCATACAGCCATGCCTATCAGCCTCCACATCTAAATGAGACCTCCCTCTAACTCACCCACAGGACCATTCAGAGGTGTCCATCGGCGCCGCGGCCACCATGGCCCACGAGATCGGCCACAACTTCGGCATGAGCCACGACCATGACGGCTGCTGCGTGGAGGCCACCGCTGAGCAGGGAGGCTGCGTGATGGCTGCCGCCACCGGGTGAGCCTCGAGCATCTCAACAGGCTTCAGCACCAAACCTGCTTACTATACACTGAGCTGAACAGCTTGACATAACAATAACACTTTCATCAGCTGAAGGAAAAAAACAACTTACATATTAATGTGGCCGCCTGGAGAGCTCGCCTTGTCACTTGAGATTTTTGATTTCTCTCAGATGTAAAAACACAAACTTTTGTTCTACTTTATTATGATCATCATAGATTTTTAATCAGCAGTTTTCACTGATATTCTATTTCCTGTGTTGTCCTTGACATTAAACTGAATGAAAGACAACATTTCCCGGTAGTGAAAGCCTTTGTATGTTGTCCTACAACACTTCAACACACCACACATAGAAACACAAAGAACTATTGTCACATCTCCACAAAGAAAAGAAAGAACAGAATAATGTTCATAGTATATTTTTTGCAAATTTTGCTCCTCAAAAATGAAAAATGTCCCTTTCCAGGCATCCGTTCCCACGCGTCTTCAGTCGCTGCAGCAAACGTGACCTGGACAGCTACTTCCAGAAGGGAGGTGGCATGTGTCTCTTCAACATGCCCAACATGAAGGACCTGGTGGGGGGCAAGAAGTGCGGCAACGGCTTCGTGGAGGACGGAGAAGAGTGTGACTGCGGAGAACCTGATGTGAGCACATTTAGTCAGTTATGTTGTTGTCTGAACTAATCAACCCCATAAAACTACCTCTGCAAATCAAATCATTTCTAGTGATGGCCACAGACAAATAGTGGCATCGCTACCGCAGCACCGTCTAGCGGCTGTTGTCAAAAAAGCACCAGAGTTTCACCTCTTTGCTTCTTTACTCTTTGTTCCAGCTCTCTACTTAACACACATATATGAGAATGATATCCATCTTCACATCTCACTCTCGGAAAGAAAGCACATGAGCTATTCCTTTACTCTGTTACCCTGTTGACAGTGAGTTATTGCCTACATTACACACATCAGCTCTAAAATAAATACATTAAATAGAGAGTAAATACTAAGTACATTAGAGTGAAAGTTCATTATTGACCTTGGAAATGACCTCAACTGAAGGTCCAGTTAGTGGCTCTTTCCAGAGTTTTCAAACTCCAGTTGCTGATGAAGACGTGGTGAGATGTGGTTGAATGCTCTATAAAAAGCTAGTAAGTGGCCCTTGAGTTAAGATTATATTGTTAAACAAGTACAGGCTAAAAGAAAAATAGGTTTAGGTAAAGCTTCTTTGGTAAACTCTATAACATTTGCATCACCCAAAGCGTGATGGACCATGTTTATCCAAATAGAAATAAGAAAAATAGGAGTTTAAACATCCATGAAATAAGAACTTTATATATAATATACATTAAGTGTAGTATAACATGAAGTGAAACTGATCTATTTGTTAGTTTTCACACGTTAGTGGTGGAAATAGCAGCTGTTCTTACTCATTTACTTCAGGTTTATCTTTGCGTAGAGCAGCGTCGTCGCGGCCTCATCAACGATGCGCTCTGCGTTGCCTTCGTGCAACACAGCTGAAAGATTGCTTAAAGTTTCCTCAAATCGGGATGAAGTGTTTGCGCTCAATAAACCCAGAGGTTAAGTAAACCTACTTTGGTTCACGCTGCAGAGCAAATTGAAAACAGAGGAAGCAAATTGGTAGCTGACAACAGCAGCGCCGTTGACGGGGCCGTTTGTTATGACTCCCACTCAGAGCGGAGCTGACAGTCCAGCTCAGGCTGCTGACAGGCCACCTGTTCTTAGCAATGCAAATGAGACGAGCTGCAGAATGCTGCTTTCAGGACTCATCTTGTGATTTACCAAATGTATGATACACACGACATGCATATGGGTGTGGAGTTCCAGATTATAAACTAAATGCAATCCTCTTTTTCTGTTTTTTAAGAAGGGATGTTAGAATCCTTTCAAAACCAAATCTGTTACAGTAAAGCCAGAGAGGCAACGTTTTTATTTTGAAAATATCAGAAAGTTGGCATTTCAGTTTTAAAATTCAAACATTGGCTCAGTCTTATTGTTCGTATCATCACACTACAAAAAGTCAGTGCTTTTTCCTGTTGTTGTGATGTGATGTGTTCACCCATAATCCCCTCTCTGTTCTTTCTTGCTGGTATCCTTGGCTTTTTTTTTTCTCTTGCTGGAGTTAACTCCCACATTTGTTTTGAGTGTAAGCATGGCTTGGCAGAGGGCGCCATGGCAACAGGAGATGTTTTCTTTGTGTACATGGTTTGATAGAAGAGCAGCAGCAAAAAATCATGTCTCTGGATTGTATTTATTTTCTTCCCGCCGACATCTGTTCAAATTGTGACTTGTCTGTCACAGTTGTCAATCGTGTGGAACTGCTACCTAGAAGTGTCTAATGAGTGTGTGTGTTACCCTACATAATAGATTTGTCTTTTTAGCTTTTTGGTTTATCATTAAAACCTGTTGCTGTGTGGCGCTGCAGGGCATCCGGGAAGTTGTGTGTGTTAATTAACAACCTATTAACATTTACAACAGCATACCTGTAAGCTGTAACAACCCTTTCTTAATAACACAGTAGCATTTATAAATGCTGAATTGATGTCTTATTACCTTTTATTGATAACTTACTAACATTTAGAACTGCTAACTTAATGTTTATTACCCTTTAGGATGACTTATTAACATTTATAACTGCTGACCAGATGGTTTATTACCCTTCATTAATGTCTTACTAACGTTTAAAACTGCTGAGTTGGTGGCATATTACCCTTTATGAATGACTTACTAACAATTATAACTGCTAACCAGATGTTTATTACCCTTTATTAATGACTTACTATCAATTATAACTGCTAACCAGATGTTTATTACCCTTTATTAATGACTTAGTGACAATTATAACTGCTAACTATATGTTTATTACCCTTTATTAATGACTTACTAACAATTATAACTGCTAACCAGATGTTTATTTCCCTCTATTAATGACTTACTAACATCTGTAATGGCCAACTTATGTTAATACTCTTTATTAATGACTTAATACGTTTTATAACTGCTGCTATTTTTAAAATCTTTTCCTCAATGACCGCCTTTTTCTTACGCTTAAAAAGGACATACTAACATGTATAAATGTTGGCAAGATGGTTTATTACCCTTTTTAATATCTCACTTAACCGCTGACTTGATGTTTATTATCTTTAATTAATGTCTTATTGACATTCACAACTGCAGACCTGATTTTATTACCCCTTATTAAAGACTTACTAGGATCTGTAACTGCTTACCAGACGGTTCATCTCCCTGCATTAATGACATGCTGACATTTAAAACTGTAGATCTATTTGTAAAACAATTCACAACCCAAATGCTGTTGTTATAAATGGTTTAATAAAGCCATTACTTACAATCTATAAACCCTTCCTGAAGGGCAACTTATCAGAAAGTGGTACCGTTTGATGTGTGATGTTGAAGAAGAGGTGAAGTGAGGTGGATTGAGTATGAGGGTGTGTAACTTTAGGGAATTATGTGTTTGATCTGTGTTGACTTAGTTGTGATAACATATGTGTGTTTGTGTGACAGGAATGCACCAATGACTGCTGCAATGCCAATAACTGCACCTTGAAGGAGGAGGCCCAGTGTGCACATGGAGTGTGCTGCGAGGGCTGCAAAGTAAGAATCACACACACACATGCAGGCAGCGTGGCGTAGGAGGGGAGCTCGCCTTGCTTGCTGTACTATCTCAGTATCATTAGTTCACTGTCAGTCATCATGTCAGTGTGCTGACATACTGTACCCGCAGCGTGTGTCAGCTCCCATCACAGCACGGCTCACACCTACACTTTTCATCTGTGCTCTCATCTCACGGTACAAATGCAAATCCTGACATCCCATTGTAATACCCGCAAGTGTGAACCCCAATTTGACTGAGCTTTAACCTGGCAGGAGAGTCAAAATACTGAAGAAGGAATTAACTTTTGCGCCGTCTGAAGAAGAGGAGCTTTACTTCCTTTCGCTCTGCATCACAATATTGTTCCTCTTTCTATACACAATCTCCTCTTATTGTACAGGCTGTATATGTTAATATCCTCCTTATACGTATTACACAGAGGTGCACATTACACATACTTTTCTTCAGTTCTACTGCCACGGCTGCTATTTTATTTCATTATATACCAAATAGATACTTTTTTTATATTTTATTCCATTCAACATCATAATGCTTGTTTTAAGTTTTAAAAATTCCCCTTAAAGCTACACTTGTGAATATTTTTATGAGATTTTTAGCCTCTCTTAACTCATTGTTTTGGGTTTTCCGCAGCAATCAGCAGACAAACACAGTTGGGAGACTAGCTGGGTAACTAATAGTGCAGCGTTTAGCAGCTAAAGAGACAGATATTGTTCTCAGGAGGTGGTGGAGACCAAAACGGAGCTAAAAGGAGAGAGCATATTGGCCTTACATTCTTCAGGTGGACACAAATCCAAATTAATTTTAATGTTGTTCTGTGTCTGCTGGATGTGGGAACAGTCAAATTCGTATTAATTTCGATTGCTATAACAACTGTACGAGGAGCTAATATGTCGGATATTGTGCTTTCAGTGTGATTTGCTGCCCCGAAGTGCCCAAGAAAAGCTATTATGCAGCTTTTAGTTGGTTTAAGTTTAGTAAAAACTAGCTGGCTGTCAAAGTTAACGCAATAACGACGCTAATTTCTTTAACGCATTAACGCAACCTGCAATTTTTAGGTTGTAACAGACTTAATTTTAAACCTAGAGTGAAGATAGTGGTATCATATGAAACTACAAAACCTAAAGAATCCATTAGATTCTTGTTGCAAAGGAGGCTAAATAACGCTCCATATTTACTCTAAATTGTGGCGAGGAAAAACTGGCATGGCCATTTTCAAATGGTTCCCTTGACCTCTGCCCTCAAGCTATGTGATAAACTATTACTAGTAAAAGCATTTGTGCACTGTACAGTGTAACAGCTACATATATTGTATATTGTTTATCTATCTACCCAAGGTTTTATTTAATGGAAATACACTAGATGTTTGAAAGGTCAGCCCGACGTGTTTAGTATCTATTTACTGCTATTAAAGTTCTTCAGGTTGACTTCATGCCTTGTAAAGATATAACCACATAGTTACATACCACAATAGGTTGTTGTATTCCACAGTTTGAAAACACTACAGTGCTTATGTCATCTTGTTTTGTCCATACATTCCTACTATTTTTCTCTGACCGTTTTTTTTTTTTTTGCATCGCCAAAAATCTGCTCTGAGGCTCCGAGGCCAAAAGGAGCTAATGGGCTCATATTGATCCACTTTCCTTCCATTCTCTCTGCATTACTATAGAATAGACATAGTTTTATATTATAAAGAGATTCCAGCCAGTACTTCTGCCCTGGAAACAGCATTGTAATGCTATTAGTTTGTGATAATTTATTAAATACAAATTTTATTAGGGGCTATTCACTGTTTAAACACACTATCACCTGAAATAATAAAGGTTTTAAACTATATTTTACTACAAGAAATGGTCCAGTATGCTTCATCCCTCTGAGATTCACCACATCAGAGGTGATCTTCATGTAGTTTCAGATGTCTTGTGCTCTCCCTTCCCTCCCCACCCTCCTCTCACTGCTTGTTCCCTGTCTCCGCCAGCTGAAGCAGGCAGGTACCATGTGTCGAGGGCCAGCGGGGGCATGTGACCTGCCAGAGTACTGCACCGGGGCGTCTCCCTACTGTCCTTCCAACGTCTACCTGCTGGACGGCTCCGCCTGTCAGTACGGAGTGGCCTACTGCTACAACGGCATGTGCCTCACCCATGAACAGCAGTGCCTGCAGCTCTGGGGCTACGGTAAGGAAAAGTCTACTACCACACGATACACAGCGTACACTGAACCCCATTCACTCCGTATTACAGGGATTTACATGCCCTCAGACCGGTGGTAAGCCTTTGTTTAAACACTCTGAAATGAGGGATTTAGAGGAGATTTTAAAGGTCAGTGCTTTTACTCTGGGAGTTCAACTGCTAATAGCCGGGTATTGGTGCAAAAGTGCTTTAAACAACAGCAACAGATTTGACAGCAGTTGTGCTGCACGGTACGTCAGAGTTTATTAATACTATGAATAATAACATGAGCTGGCACTAGTCTGTCAAAATAAACACTCATCAAAGCCAGACGGATTTGTTCTCTTCCCTCTCTGCAGTCACAAGCACGGCAGCGTTTATACAGCAGCACAACAGAGTACAATAGATAAAAGCAACACATTGACTTTTATTGTGCATCAACTTATTTTATTTTTCTGCATTATTATTATTATTATTATGCATTATTATTATTATTATTATCATTTTACAAAGACTAAAAACAAGGCTGTTGTAATGCCACTGCTCGGGAAAAAAACTGAGACTTTGAGAGTAGAGTTAACATAATGTTGAGAACAACTTTGTAATATTGAGGAACAAAGTCATAACTTTATGAGGATAAAGTTGTAATTTTACAGAAGGGAAATTAGTTAACTAAATAATGATGAATTATTCAAATGAATAATCAAATAATCAATAATCATTAGGGCTGTCAAAGTTAATGCGATAACGCGTTAATGCAAATTCAAATTAATGGCACAAATTTCTGTAACGCATTAACGCATCAATCTTTCGGAGGTTGTATCAGGCTCAGTTTTAAAGCTAGAGTGAAGACACTGGTATCATATGAAACTACAAAAAGGAATCTATTGGTACCAACCATGTCATATTAACTTGTCGCGAAGGAAGGTTAACTAACGCTCCAAACTTACGCCTAATTTTGGCGACAAAAACTGCCATTTTCAAAGGGGTCCCTTGACCTCTGACCTCCAGATATGTGAATGTAAATGGGTTCTATGGGTACCCACGAGTCTCCCCTTTACAGACATGCCCACTTTATGATAATCACATGCAGTTTGGGGCAAATCATAGTCAAGTCAGCACACTGACACACTGACAGCTGTTGTTGCCTGTTGGGCTGCAGTTTGCCATGTTATGATTTGAGCATTTTTATACTAAATGCAGTACCTGTGAAGGTTTCTGGACAATATTTGTCTTTTTTTGTGTGTTGTTAATTGATTTCCAATAATAAATATATACACACATTTGCATAAAGCAGCATATTTGCCCACTCCCATGTTGATAAGAGTATTAAATACTTGACAAATCTCCTGTAAGGTACATTTATATGAATGCATCTGCCCAGTGTTTACGAATGTTAGATACTGTCTATCATATTGCACTGAGGTTTGTGACTGGCTGTAAAGTGCTCACACATCACTGTACTCTGTACACCAAGGCTAATTGGACCTCTTTGTCTAAGCGGAGGCACAAACGTTGGCTCACATTTATTTATAAGTCCATTCTTGGTATGCTCCCCTCTTATCTGTGCACTCTCATATCGCGCAACACTGGCAGCTACAGCCGACGCTCGTCTGACCTGTACTTATTATCTGTACCTAAGGTCTGCACAGAACTAGGTAAGATGGCCTTTAGCTATTCCACTCCCTTTTCCTGGAATACACTGCAAGCTAAGTTGAAACTGGAAAATCTGATTACTTTTGATGAATTTAAAACATTAATGAAAGACCTAGAAGCAGAGTCAATCGGGAGCTGTCTGAATATTTTCACTTTAACGTTGGCTTCAAACACTTGATTTTAATGTGTTTTGTATGATATTATGCTATGTATTTATTTTGCATTTGCTTTATGTTGTGGCGTCTGAAACTTTAATGTATGATTAAATGCTGCTTGTCTTGGCCAGGTCTCTCTTGCAAAAGAGATTCTTAATCTCAATGAGTACTACCTGGTTAAATAAAGGTTAAATAAATAAATAAAAAAAATGTTTGAACGGATACAAAATATGCGATTAATTGGGATTAACTATGGAAAATCATGCAATTAATCGCAATTAAATATGTGAATTGATTGACAGCCCTAATAAAAATAAATAAATGAAATACATTATTTTATTCTCGAAATATTACAACTTTGTTCTCATAATATTTTTTATCCCCCCTCTCCCAGTTTATGTTGAACCTGTTTTAAAGAGGTGTTTGGTCATTTTGGAGGCTGTATTTTGTGGTGCTGTTGTATTGTATTGTCTTATTCAGAGTGGTGTTTCTGTTATCTGTTATTATACTAATGTGCCCTTCATGTTGCAGAGCTGTTGTATTAGACTGCATTAGTTTTAGCTAGGTGAAGCTATTAAACTTAAAAGTGAAACAATTCCACCTTCCAACAGCTCCAAAGCTGTCTTATTCACATGTTGCATGTAGAAAATAGAAATCAGAAGATGTGACTTTGTTGTTTTAGAAAACGTAAGCTTTGGAGCTATTCCTAGCAAACAGCTGGCATCTGACAGATCCCGTCTTCATAGAGCGGTTGCCGTGTTTTAGCTCAGCTGAAGCTCCACACACAACATCTGACTCTTGATTCTACATGTGGTGAATGAAATTGATATTGATCTTTTCATCTGACTGTGGCTTTGACAGCAAACAGGCACATTGTCCTGGCTGATCTTACAATCTCATATTTGCCACATGTTTTCTTAGCATCTCTGTAGCAGAAGGAGGGCTAACACTGTGTGTGTTTGTACAGTGGCCACTGTGCAGTAGACCAGTGTCTATCTGTTGCCAACACCTTTATGAGTCAGCAAATTAACATTTGATGTCTTTGGATGAGAACATTGCTATTATTGTTAGCCATCAGAAGGTACACGTAAACAGAGTCCAGGGGGCTGATGGGATATGTTGTGTTTCCAGGAGCTCGACCGGCCCATGATGCCTGCTTTGAAGACGTCAATGCAGCAGGGAACGCTTTTGGGAACTGTGGGAAAGATGAACACGGCAACTACATGAAGTGTCTGAAAACGTAAGAGATGCTGGTGATACTGACACATCATAACACACATACAAAAACATATTCTACTCTATGTCATACTGTATATGTGTGTTTCATTACAGACTGGTATGTATGGAAGGCCATTTGTTCCAGGAAAAGAAAAAAATCCTGAAATGTGAAATGAAATACTCACATACATCAGACCGGCAATACGTCATCCAGAGTAGGCTCGCCCCCTTTTGGGGGAAACCAATCCCACGTCCCTCATAGACTGTAACAGAGTAAACAGAAGAAGTTGAAACATGTCTCCAAACTTCTACTTTAAACAAACTGCTGATAGTAATAACGCTATGCTGAAGAGTTTCTGTGTAGTTGGTTTCACCAACAATAAATCCCAAAACGCTGATTTATTCTCCTGCCATGTCCTAAAAAAGATCTAATAGAGGGGCTTTATGGCTCCAAGCTATAGACCAGACCAGCATGGCGTCATCGCCGAGGCTGTGCTCCCTTTTGGGGGAAAGAAACTCACTGTCACAGGAGAGAAAATGATGAAAAGCTGTTGTGTAGCGGGTTAACCGAGGCTTTCACACCGAGATTTGAGGCACATACGTTACGTGTTGTCAAACAGTTCGCTGTTAACACGTTGGTTATTTACCGACAACACTTAGCCTAACGGGATTCAATCAAATATGTAGAGATGTCTGGATCAACCTTCATTTATTAAGGTATCAACAACGCTCAGGTTCAGGTACGGCCGCAAAATAATTATTAGATATGTGTATAAAACAAACGTTTGTATAACAAGAGATGGATACATACGAACTTGTCAAAATTACAATCCAAACATACGTCAAATTGCATTGAAGTCTATGGGATCTTCGGTTTTCTTTTCCCCAAAAGGGGGCGCTGCCTTGACTTTTTGCAAAGTACCCGTATGTACCGGTCTGATGTGTGTCATTTCATTTTATTTTTTTTGCATAAATGTGTTTCTATTTAGGATTTCGATACATAAAAGATATTTCTTAATGTAGTATACGAGCCATTCAGAAATACATACATATTAAGTTCAGGCCAAATTGAAAAAATAAAATCATTGTCTGCAATATAAATGCACAAATATGAGATTATAGTCATGATTAAAAACATGATTTGTACTCTTGGAGCTATAATAATCAATTATTTTGTTCATTTTAGACACACACAGTAGTCTTCCACTCATTACTTAGAATACAAAACAGTGTTGGTGTATTTATTAGAAAATTACAAGGGTTATAAGGACAGCGTCTTTCACCATAGGTACCAATTACAGCAAGTTTAAAACTGGACCCATGTGTTCTAATGACAAGTCATCAGAACACGTCACATCTACTGTTTTATATCTACGTTTCTCAGCTTACCAGAACTCTCACCAGAATAAATGCAGCTTTAATGAGATAATAACAGAAGTGCTGGTTTCTTACTATCACAGTTCACTTCTGTCGTCTTGTAGTCATCATATGAACATTCGGTTCTTTGCAGATCTCTGCTGCTGTTAGCGAGCGCTCTTTGAACTGAACTGAGTGTTTCATCCCTTCATCCTGACATACGAACCTTCTCGCACAGAGTCAGGCCCTCTGTACACCGTAAACACAAGGCCTCCGAGTCTCCCTGGCACAGCGCCACAGCTCATTACGGAGCCAAATTAGCGACTTAGCTATGTAAATGAGGCTGTGGATTAAAGTGGTTGACGGCTGCATCGTATGAACCACCACTGCCCAAATCAATTACGGAGTCCCACAGGAGTCATTAGAGTGTTTTCTGGCCACAGTGAGCCACAGAGCTGATTAGAGGATATGGAAATGCACTATCTGCCTGTTTTATTATATAAGACGTGTGAATAATCTAGACAGAGCTGCTGTGTGCCCATCATTCTTTAATCCTCTGTTTGTCTTTCTGTGTGTGTGTGTGTGTGTGTGTGTGTGTGTGTGTGTGTGTGTGTGTGTGTGTGTGTGTTACCTGTTACTTTATGTGGCTGTTGACAAAAAAAGAAAGAGTATTTTCTCCCTCTACAATATAGATATTCCGATTAAACAACTTCCACTGAACATTCACTTTATATCCTCAAAGCTAAACTAACTGTCTTCTGCTCCGCCGCTCGCTCATTTTCTCACACACTCGCCGCCGCTCTCTCTCTCTTGCTTCACCACTCACGGTCCTGCCGCAAGCAGAAAAAAACGTCCTGCATGCAAGCAGTCTACAGGCCGATAGAGGAAACCCAAAAAGTCGCAGAAGGTCTAATTTTTTTAGGGTTAGGTGACAACCTGTTCACATATTGGCAATAAAAAACATTTATACGTGTAAAAAGTTACCTATAGTCCCTTTAAATGATGAATAACGGTTTGTATAGTTCTTCTCCCTGAGTCGCATAAACATCAACACACATTAAAAAAAACACCTGCCATCATGTGCTGGATCAGCTGCTAATTCACAACACAGATTGACTGACTAACTGATAAATATTAGTAAAGGTAATATCATCCCTCCTCCCTGCTGCTCCACAGCAGCTGCTCAGGAGCCACCCAGGCTCAGTGGGACTGTGTGGAGCTGTTTCACTCTAAAGCAGAGTTGCCAAACATGAACATAGAGCTCTAATGACTCGCCCTTAAACAGTGAAGGCTAATTGTGTATGTTTGTGTCTCTGCCCAGTGATGCAAAGTGTGGGAAGATCCAGTGCCACAGTGCTGCCAAGAAGCCCAAAGGCACCAACGCCGTGTCCATCGACACCACCATCAAGACGGACGGCATCGAGGTGAAGTGCCGCGGCACCTACGTCTACAGCACCCAGGACGGCCAGGGCGACCTGCCCGACCCCGGCCTCGTCATGACCGGCACCAAGTGTGGAGAGGGCAAGGTAGGCACACACCGGGCTGGGCTTTAGGGATCATGATAAGAGTCCGTTGGTAATAATAGTAATATATTTTATATACATATAGTTTGTTGCAACACAGGCAGGCTATTCTAAGTGAATGTGGAGGATTTTTCCTGCACCACAAAATGCAATGACCAGGAGGTTAACAGGGTTTTTTTGATCAATACCAACACTTGACTCAACAATTACTGTATCTGGCCACCTGCCGAGAACATCAACACCTGCCTGGTGTTTTGAACTGGCCTGCAATTGAAGAGGGTTGCAGGGAGAAGGCAGCTGGCAGCACAACACATCTCACAGTCACGGAGGATTTAAAGCTGTGTTTTCAAGCCAAAAACACAAATGCCACATTTCTTTTAGATCTCTCCTCAAGTTCTTTCGCTTAGTCCTTCCTACTGTGATTTTGTTTGTACTGGCTACCGTAGCTCAAGAGCAAGGAGACACAAGTTGTTGATGAAGTGATAAAGTGTGTTTTAGGTTCTGACACATGTAGCTGCGTAATGTGTATTGTAGCTACGGTTCCAGGATATCTGGAGGTTTTTCCGAGGCTAACAAATCTATAATTGAATCTTTTGTCTCTTCTCCGCTCTGTTCTATAATCAAAGAGCAGTGAACAACACAATCATGCTTCTCACTAGGAGTAACACAGCGACACGCTGCAAGTCATTATCTATGGAAGCCGGTGACATGAAGCTACAAACTGACGGCTGACACCTGTCGCTGCGTGACGGGCTTGGCGCGCTACAAATCGAACTGTCAGCCAGGGCCGGCTTAAGGCACAGGTCATATAGGCGGTCGCAAATGGCGCCACTTTTTGCTGGTGGATGAACTTCCTCATTTTCTGTATTGAGGTAACAAATGAACAAATAAAGAAAGAAAGAAAGAAAGAAAGAAATACACTTTTCATCCCTGTAACTCGTTGTAGTGAAACTGATTAAACACTTTTAAGCCAACAATATCAGGGACTAATTGTTTATTTATATTACAATAAATACAGTTATTTTTTAAAATAAGAATCTTAATTTTTGTCTTAAAACCATTGTGATCAGAGAAAAAAAGCGCTCAACAGTACTAGTAGTGCTACTAAACCTGAGGGGTGCACCCTATTTTTCCCTGATAAAGCGACACTGTGAACAACAAACCTGTGTTGTAATCAACAGGAGGAGAGTTAGTAACATTACTTGTTAGGAGCCGGTGGGCAGCACAGTCCTGCTTGGATAAATAGCGGAGCTACTAACGTTAACGGAGGTGCCATTCAGTTATTATTATGAGGCGTTCAAAGTCTGCTCAGGAAAAAGGACTATTGGGCGAAGCTAAATTACAACGTTATGTGTTCAAATGTAATTGTAAAATAATTTTTTGGGTGAGAAACTTGAATAAATCCAGTTGTTTGAAGGAGATTTTTCACAGCAATATAAAATAGATAGTACAAACATGACTCCAAGTATATTCTAAATGTTGCTTTGTGTCTGATGGATGTGTAGATTGCTAACATGTTAGCCATAACTACTTTTTAGTGGCAATGTTGTGCAATGGTAGTGCTTTAAGTTAGTATGAGCCTTCATTTTCCCGGGAGATCGTACCCGGTGGACGACAGAAGTTCAGCCTACAGTAACTGGTGCAATCTGGATTCACATGTTGGTTTTATTGCAACATCTGTGTGCAGAAAGAACTTCATTTAGTCCAAGTAA
Source organism: Sebastes fasciatus (assembly GCF_043250625.1). NCBI lineage: Eukaryota > Metazoa > Chordata > Actinopteri > Perciformes > Sebastidae > Sebastes > Sebastes fasciatus. Next base: position 16,356,845 of record NC_133816.1, on the reverse strand, counting down.
AGATAGCAGTCAGTTGTCTGTGTTCCCCGTTGCTATTAGTCACTAATATTCTCCCTCTGAATAAAAGATCAGGGTTTCATACAAAGCTAAATGTCACAGGGACCCAGCAGGTCTGTTGTGTGCCAGGTGTTTGTTTAAGCCACTTCCTCTGATACTCATTTGGGTTGCAATCCAGATGCTGAGTGGAATATCAAGTTCCGAGTAAACCCACCTACAGACACACACAAAAATCATACAAAATAAGGACTGAATTATGCATGTGAAATACATATGTATGAAAACACACACACACACAGGAGTATCTGCAGTCTCCTCCGTTCCACCAGTAAATTCTATTTCTCTGTCTGTCTATATTGCTTTCCCACTGCAGCACATTCAGCCACTTGAATTCCATTCCAGCTATTGTGCGGCCGCGCTGAAAGGGCTGAATAGTGCTGCATGAGTAATATATTATAAATAGGCAGCAGAGAATATTGTCTGCCATCCAGCGTGATGAATTTTGAGTCATCATATTGAACGGCGCCTTTTCTCAGCAATAAATGCATACATAACACAAAGCCGCTGCTTCTAATCACACAGTCACACGTTCACCTACACTAAATTGATTCCCCCGTGCTGACAATAGAAAAGCCACAACAACAGGCAGAAGCAGGAGATACAGTGCTAATGCAAGTACTACTATTAATGCTAACACAACTCAGTGATGGAGTACTACACAAAAAAAATGCTGAATTATGAACCGCAGTTTTCAAGAGAAGCCTCCAACAAGACTTAAAAAGACACTTTTTATTAATCCTAACTCAGATAACATAACGTCACAATGCTTTTGAATGTTCACAGCCAATGATTTGATTATTTCTACACGTACCACAGCAACTACAGCACTCCAAGGTCGATCTTTCGGAGGTTGTAGTGGGCTCATCCATTGGTACCAAACATGTTATACTAGCTTGAGGCGAAGGAGGTTAAATAACGCTCCAAACTTGAAGGCTTGAGTTTGCCATGTTATTATTTGAGCATATTTTTTATTCTAAATGCAGTAGGGTTTAATTGATTTCCAATAATAAATATATACATACATTTGCATAAAGCAGCATATTTGCCCACTTCCATGTTGATAAATCGCTCTTTACATTTTGAACAGATAAAAAATGTGTGATTAATTTGCGATTAATCACAATTAACTCTGGACAATCATGCGATTAATTGTGATTAAATATTTGAATCGATTAACAGCCCTAGCTTTACATTTAAAAAATAATAAAAACAGGAAACACAAATTGAATTAAAAAGAATAAAGAGAAAGAGAAAGTGCTTAGCGTTGGAGAGAAAGCAAGCAGCCATAAAAAATACATTTAAAGGCATAAAAAAGGTGATTTAAAAACTGCATGTGGTACTCCATGTGAAGCACGCACATTATAAGAAGTGGTGCTAGGAAAAGGGCTTGGTTAAAGAGATATGTGTTTAAGTGCCGTGTAAAAACAGCCTCTCTGATGTCTTTGGGTGTAGGCTCCTCCACAGCTGAAAAAAGCTGCATCTCCAGTGTTCTTTTTGTTGAGTATGTAGAAACGCAGTAGTAGAGGATCTAAGAGGCTTGTGATGGAACTGAGAGAGCTTTGTACACAAGTAGCAGGACTTTAAAATCAATTCTAGCAGATACAGGGAGACAGTGAAGTGTAGCTAAGAATGGAGTGATGTGTTCGCTGTTCTTCGGTTTTGTTTTTAGTCTAGCAGCAGAGGTCTGGATAATATGCAGCCTCTCGCCTTTTCAGCATCTTTATGGGTCAGGAATGTTGAATAAAAGGGCGTGGAAAGGGTGTGTCTTATGGCGGCCAAGAGAAAAAACACATGCAAATAAACAAAACAAGCAAATGGTACATGTAGAAATAATCAAATCATTGACTGTGAACATTCAAAAGCATTGTGACTTTATGTTATCTGAGTTAGGATTAATAAAAAGTGTCTTTTTAAGTCTTTTTTGGCGGTATGGTTCCATGTATTGCTGGCTGTTCGGTGGACTTAGAAGGCTGTGTTGTTTTCCAGCAGGCTCTACAGTATAATCTGTGTTTTTGACTCCTCCATCCCGCCTCCTCTTCACACATCTGAAATGCAAACACAAGGAGCTTCAGCCCCTCTCCATCCTGTTAGTCTCTGGTCCCAGATCAGTGTCACTGACTCACCCTTCACATCTCTTAAATCTGCTTCTACCTGTCCCCCCTATGTGTCTGTCCCAACATCTGTTCCAACACAGTTAAGGTGCAAACTTGCCTATAAAAATAAAAAAACGCCACTCCAGCATTGATTTAAATGGTTATTAGGATGAATATTAGAGCAGCAGTAGAGACAAAATGTGTTTGGTGATAGCAGCTCAATAAACATCATTACAAGCTGTAAAAGCCAGTCTATAAAAGTAGTGATTTTGGAAGTGATTTAAAACAGGATACTGATGCTGCTTGGCCAATCTCCTCAGGCAGCCAGGTTGTTCCAAAGCCCAAGGGCACTGAGAGAAGGCAGATCAAAGTCTGTATATATATATATATGTGTGTGTGTGTGTGTGTGTGTGTGTGTGTGTGTGTGCGTGTGTGTGTGTGCACTGTAATCTTTAACACAGTATGTGATCATTCTGCTTGTGTTGCCACAGGTGTGCAGAGACCGCCGATGCCAAAATGCCTCTTTTACCGAGCTGGAGACTTGCATCGTACGCTGTCACAGCAAAGGGGTAGGCACACACACACACACACACACACACACACACACACACACACAGATACACACTCACAAGCATACAAAGCCATGCAACAGACTCAACTCACTTAGCTGCCGGGCACGGCTCCCTAATCTTATTGTCACACTGTGTCCTTGGGCAAAGGTAGCGCTTTGCAGCGCTGTCACCAAGACTGTCATAAAAAGGCAGGAATATATATGGCTGGAATACAACAGCAACTGAAGTGATGAACTATTCATTGGAGCAGTACAAGCAAGCCTGAGGCAGATAAGGAGGAATCATACATAGTTTATGAGTCAGTAACCAAGCTCTGGAGTGGAGTGTTTGGGGCTTAAACACTTGTTACTTTAAGAGAAGATGGGGATGTAGATAGGGGATATTTATCAGGGAACTCTGACTTTGACCTCTGAAATCACTGTCAAGTGGTGGAGCTTCACTTTAATTATGTCTTCCGGAGGTCATGAATAATCAGGGTGTACCACTACAGGAAGTAGAATCACTGGTTTCCACTGTGGTAAATGGTAAATGTGTCATTTTTTTTTAGTGTGATAACTGTCATGTGAATTTGCCTAGTGATACTTAACCAGCGGTTAAAGGGGAACTGCGACAATTTTACACATCAAAGTGTGTTTGCAGGTGTTGGGGAGTTCTACAGTAGATGTGAAGAAGGTAGTTTAAAGCCTGTAGTGTCTCCGACGAGCTCCGCCGCCGATTCAACATGCTGAATCGGCCCAAAAAACGCCAACACGGTGCGGGACACACTGAAATAACTTGGCCAACAGACGCTAACCGACGGCCCCAAAGTGTACGACGGCTTGGTGTGTCAGGGCCTTTAAAGATAACTGCAAAATGCCGAGGATGGCGTCTTCCATGCTGCGCTCATGCTTATAGTCAAATCGAAACATATCATGGCAATTGAGGTCAAAGCTACAGGATGCAAATCATTGTTCAATATGGCACAGGGATTTTTATGGCCCTTTCAGACCCAGCTGTGCTTGCCGCTGTTCAGCGCACATTACAGCATGCGGCGCCGTCGTGGGGCGGCACCACAAGCCATTGGAAATAGTGGGTTTCAGAGCGCAGCGGTGCCGTTGTTGTGTTGTGTCTGAAAGGCCCATTAGGCACCGTGCTGGACAGTGGGAGTGTCTAAGGAGCGTTCGAATATGGGACACGATGCTGATGTCACTTCCTCTGCACAGCTTTTGAGAAATCAACATCAGCATGGTGTCCCACTTTCCTCTGTAGTGTCTTAAAACCTTAAACATTTTAAAGTTTTCACTACAGGCCACTTTCATAGCGTCTACCTCTAGTTGGCCTAGTTTGTGTCTGGACCGCTCTGTTGCTTGTTTTGACCCTGAGCGTTCGAAGCGAACTCAGCCTCGACTCAAATTTCACACCCCACAAGCCTTAATGTCTGTGTTTACCCCGTCTCCTGTCTCCTGTAGAAGGAATGGGCTTACCAGCCATTGTTATTTGATTAGGATTTTGAAATATTATGAGCGAGGAAGAAAAACAGCAGACGTATCCTCTCCTCCTTTAATCCGCTTCTCCTTCTATCTGTTGTTTGTTTCACGCTGTTTGTCCCTTTTTTGTTCTCCTCTCTGTGTAACAGTAGGTGGATAATGGAAGTGGCTTTGAGTCAGGATTATTCTAAATAGACAGTTTTGGCTTCTCCCAGCTTATGGTCTCCTCCTGTGTTTTTTAATTTAGCATTATCATATGATTTATATTGATCCTCGGGCTTTTGGAGTGCGCTGGATGGCCGTGCAAATAAACTACCCGCCTCTCAGAGACGCTTGCATCCTTAAAATAATGTACAAAGGAGATTTCCATTAAAAAAGTTTAAAACATATTAGAAGTTCTGGAGATTTAGAGCGCTGAAGGGTATGTTATATATATCTATGATACATTTCTTTGTATGATATAGAATTTAAAAATACGCTCTTAGAAAAAAACTGAATTAGAAAAGAAGCCTCCCCATGCCTCCTGAATCTGAAGCTCTGAGAATCAGTAAACAACTGTGCGCCCTTCATGTCGTCGACCAAGTGCTAATGGGGTAAATAGGCATGTTAATCACTGATAGGATAATTACATCTGGATGTAATTGGAGCATGGCGGTATTTTCTCCTACATTTAGGGGCTGGTGAATTACACAAGATGTCTGCAGATATTAATCAAGGTTTAAATGCTAATCTCCAGATAAAAGTTTCTCTTTTACAAGTTAATTAAAAACTCTTCGAGGTGTTTTACTGACAAATGGAGTGAAGGAAAGGGAGGTGTTTCCAGTTCAGGTCACATTTTGACTCTTTAGGTGCACAAGGTGGCAGATTACTGGTTGTTACTCGAAGGTCTGCTGTGGTGAAATGGCTGGCAGTCATTTTTATTCTTCTTTAACCTTATGTCTCAGCGAGTTCCTTTCTTTTTTTATTGGACCCTACCCGTGACTATCCCCCAACCAGTGCTCAAAGTGGGTCGGTACTCACCAATACGCAGTACCGGCACTTTTTCATTTTACTCCTTGGCGTACCGTAACTTCTTCTTGCTCACCGGAACTTCTCTCAAGCTGCCGGTGCAACATCGCCAACACTGGCTGAATTCACCCAGAGATATTAAAGGGATAACTCCTCTGTAACAGTTTCTGTGGTCTCATGGTAGACATGTCATACCCCCTCTTTACTGGTGCAGGCTAGAGAGGAACTGGTGGTCTGAAACTGCTGGAGCTGCTGGATGATATCACCTGAAAGACTGTTTTTATTTCTCCTTTATTACTGTAAGACCAGAGAGCCCAATTAACCCACTAGGGGTTAATTGGGCAAAGGCAGTGCTACTTTTGGCTGAGTTTTCTCTTCCATTCTCCAGTAATCTTGCGGCAGCGACGCGCTTTGAGTTCAGGTTTGTGCACGCCAAGGGTATAGTACGAGCAGGGAGGCATCTGATTGGTTCTTTCCAAGCGGACCGCGAGGCAGTGATTGGTAGACGTTTTTACAGGATTACAGCAGCTACAGATGACGGCTCTTTTCCGGTCCTTTTTCAGAGCTCATAAGTCATGGATCGCTGTCGGGGTGTAAAGACCATTTCAACCAATATAACAAATAGTGTATACTGGATAACATCATCAACCTTGCCTTTAAATACTGTAATTCCATTTCAGTTCACATTGTGTAGCGGTGCATAATACTAAACAAAGGAATCAAATGATCAAGAACTAATCGGCACTCAAGGGGCCCCTGATGGTTTGGGGACAAAGGAAGTACGCCCTCCAGTTCCAGTCAGAAACAAAAAAATAAAATTGTACATACAAGGTTACAGTATACACAAATAAAGGAAACACACAGATAAGTATCATTGCTTTTTATGTCAGTATTCTGCAGTCTGCTCCATTTACAGTACAAGGTGAATATGTGAAGGAAAATCCCATTAAAACACAAACAGTGCCAATCTGTAAACAACACATTAGTGCTTCTAATATGGCTGCTACACCTCAAGGCACACACATACTAGATTATACTGAGAGCGAACGGTAATCACATTAACAAATGTCCTGTGTGTGTGTATAGGTGTGTAACAGTAATGGGAACTGCCACTGTAACCGCGGCTGGGCACCACCCTTCTGTGAGAAGCCAGGACTCGGAGGCAGCGTGGACAGTGGACCCATCCAGTATGACAGTGAGTTCACACACACACACACTCACACAAATCGTGTCCTGCTATTGTGCCAACGTGTCCCTCCACAACAGTGTTATCAGGTTATTTTCTAAAACATCGCTCGCTGACGCACCAGAACAACAGCGTCATGTTTAAACCTCATCCGTCGGGGGGAGGACGTGCAGGCCGCTAGAGCCGAACAGCTACGATCTGTTTTCATAGCGGTGCTCGGGTGTTGTGCCTCAGCGAGTCAAGATTATGCTAATTGAATTACATGACAGGCAGACAATGGAGACGTGTGGGAAAGCGTCACTGTCTCGGTGTGGACGGAAGGCCGAGAAGGAGGAGAGAATCTGAAAAAACACGCTTTTTTCAAATGGATTCTGGATGTGATCTGGATGTGACACAATGACTACTACTCAGCCTGTGAGAAAAGTTTGCTGATGACATTACTATGACATCATCAGGGTTATGTCGGCATAGATAGGCGAAGTCACGCCCCTTCCGGTGGACCACCATGGGACTTTATTTCGGAAAAAAATATGGCGAGAAATATTTTTTTGATCCAGTTTGAATTGTGCCATGAATCACAAATATGATGTTTGTCAATTTAAAAGAGAATTTTGCAAAAACAGAAAGTCTCAGTTTGTTGTAAAACAGTTGAAGTATCAGACTGTGAAAATACGTAATTAGAAAGACGACACACCCAAAAGTGTGTTAGTGACGTCTCTCTCTCTGAAGCTACGATGTCTGTGTGTTTCCTACTGGGATGAACTCACACCAGCAACGGGTCTGATCCTTCTTTCTCCTTCCGGCTGATAAAAAGACCAGGAGTCGCTGGATAAAACACATCAGGGCAGATCACGTTACATTTTGCGTGTAACACTGCGACTTTCTTGACTTGCAAAATTATCTTATAAATTGACAAACATCATATGTGTGATTCATGGCGCAATTCAAACAGGATCAAAAAGATAATTATCTCTCGTCGTGGACTACCGTTCAAAATAAGCTCCCATGGGGTCCTCCGGAAGGGGGCAGGACTTCGCCTCTCTATTGGCTTGAAGACGACAAATTCATAACAGAAAGTGTGAGTGACAAACCGGGGATGTGGAGTTTGAAAGATGTGGGTGTTTATTAGGTAGGGAGGGTCCAACGATAAGAGCCTTTCAAGTTACATCATGGGAATTGTAGCATTGTTCATTTAAACCATTCATTATTTAATCTGTCTCTTGTGAGTCCCCGAAATGTATGAAAATGAAATACATAACAAGGGAGTTGTCTTTTGCCTCGCACGCTGTGGTCTCAGTTATGATCAAGTTTTCAGAGTAACTCCGTTATGTGTGTTAACATCACATCCTGATTATAGAAATCTGGATAGCCTGTTTTCATAAAAGTGGATAAATACAATATATACAGTATTCTATGGTTTATTATTTATTATTTGGGAGAAAATGTATGGTTAACTCAGAATATTTGCTCAAACCCAGTGATGACGCCACACTGGCACCCTGTTTATGAGCAACAAGAACTCTGGTGGCAACAGTCTAATAATGAAATGATTCATATTTTGGCCGGTGCGCGTGTAGCTCCGGGTGATAAACTCAACTCAGCAGATCTCCAGAACGCGTCTCCAACAGCAGCAGCATCTTTCAGAAAAAGTGCAGGATCATCTCTCTGCTTCTGTCTCTAGTGTTGCATTCACATCAGCAGATAAAACACAGTCATTATATTCCTTCTCAACGTGTACACTGAGGTGCTTATTTAATGTTTGTTGATAAAACACACATATGGTTTGTCCATTCAGCATATTTAGTTTCCCTATTCTCCAATTTTCATCTTTTATTCTCACGCCAATCAAAACTGTCTGAAATTCATTCCATATTCATAAAGAGAGAAAAAGAGATCTGTGTTTTTAGAACCAAGCCAGTTAACGTTAAGTGTGTGTGTGTGTGTGTGTGTGTGTGTCTACAGGTCAGGTGGGGCTGGTCGTTGGGCTGCTGTTTGCCTTCCTGTTTATCCTACCTGCAGCGCTGCTGATCTTCTACTGCTACAGGATCAAGACTTCCTATTACCATAAGTGGCTTTCCCAGAGAGAGAAGAACAAGAGCAACAAGTACTGTCTCCTGTCTGTCTGTCCGTCTGTCTGTCTGTCTGTCTGTCTGTCTGTCTGTCTGTCTGTCTGTCTGTCTGTCTGTCTGCTAAAAACACATGACACACGTTAAGCCGGGCATACACTCTACGATTTTAGCCCGTTTCTGGCCCAAATTTCGAGACGCATGACTGAATTACAGTTTCGTCGGGCGTCATTTGCCGACGAAGGCCGAGAACGGATTAACTCCTCCCGACGGTCGGATGAATTTCTGACATGTCAGAAATTTTTGTCGGCCGGCCACAGGCTCTCACACAGTTGCACCTTTTTTCTGTTTTTTTTACAGTAATCAGCGCGTAGCTATCAACAATAAAAATGTACAATAGATATAGTAAAACGTAGCTTACCTCCAATTCTCTCTGCAAAATGGACAATCCATACTGTCCACGTCTTCCTCGCCACCTGTGAGTCCTCATGCCTCTTTTTTTAGCAGACAGGATGGCACAGATGATCAAGGCAGCACGTTTCTGCCTTGTTCGCATTATTGGGACCCGTACAGACCTCTGTTTGCATACAAACTTGAACTGCCTCGGAGCTTTCAAACAAATCTTTATTGACAACTGTCAACAGCCAGAACGGTCAGCAGGAGCCGACGGAACGTGTGTGAGCACTCAGGGCATAGCTGACAATCGGACCGCACAGTGTGAGCACATAAATCCTGAGCTTTGGTTTTTACATCGCAAACCATCTACTCGTACAGTAGGAGTAGGAGTTACAGAACAACATTTCTAAAATCGTACAGTGTACGCCCGGCTTTAACGGAACTACATCCAGAGAACAGATTGAAAATCATGGAATTATATATACTATACAGGACACCATTGCATCAATGACGGTTATTACTTTTTGACATTCACATAATTAATCAAACATTAAAGGGGAACTTCGGTATTTTTCAACCTAGACCCTATTTTCCCATTTTATTTTGTGTTTAAGTGACTAACGCTGCTCTCTAACCTTGTTATTGTGTCTAACCAAGGCTTGCTCAAGGAGAAGTCTCGTTCTGAAGTAAGTTGCCTTGATGGCGGAGGACAACGGTGGAAATGTGAGAGAGAGAGTAGAGAGAGGAGTGCTGGTGTTGTCAGAGTTTGTTGTGTAAGAGTACAGATTTTCAATGTCATGGCTGAATATTTAGAGGATTTCAACAATGTGGAGGTGATGAAAGATTTCAGAACGAGACTTCTCCTTGAGCGAGACTTGGTGAGACACAATAACAAGCAGACAGGAGGTTTTATTTCTCTGTAGGGTCCTTTTCATAATGTTATCAGACACTTCTAATTAGTCACTTAGACACAAAAACATGGGAGAATTCAGTAGGGTCCACGTTGGAAAATACCAAAGTTACACTTTAAATAAAAAGAAATCACAGAGGTTAGATAAGATCATTACACAAGATCATTATGTAGTTCTAACACTTGATTCTCTATCTTGGAACTTGTTTGTTTGTTGGCAAACAGCAGTGTATTACTATGCAGAGGAGCGTTCACGTATCACACTGTCTGCATGAGAAGGGAGGGGATCTAAGAGTGAAAGGAGGAGGAAATGAATCATGTATGGAAGGAAGAGAATATTTGGAGGAAAAGGAAGAAGAAAGGAAAGGAAGGAAGTCGGGAAAATGTGGCAGCAGAAGGGATTAAAAAAAAGGTCAAGGAGGGAGAAATAAATAAAAGAGAAAGGGAAAGGAGGAAGGAAAGTGTTGAATTACAGGACAGAAAGAAGGAAGAAGGGAAGTGTGCCATGTCTGCCAGCGCTCCGAGCAGATCGATGCATTCACCGGAACATCTCTACATCAGCATAAATGGCAGCATTTTGTGCTGCAGCTCACCTCAATCAGAACCAAACAAAATCATGTCCTCATAAAGCCCAGAGCTTCCTTTATGAGCTCTGCCATATAGCTCACCCACAGAGACAGCCTCGTCATAACACCGGCTGAGTTAGTGCCTCGGAAAATACTCAAGCGTTTCGCAGTGATTTACAGAACACAAATGTGTCTGGAAAGGATCCAGCAGTACAGCAGGCTTTATAAAGAGCCTGACCTTCCAACTGTCGACTGGCACAAAGGTTAAATATTGGTGATATTGGGCCTCGGCAGAAGACATCTAAATGAACGGCTCACGATGTGGAAAATTGAGCCGCTACGATGATTAAAAAGACTCAACGGCAGCAGCTTCACAGAAAACCCTCTGCCTTTTCTGTTTTTGTTCCATGGCCAATCATTTGGGTTCGTTTACAGTTCAGCAGAGGGACAGCGGGTGGCTGGAGCTGATTAAAGGCCGCTCTAAGCATATATACATCCAGTGTGCTCGGAAAGCCTTCCAATCAGCTAAGAGCCTGCAGTGTACACTGACTTACCAGTTTATTAAGTACAGAACACCTCTACGGTCCGGTTCAATCCAATGCAGCAGCCCTGCAGTAAACTTCCTGTCAAGCTCTTAGTATTTAGGTTGGTAGTAGTTAGCTGTGTTGTTGCACTAGATGACATGTGTCTTCAAATGTATGGTGGAAGGAACAAGTTAGAGGGAACCTGTTGACTTTCAAAGCTGCACTAATTCTAACATATTTTCATATGAAAGGTGTTTTCTCAGGAGGTGGTGGAGACCAAAACCAGAGCTAGAAAGAGTTCAGGTCTTTGCACACCGAGTTCGTATTTTAGAACGTATATTAAAGTATAAGAAGTGAAAGTCAATTGTTTGTTCCATTGCAACATCATCACCCAGTAGCAAAGCTACGCTTTCGCCATTTTGGACTGAAAGTGACTACCGGACATCAGTAAAACCTCTGCCTAAAAAGTGTCATACATAAGTAAAACAAAATTATTTCTATTCAATTGTCATATTCTACTAAATAGAGTGCTCCAGGGATGATGTATTTTTGTAGGCCAACCAGGAAGTTAGCATCACACTGGTTCCCTCGACAAAAAGCCAACGGGATTGTTCCATTGGCTTTTGGGATTTTTGAAGCATAAATGCAATCGCCAGAAGTATAAAGCTAACGTTAGGCTATAAACGAACTACACCACGGTCGCATGAGCGTGAGTATACACAACGAGGCTGTAAAGGAGGACGAGTCGGCGTGATGTCGTTTAGTAGTCTCATTTAGCCGCTTGTTAGCAACTGCCTTTTTTAAGACACGTAAAGCTTCAATATTCACAAGTGGGGTATTTACTGAGTTATGTCGTAGAACAAAACGTTAAAATCTCTTCAGCTTGTCTTAACCACAGACCTTATTTCAGGCATCTAACTAAAAACCCATTGACTTCCAGACTTCCAGGAACTAGAAGTGCTAAAATGCTAACTCATTTCTGGATTTTAGGACTCATTCCTGTAGCACTCTCTGGCCTGTGTTGAACAATAAGATATTATAAATATAACAAGTGTTTTCAGTCCAAAATGGTGGCTCCGGCTGTTGTCAAAAAGACACCAGAGTTTCGTCTCTTTGCTTCTATACTCTGGTGTTTATCATGCCATTCTGGATGATGATGTTTGCACGGACAGTTGGCTTTTGACGGATGTGGAGGACACAAACACGACTCCAAATGAACGCTAATGTTGCTCAGTGTCCGCTGGATGTGTAAATAGGCAACTGTTTGCTAACACATTAAGCCATACCGACTTCATAAGATGACACTGTCAGTGTTGTGTCATCAGCTTTATCCTCTCACATCATCCTGGATGAGAAACTTTATGTTGACTTCTCTTCCGTCTCTTTTTCCCACCTGAGGCCTTAAAATCAATGCCACATTAAGAAGAGCGATGCTTTACTCTCTGCCTGTCCTCATTTCTCCGGTCAGGTTGGAGGCATCGCTGGAGAAAGGGAAGAATGGCCATCTGAATCCTGCCTTTCACCTGAAGGTGGTCGGACCAATCAACAAAGCTAGCAGCCACAAGGGGGTGAGTGCTGTGTGTGTGTGTGTGTAAGGAGGGGAGGAAATGGGAGGGCGGTGACTGTTTCTCTTGCTGTGTTTTAGTGAATAATAGACCGTCCATGTGCTTGACCTTCATATTTAATGGCCTCATTTTACAGCAGCTTGTTATATTGTGTGACCACTTAGAGTCTGCCTCCTCCTCCCACGTCCACAACACTCCTCTCCACTAGTTCAATGTGCCTTCAGCATCATTTCATCATGTCGTTATTCCCCTGTTTTTATAGCAGTTATTTAATTGGATGGGTTAGCAGCTCGGGGTTAGTGTACATTTGTCATTGGCAAGTGAAAGAAATACAACAGGAGCAAAAGAGGAGACAAATACAAGAAGGAAAAGGAGGGACAAAGAATGGAGGACAAAAGGAATCAATGAGTCTTAATAAGAATAAACGGTATTCATCTAGAAGCTTTTATAGACAAAATGCAGCTCAGTGGTATTTACAGCAAGAGTAAAGGCTAGGATTGATAACTAATGATACAAACACTCAACTAAATATGTAATAAAAAGAGAGATAATAAGAAACCTTGGAAATGGAATTACAAAAGAAGGACGAGGTTTAATGGAAATATTGTTTCCAAACATGTTTTTGTTTCTGTTATTATTCAATGTTGCAAATCTCTTGCCAATAAAAATTTGAGTTACGAAAAAAAGAGTGATGACTGAAAACATAAGAAAGGAAAGAGCATGCAAAACTTTAAAATACATCCAAAAAGAGGAGGAAAAAAAGTGTACAAAAATACAAGTAATTGTAAGAAATAGTAATAATCAATTCTAAGTAAAAATGTAGGCTTCTTAGAGCTTCAGTGACATAATGGGTAACACATCAGAGTTAGTGGTTGCACCTACATTTCTCGCCTGATGTGTAATAATCAATATAGTGTAATAAATTGTAGGCACAGTTTCTCTCTTTGCTCATATGGACGAGTAACTCTGGTCTTAGCTTTGTCCAGAAACTTTTTCTCATCCATTAACTGATGTCAAAGACTTAGTTTTTGAGGGAGTAAAGCGCACGGAGGTCATCAAGATCAACAGCTACCATAAAACTTCAATTAAACACAGAGTCCCTTTTACTCGCAGGGTAACTTTTGTCAGTATGGACATGTTACACATCGTTAGATCGGTTAGATTCTCTACAATTCAATTGTTCAGTTCAATTTACAGAAATCATGAGCACCAAAGTATAATTCATTCAGATTTATGGCGCTGTTAATGGCTGCGAGACCGCCCCGTTAGGTGAGTGCCTCCCTTTGTGGTTTTGAAAGGCTAAACGCCAACAAATATGGATTGAAGCAGAGTGTTTCGTTGGATGGATGCATGAATTTTGGAAATCATAACATTGATTTTTTTCCAATAAATGTTGACTCCTGGACTGAAGAGTGAGACAATTACAGTCAGAGACGCTGAGCTAAATAAGGTGTTGTTGTTTAAGTAGACTGTCAATTGCATGTAGACTAGCTTTTCCAAGATTTTGCTCTGACAGCAGATTGAAAGTTATTCTAAGCTCATTTTCTTTTGCTGAAGTTTGTGTTGTTGTCTTTGTTGTGACCCCCCAGCTTCCTCACACCAGCAAAGAGGTCCTGCCTCTAAGACCAGGCCCTGCACCCAATGGCACCCAGCCAGTCAACATTGTGCGACCTCTGAGACCCACCCAGTCTCCCCAGGGTGGTTCCCGGGACCTCAAGGTGGTTCGCCCGCCTCTGCCAGCTGGCAAGCCACCAGGAGCACCACCCAAATCCCCCGCAACCCCACAGAGACTCACCCCGCCCAAGAAACCTCTGCCCCTCAACCCGACACGATCTCCACTGGTAAGGCCCTTTTTGACCAGTTGCTGACCTGTAATTACACATAATTGAATTTTAAAACTATAACCTAAAAATCATACCACATATTGTAAAAAACAGAATGGAGTCACAAAGGTTATAAGCTTTAGAATAACCAATACTCACCTCTTTTTACGAGGGACAGATGTCTTTAGATATTAAGTGTAGGGAGAATGGTGTACAGGCATCTCCATTTATAGTGGTTTAATGTCAAAACAACTTCAGTCTTATTTCCATAATTTTGCTCACCAACAGGGCATCAACACGAGCTGTCAGGCAGCCAGACAGTTGTTAAATGAATCCCCCGTTTTAATGATACTATGTACAAGAAGAGCTTCATAAAAACAGACTGCATTTTGTCAGCTCGGGTATGGAATAATTAAGGTGTGAAATGCAAAGGGAAAATCATGCATAAATAAATAAATATATACAGTAAATACATTTAAAATGAATGAAATTAAATGCAAAAATATAGAAATAAATACAAAAATAAATGCAAAAGTAAATAAATAAATCTAAAAATGATTTAAAAAAATCATAAATAAATAAATAAAAGGGAAAATTAAACAGAGGAATAAATAGATACAGGAATTCATATTTATATAAATAAATAAAGAAGCAAAATAAGAAGCAAAACAGAAATATCAATTTATGTCACATTTTATCAATTGATTAATGTCTAAATTTATTTATTTATTTATTTATTTATTTATTTATTTATTTATTTATTTATTCATTTATTTATTTATTTATTCATTTATTTATTTTTTATTTTTGGCAGGTTCTGTCCTCCATAGGTAAGGGGCTGCAGTTGTCCCAATTTTATGTCAAACTTTAAAAAGAGAACTTCTCCTGACTGCAGCTAAATGCCTGATTTGTAAATGTAATTCCGAGCTACAGCCAAAGACACCGAGCTAATAAGAAAACTGTTGGACTGTCTGTATCAGAGTACCTCTCAGATGAATTCCATCTGAACCCTGAAGAAATACTGAATTAAATCTGCAGTGTGTTTCTTATCTGATTGCTTTCTTATTGATTTATCCTCTCTCATCAGTGCTTCTCTGTGAAGTGTAAAATGCCTTTAATGCCATCTTCTGAATGTCGTATTGCTTTTTCTTGTTTGTGTCAGATATCCAATATTAAGTGTACTTTGTGATCTGATCTGTGTGCCGAAGTGGTGATTTTAATCTGCCGTACCTGTGTGAAGTGGGACTGAAGTTCCTCTTATCAGCTAGCTGAACAGATTCCGGAGACAACCTGGATCCTGTCCAATACGGAAACGGGAGTGAAGTCCTCCTCCCTGCTGGGCCCATGTGCCGGGGATTTAGTGTTCAGCACCGTGTTGGCGATGATCCCACTTTTTCTCTTTTTGCTTTTTAACTTTCGCTGTTTGTCTTTTCTTTCTACTTTGTCCTTGTATTCTACAGCAGTTTGCAAAATGATGTCTCTGTGTGCTCTCTTTTAGTTGGTGTCTGAGCTGCAGCCCAGACCGTCCCCCTTCCCTCCTCAGAGGCCTCTCCCCCTCAGCCCAGCCAGAGGAGCCTCCCCGACAGTGAGTCCAGCCCGGGTCCTGGTCTCCAAACCCTCCCCGGGCCTGCTGGTCATGATGCCCCCGGCAGTGGGACCCAAACCTGTGGGCAAAGTCTCAGCCATCCCCCCTCTCAGAGTTCTCAGGTGGGCACCGACACACACTGTAGTGTAGAGTACTCTGGCTCTTCTGTTCTCTGTCACCTCTGTAATAAGATGAGAGACTTTTATTTCTCCTGTACAAATGAAAAGTGCATATGTGAAGGTCGCAGAGGTCAAAAGGTGAAATCACATCATTTCATTGCTATGTAACTTAAAAGTTCTCTACAGCAATTCACATCAGCAACAAAAGCCCCTCTCAGACATTCACACCTTTATTTTAATCTGAGGCATTTTAACCGGTTGGTCTCACGTCTGAATAAGCACCCTGGACCCAATAGAATAGAATATATCTTTATTGTCATTGTACAAGTACAACGAAATTTAAATGCAAACCTTAAAAAGTGCAAGAAACATAAAAAATAACGTGCCTCTAAAACTATAAAAAATAATAAAAACACACATACCACACACAAGACATTCACATTCTGCAGGTATTGCACGACTCACATCATTATTGCACAGTGAATATTTACAAGTTATTCAAGTTTTTGCTGTGTTTAGTGCAGTTATGGCTTTGGCATAAAACTGTTCTTTAATCTGTTTGTCCGTGCTTTCGATGTCCTAAAACGTCTGCCTGAGGGCAGCAGTTCAAAGAGAGAATGTCCGGGGATGAGAAAGGTCCCTGAGAATATTCTGTGCTTCCCTGAAGCAGAATATTCTCAGCGACCCCAATCCCAACGTCCTCGCTCACAGACTCACAGACTCACATACTTTGAGGCGCGTTCCACCCAGGGTTACCACGGTTACCAGGGGAAGCCCAGAGGCGTAAAGAAAAAAAAATAATCATAAACATGATGATGGCACACGGGTGTTCAGCCAGGCATATTAAAATTGACACAGAGACATTCAAATTAGGAATTTAAGATGGAACATAAAAACACATGAGATCAGAGGAACGCAGCATTAGACCTCATCACACACCTGGTTTATTCATCAAACAGTTGTTTTACTTTTGCTTAATCAAGTTTGACAGAACAAGTAAATAGATTTTTTGACAGTTGCCTCTAATCTCGTGAGGCAACAGCCTGGAAGGAAACGTAAAATAAAAACCTACAATTGGCGTCGTCACGGTAACGTGATATGTTGCTGCAAAGTGCTGTCCCATTCAGCCTCTCACACGCAACCATTTACCAGGTGACGTCAGTCAAGTCATAGTCAAGTCAGTACACTGACACACTGACAGCTGTTGTTGCCTGTTGGGCTGCAGTTTGCCACGTTATGGTTTGAGCATATTCTTATGCTAAATGCAGTACCTGTGAGGGTTTCTGGACAATATCTGTCATTGTGTTGTGTTGTTAATTGATTTCCTATAATAAATATATACATACATTTGCATAAAGCAGCATATTTACCCACTCTCGTGTTAATAAGAGTATTAAATACTTGACAAATCTCCCTTTAAGGTACATTTTTAACAGATAAAAAATGTGATTAAATTGCAATTGACAGCACTAATATAAATGCACATCCATTCACCACTCTTACGCCAACAACCTGAACTTGAAGAACTGATTTACTGTCGTGATTTGAATCATTCATTCTTTTTGCTTCATTCATTTCTGTATTGATTATTTCATCCTAACCTGACTGTTGTTGATTTTGAAGCGCACACACAGCTTGTGCACTGAATGTCTGTAGCAGTGTAAGCCAACAGCATTATCTCCGTCCACTCAGTGCAGCTGGACTGTATTGAACAACAGGCTTTACAGCTCTACTGCCTGTATTATATGTTCTACTCAACACTACTGTGACTTTAACTTGACTTCAGGGAGAATGTTACTTCTCTTCAAACTTGCTAAAGTATATGTTATGTTCATAACGCAGCTGATGCTTGGAGTTCTTTTTGTACGTATCCTTGAAGTCCAGGCTTGTTTGAATGGTGTTTTATGATCCACCTATAGAAGTACTATGAAGGCCCCCCGCTTTATCTGTGAGAAATACCGCCTCACAATAATCCCATCTTTTCATTTCATGCTGTTTTCTGTTCGAGGTGAGTGTGGGCACATAAACGCTCCACGTTTACAAACCATGCAATGCATTGATTCAGATCTTCATCAGCAATACATTTTCATTTTTTACAGGCCTTCAGTCTGAAGGCTCGTACTTTTCTTCAGATGCAGAGTCATGCTTTTTATTCCACGCCGTTTTTGTGTAAATGTAGTAAAAGTGAGGCAGGGAAACCTCTAGGAGATGATAGTTCTTCAGGTTTTATGGTTCCTCTCCTCAGAAAGATGTCTTAGTGTTTAAGAGTAGGGTTCAACTGTGCATAGAAATCAATAGAACAAGCTTTGGAGCTCACTCACTGATGGTATCTGTTCTTATGATAATGACTAGTTTTATAACAGGACATTCCTGCATGACTTTATTCTCATTAGTCCGTGAAACAGCACTCCCATCCTGTTCTGTTGTCTGCAATAAAAAAACATTTATACATGCATGTATACTTGTAGGTAATCTCATCAAAGATGTTGTTTTATTTTATTATTTCTTTTATTCTATATTTCCTTATTGTCAACAAACCTCACACTGGCCCTTTAAAGGAACACTGTGTAGTGGATCTATTGGCAGAAATGGAATATAATATTAATAAGTATGTTTTCTTTAGTATATAATCATTTGATAATAAGAATTATTTTTTTTTTGTTACCTTAGAATGAGCCGTTTATATCAACCCTGTCTCCCACAAAATTACATTCCCATAAAACTAAACTGCATAACCATAAAAAAAAATTCTCCTGCATTACGGTTGCAGTTTTAAACACGTGATTAACATTGTAAATTGAAACAAAACGATGTTTTACAAACTATTTTTTTAAGGTTTAAAAATTATTTTGCAATCATTAACAAACACTTATATATATACAGTATATAAAATGTAATAATGTGTGCAACAATAAACTGTTAAAATAACATCAATTATAGCATTGCTAATAGTACGCATTAGTAAACATTATTAATTATAAATTTGTTGTTTGTTAACAGTAAAATAACTTTTAACAAAGTTTAATTAAGTATAAATTTACCATTTATAAATGCTGGTTATTATAAAATGTTACCAAGTTTTTTGTTTTTTTTACTTTGTATGTCACATACCACATACCCACAACGTCCACGGTTCCTTTCTAGCAGAGGGCCTGTGTTGCATGTCATACTCTCTTCCCTTGTTTCCTGTCTACCTCCATACTGTCCTGTCTAATAAAGGCAAAAATGCCCCTCCCTTCCTAACAAAACAAGAGATGGGAGACAAAACACCACTTTCACCATCTTAGTTAAGTTTCTTGTCATTTTGAGTACGTTATGAATTAGTGTGAGTTTGGACGGTGTGTGTGGGATTGAGTCAGAATAAACTACAGTGTGTGTGTTCATGGTGATGAAGGAACATGTCACCCAGTGTTGCTCACTGATGTGTTTTTAATGGAGCTCTATGGCTCCGAGGAAGAAGCGAGATATCAGACTAGTTCTTGTTCTTACCTTATTCTAAAATAGCAGAAAGTCAGTGTGCTGAATGAGTTTGACATTAAACTAGAATCTCTTCTTTTTGTCCTCCTTCCAGACCGGTCCCAGGTGCCAAACCAAACACAGCCTCGCCTCCGCCACGAAAATGACCTTCTCCTCCCCCCCTCGGCCCTCGGAGGAGGCAGCAGCTGACAGCCTATTTGCACTAAAGAGACTTTGGCCGGTAAACCACAGAGCTGTCGCACATACCAGAGGAGGGCAAACACAAAGTTAAAACCTGAGACACGAAAGAACAAGCAGAACTCTTACAAGTTCAGACTTCAAAATGAAACCTTAACCCCGCCCTCTTCTTTTCTCAATTTTGACCCCTCTCCACCCTCCACCTCCTCCGCCCCAGCGCGCTAACATTAACCCCGACGACGACGCGGTTTTGCACGGAGGCCTTGCAGACTGAGACAAGTGTTATCGCTGGGGGACGGTCACATTTGCCAAATTTTTTTAGGATTATTGTTTGTTTTTTAATCTGTTAATGCTGTCTGTGTATAAGAAAATGCATTTTTGTAATGACCGTTGTTTTGTTTACAGTTTGTTTAATGTCACGTTTTATGATTTATGTCATGTGCCAAAGAGGTCTCTTCATACCTGGGGTGTGTCCCCGAACGCTTGAAAATCGTCTTACGTCACGTTAAAGTTTACCGCAAGTCAACTCCTCCATATTTTTAGGTTTTTATAATTTATTGTATTGTATGAGGAATGTCTAAAATACCAATTTGGAGATACAGTGGCCTATCAGGAGGAAGGAGAGCCAATCACACAGCAGCTTCTCTTCTACACACTGTTTACATGGTGGAGGATTTGACGGATGCTTGGGACTTGCAGGACACACCCCGGTCGCTCATGTTGATTTGAATGTCTTTTGCTGTGTCTTATGACTTTTGAATTGTTACATAAAATATTTTTACAAAACTATCATCAAGTTTCTTTCATTCTGTCTTTTTTTTTTCAACAATATTTAATGGAAATGTATATATGCAATGATGTGCTGGCAGCCTGTGGATGTGTGCATACAGTATGAATGAGCTACTGCGAGTCAGATAATGTCTCGACTTGTGAAATTGAGTCGGTCATTTAGACTTTAGGATCATTACTCAGCTTGTGAGAGCAGTTGTATCTTGTCTTCTGTAGCTCTGAGGAGCTTTTTTAAGTCTGAGAAAATAACCCTCATGATGTCATCGTGATGTCATTAGGGTTAACTCGGCTTGAGCTTGAAGAATGCAAATTTATAACTGAAACGCCATGTTATAAACTGCAGGCATGGAGTTTGAAACGTAGGTGTTTATAAAGCACAGACATTTTTTTAAAATCTATACTATTCTTTGCATTATGGGAAATGTAGGATCCAGTGTTTTTGGAGCTTGACCCATACTAGCTATGGAGGACGGAACCTGGCAAAATAAAATATAAATGCAAAATAAATAAATTACTCAATTAATAAATAAATTTGACAATAGAAAATAAATGCAAAAATAAATAAATAAAAATAAATGCAAAAGTAAATTAATACATTTAAAAATTAATACATAATTAAATAAAAGGGAAAATTAAACCAAAGAGTAAATAAATAAGGGAATTAATACAAAGATAAATAAATAAAGAAGCAAATTAAAACAGAAATAGCAATTTATGATCAATTAATTAATGGCTACATTTATTTTTAATATTATGTTAACTACATTTATTTATTTATTTATCGAGTTATTTAAGCATTTATTCATTAATGTTTTATTTTGTTAGGTTCCATCCTCCATAACTATCGACTAAAAGTCAGGAAATCTCCGTCTCTGCCGCTTTGATTTTGACAATTCTTTTTTGAAATCTGTATTTTCCGAGTCCTCCAACTTTATGTATGTGAAGTGCTAAATTAAAGGATCACTGGAGTGACGCAGATCAGAAGTTGAGAGGATGTATGAGTGCAGAGCACTGTGCCGAGTATTTAAACCTTTTACTGGAACATAGTCATTCTCTGCACTGGACAATGGGTTCATTACAACGAGTCTCTATTTCCTGTGAACCATTTTTTGCTACTTGTTCTTAGCCAAACTCACAACTCCATATACTAAAAGATTAACTTTAACACCGGGCTGGAAAGCAGTGTTCTGCTGCCCTCTCTAGCTTAAATATGGACGGGAGTACACCTGTACTTCACTGATTCAAGGTGAGATGTTATCATGATTTTTAAAGGTTTCCTGCAGGAAAAAGATTTTACTTGTCCCAAAAGATCAACACATGTTGTGATTGTTTTGCTGTGTTTAACCTCTGACCTCTGGAGTGTTGCCTTTTTCCTGACTTTGTATTTGGCAATTACAGACATTGCTGTTTTTTGATGCCGAGCATCAACTCAGTGTCGTAAAAGTGCACCTGTTTTCTCAATGAAAAGGTTTTACTTGTCCTGTTGGTAGGAGGTCTGAGGAGCTGTAGGCTGTCAGTGTCTTGCTCAAGGGCACCAGTGGAAGGTTTGAACCCCCGTCCTGTGGTTGAAGAACTGTTTCTCCTTATTCCAGCCTAATGCCTCACGAGTTATACAGCCGTACAATGAAGAATACAATTATGAAGTGGGATGAATAAGACTTAAAGGTTCTCTAAAATTCACAGCATTAATATATCATCAACAACTATTGTCTATGTAAAGATATAGAGGAGTAATGTCTACCTGAGCAGAGAATGAAGTCTCTCTCCCTCTGTGCGTGTTGGAATCCAACTTACTTTGTCTCCCAGTGGTGTCATGATGATCTTATAGTTTCAGGCTGATGAGCAAGTATGAAGGCTTTACATCACAGAGAGTCTCCACTCCCACCTAACCTTAATGGATTCCACTCAGTTGGAAATGAGATATCAGAGAGGCAGCTCTCTCTCCCTGGAGACTAATACATTTGGAGAGTCCACGGTTCGAGTGGAACGCTATCGGACAGCGAGGAGGAATGGCCTCGTGGGGAGATATATATCGATGTAGACGTTTTCCCAGCCCATTACCAGGGCGCCCGGCGCCCAACCAAACCTGTGGGGTGAATTCTGCCCCAGACAGAAGACGTGATCTAAATGAAAAGAGCAGAGTTTTTCCAGGACCTCTGTCTATAAATCAAGCTCTGTGCAGCCACAGGCCTGAGGGAGGTGGATAAATATGTTGATGTCTTCCCTCAGGCGAGTTGGTGAGCCACATCAATGAAGTGAAGAGTTTATAAAAACAGAAGCCAGTCAGGTTTTGTTGCCTCTTAAGTTCTGTCAGTCCATTCAGGATAACAGCAGCAGAGAGCTCAAGTCCTAACGTCATATACAAGCGAGCTGCTGTTCTGATAGGCTCTTCGTGCCGGCTTCTTCAAGCCAGCATCCTGAGGTTTAGTGCTATGGAGGACGGAACCTGTCAAAATTAAAAATAAATGAATAAACAAATAAATGACTCAATAAATAAATAAATATGTCATTAAATGTAGCAAAAATAATATTAAAAATAAAGTAGTCATTATTTAATTGATAAAATGTGACATAAATTGATATTTCGGTTTTAATTTGCTTCTTTATTTAATTATCTTTGTATTAATTCCCTTATTTATTTACTCTTCTGTTTAATTTTCAATTTTAGTTATTTATGTATTATTTTTAATATTTTCTAAATGTATTTATTTATTTTTTATTCATTTCATATTTATTTTTAAATGTTTGTATTTCTCATACATTTAAAAATAAATATGAAATAAATAGAAAATAAATGCAAACATATATAAATATATTTAAAAATGAATAAAAATAAATAAATAAAAGGGAAAATTAAACAGAAGAGTAAATAATTAAAGTACTTAATACAAGATGATAAATAAAATAAAAAAGCTAATTAAAACAGAAATACCAATTTATGTCATATTTTATATATTAATTAATGGCTACATTCATTTTTAATATTATTTTTGCTACATTTAATGACATATTTATATATATTTATTTATTGAATCATTTATTTATTCATTTATTTTTTATTTTGGCAGGATCCGTCCTCCATGATTTGACATTACTTCCAATTCATTCTGAACGCCTGTAGCTCAGTGGATAGAACGGGTTCATCCTTTGACCACAAGGTTGTCAGTTTAATCCCAGGTCCCTACTGTCTGCATGTCAAAGTGTCCTTGAATAGGACACCGAACCCCAAGTTGCTCATAGCATCCCACTGCTAATAAAAACGACAAAAAATTCCCATCAAGCGTGGCACTGCATATATTAAACATCGTTATCCAGTGCTCTCTTCTTACTTTTTAAGCTGTAATCGCTGCTCCCAACAGTCTTGGACTTGTGGGGAATGCTGTTTGTTAAAACTGTAGTTTAATATTTTGGGGGAATACGCTTATTCACTTTCTTGCCAACAGTTAGATGAGAAGATGAATACCTCTCTCATGTCTTTACCTTTAAATATAAGGCTACAGCCAGCTGTTGGTAAAAAAAACCCAACTTTGTGTAAATGTCATGGATATATGATTTTTATATTTTCTGAGCAGATCTGTTTGATAATTGCACAAGATGAAATATTGTGCAGGGGTCATCAAAAGCCTTCATCACCTGTGGAGCGTGGAGCGCATTTCATGGCAATCTGGCCTGTAAATGTCAAGAATAAGCAGGGGGACCTCATGTCATCCACACGCCATCAAGTAGACCAGCTGGCCCTTCAGCAACACCGTAAATTTAACATTATTCAGTCTCTGCTCCATCATGTTGTGAGAAAGCTTTGTGCTCTTTGATATCACCTTTTGGTATGTCGGAGTATAACCCTTGCATACATAGTGTTAAAGGTGTAATCCCTCATTGACTAAGCTGACTCAAGGTTGACTCGTGGTGCTTTTGTGCAGATAAAAAACAAGTTCAGTTAACAACCTGCCGCGAGCCGAGAACGCCGACAATATCAAAACAGAAAGTCCTTTTGAAACCCACGATCCCTCTGATTCTGAGCTATGAGACTAAAGACAAAACCAACTGCTACAGACTTTTTCATCTCCTTCGCTGCGAGTCCGTATAGACCCCACTGAGCAGTCTTACCCAAAGGCTGAGCTGAACTGACACATCAGAGCGTAGTGGCTTTAGATGCCTCATTTAGCTAATGTGCTGAACTCACACAGGCACGCACGAAGCTGCAGCATGCAGTCAGAGAACATCAAGCAAGTTAGTTAAACCGGTGGGACCGGCAAGAACTCATCTCTGTAGTAACAGACAAATGAAAAAGCCAGATAAAAAAATCTGGTTCCAAGTAATAATGCCAATAAATCAGCTGAAAAGGTGGCAGGTGATGGACTGACCCAGGGAAAGACTTGTGTCTTGTCTTGATCTATGTAGTGTTGATAATTGGGCTGCACTGTTGGGGACGTTTGGTTTGCTGTGCACCTGCATGTGGATTACACAACACTTGTTTGTTTGCGGTGATAGTTTGTTTGTGTGTGTGTGTGTGTGTGTGTGTGTGTGTGTGCATGGTTTAGGGGGAACACATGGCGGAGCAGAATTGGATAAATGCTAGCCCTTCAACAATCAGTCTGATTGCTAAGTATACCCTTTTGTTGTAGTTCTGTTAGAATCAGGAATAATTTTTCTTACCTCCCTGTCGCCCAGAACCAGCATGACATTTTAGGATCACTATAATGTTGCTATTTCTTTTAATCTATTTTACCTGCTTTTGCATTTCAATATTTCATAACAATAAAGTGCATTTTAACCTTTTTATTCGATTTTTGTACAACTGCACCCTGAAGCCACTTCTCTGTCTAATTTTCTTTCACTTATATTGACCTGTAGGCTATATAGAGGTTAGTCTTGGGTGGACCCAGGTTAAGGTGTGGTTTAGAAGTGCCTTATCCCCCAGTTGGGCAGGTCACACTTTCTTGCCTATAGTGTTAGATGAGAAGATTGATACCACTCTCATCTGGAGGAGCTGCAGCATTTATTTCTGCACAAACGTCCAGTGTACATTCACTAGATATTCTCAGAGCTAAACTAACTCTTCTGCAGTGTGTAATGTGCGCGCATGCACGTGATGTGGAGCGAGCTGAGTGAAGGCAAGTAGGCAGGCAGAGGAGCAGAGACTCCGGCCCTGGAGACCAAAGCTACGGTCTCATGCAAGCGTGCATATGCAAGCGTGCATATGCAAGCGTGCATATGCAAGCGTGCATATGCAAGCGTGCATATGCAAGCGCGCATGGGACACCAACCCGGGTGATTTATACATGTAAGAAGTTACAAACAGTCCCTTTAAAGCATGTTAACATGTACTTGTAGAATCACAAAATACAAGTATGAACCTGAAAATGACCACGATATGGGACCTTTAATGGAATATATGAAATGTTAAAAAAAAAAAAAAAAAGAATTCAAATAATTTAAAAAAATATACTTTATTTTTGGTGTTTGGTCAAATTGTTCAGGTGAAAGGCGGGACCTCAGTATTAACCTGTGATGATGCTAATTTTATCAGGTAATGTTGCTTCCTGTCTGCAGGAAACAGGGTTGTGTCTAGAAGGTAACCCTCAAATTGCAAAATATGATCTTGCACAAAATCTCGCGAGAGTTTCCACCAATTAGCTGGTTACCTTCTAGACCATGAAACAGCATGGAGGAGCCAGCAGCAGGCACACCTTCTACCTCCAGGACGGTAAGGAGGTTTTACCACTTATAACCTAAACTACCTGGGGCTATAATGTCTGCAAGTTTGGCTCCAGTTGTCACTTGCAAATGTAGCCTTTAAGTAACGTGTTGACAAGGTTGAAAAGGGTCGTGGTCATATGTTTACCTGAGTGGCAAATAATCTGCTATTTACACTCAACCACATGTTGCATGCATGGTAGCATGGTAGCATTACTTACTTAGCTAATTAGATTTATTTATTTATTTTTTATTTATTTTTTATTTATTTTTTATTTTGCACAATTTAAGACTTCACAACATAACAAAAAATAATAAATATATAAATATAAAGAAATCTCACTTTTTTTTTTTGCATTTACACGAATAGAATTAAGGTTTCACAAATATGAAAGTGTCTTAAACAGTCCCTGGCTCCTCTGGGGTAATCTAACATTAGTCCAGATTTATTTATTTATTTTTTATTATGCACAATTTAAGACTACACAACATAACAGCCTCCACCCAGAAACAAGATTAATATAAAAAATATTGTGACTAAATAATAGTGATAACAAACAATTAGAACAATACAGTTAATATTTAAAAAAAAAAAAAAAAAAGTGTGTGTGTGAGATTTGACAAGTCTAAGTGTAGCTAGTGTTTTTTTGTGAGAGACCTGGTACAATGTGGTCTAGATGTGAAAAAAAAGCAGTGAAATTTTCCCTTTTTTGTATTTTCTTAAATAGAATAAAGTTTTCACAAATCTGAAAGTGTGTTCTAAGTGTCTCTGACTTCTCTGGGATAATGTTAATCTAGTCCAGATTTGAGAAGCCTAGGTGTAGGCTAACGTTTTTGAACTTTTGGGTCAGTAATCTGTAGCACATATATATAATTTGATTGTTTTAAATAGAAGTGCTGCTTGGTGAATTATCAATAAGCATATATCCTAACAAACAAGACAGGTTTCAGGTGAGGTGTGTTTTTTAATACACATCATTTTTTAACAGTGTTTAGAACCAATTCAAGCCAGACACACAAGAAGCCACCTCATGTCAAATGCTCTATGAAAGAAGAGTTAGAGAATGTAGACAGTAAAATGTTAAAATGATATTAAATCTGTTATGACCCCCTCTCCTCTCTTCTCTTCCCACTCCTTATCATCAGTCCTGTAAACAGACCCCGGTGCAGCCATGAGGACATTTGTAATGCAGAGTCAAGCCAGGCAGCTTCTGCACAACAAGTTCGTGGTGGTTCTTGGTGGCTCAGGTGAGACACATGAACAAGACATTTGATATTGAACTGTCTCACTGTTAACTGTACTCCAGTTTGCCTCATTTGTAAAATGTGTCCTGAAATATTTAGGATTAAATTCATCAAGAAGAGAGAAGGTGGCAGCTCGGCTTCAACACCCCATGTTCAGTATTTACCAGACACAGAATCTTATAAGAGTTGTATAAGAGCTTCACATCTTAGCAGCTATCTACGCCCTTAAAATTCCCCACTGCTCTGTTCCTTTTCAAGTTCTTACTTTTCATCATAATTGATTTAAATCTTTGAGGTTTTTCTACTACTTGATGTGAGTAAAACCCTGTTGCTTTTGTCTTTTGATTTCAGTGCAGCGCTCCATGTACAAAGACCTGGTTCTGCTGCTTCAGAGGGATCAGTACTTGACTCTGCCTCAGCTCAAGTCCAAAGTAAATCTTTCCACAAGCTTTTCCATTCACACGAAACAGCACTAACACACCTATAGTCGCACTTGTTTTTGTCGACTTCCAAGACCTCGACTCAGTCTGACTTCCATTCCTCACTCCGTCTTTATCAATTGGAAATAAATTGTCTGTCAAAGAAACGAAAGCTGTCAGAACAGGCTCTAATAGTACGAAGTGCACAGTGATATTGTGGCAAACGACACAAAGGATAATCCGTCCTCGCAGTGGGGATCATCTTGAGGTGTTACCTCACGTTAGTAAGTCGTTCTAGTAAGTTAGTAAGTTACCTCATAGTGCACTTCCTCCAATCATTCCTGACAGTCAAGTCGTTGACTTCGGTAAAGTTGGAAAGATATTGACAGATTCAAACTTCCCGGATCAATAACACATAACCGAGACGTTGTTAAAACACAAACAACGTCTCTTTCTAACCGTAGTAAGGTGGACAACGAGCCGTCCTCCGAGCTGGACACATAACATTGGTCTCTATGCAGCCGGCTGTGAGACGAGCGGTCAGGGACCGTCTACAAAGATATTCAATAACTTCAGTATCATACAGTGTAGTACCATCAAAATTACTTTACACATCAATGACCTCCTCATGGTTGTACTACAACATTTAGTTAGTGATTTTTGCATAATTTTGGTGGTACTACACTTTATAACAGTGACGTTATTGAATATTTTTCCCAATAAAGTTAAACCAGAATTATACAAAATCACATTTTTCCAAAATAAGCATTGTAGTATAACCAGAATGTGACATTTTGGTGGCACTACACTTTATAAAAGTAAAGTTATTGAATATTTTTCCCATTAAAAAAGAAGAAACACTGCTTTCCTGTGCTCGGTCACTGGCATTTAATGTCTCCCTTTGTGTGGTGCAGGGGGAATACTCCTTTGAGCAGGACATCCTGGTGGAGGGAGGTCGATTAGGTCCCATGACGAACGGCACCGAGTACAAAGAGGTCCGACAGTACCGCTCCGACCACCTCCTGCTGCGTTTCTACTTCCTGACACGGATCTATTCGCCGTACATGGAGAGCATCCTGGAAGACTTGAGGGGAGGACCCAAACCTGATGTCGTCATCATCGGCTCCTGTGTGTGGGACATCACCAGGTAATGAAGCGTTCATGCACTTTGTATATTGCACCTTCAGTCAGGTGACAACAGGTGGTTATATATGGAGGGAGATGGTCCTCTGTCGCTGTTCAAAGATGATCTCTGGTGTCAGATGTGAATGTCCTCCTTGATCTTTCTCTCGTCGTCCACTGACTCCTGGTCAAGGACCTTTGACCTCTTCCGGTGGATGCTGTGAGCGGTTTTGGACTGGTGTTCGCAGACAACATTCAGTGTCTTGTCCAGGGCCCACACAGCTATACATGTCCAAATGGCTGAAGTCATACAGCCTTTCAGCCAGTCTTTCACCTGCAAACTAGTCGCTTTTCGGCAAAATGAATTGATATTTAATGGCACAGTAGCCGCTGCCTTACAGAACAACACAACGTAAATAATGTTACGGATATGATATGTCAGTATTTCTATTTACTGTTACTTCCACGATAACCGAACGATATGCAGTTATGGAACACCTGTTATGAATTTTGCGCTATATTCGGTCTCTCCCTTTCTCTTGCTTTCTCTACGCTTCACCGCATTGTTGTAGCGTTTAAAAATAACAACATAGAGCATACGTTTCTCTGTATTAATTTAGATATTTTCAAAAGTAAAAGTCCCTAGAAGTGTATGATTCAACTTTTTCCCATGGTTTAGTGTTAAAAAGTATACATAAATCGCAATGTTGTGTATACAGTCAATTATATTTCTTCGAAAGAATTCGTATTTGGCAATAATTGGAAATGCAATCGCTGCTTCTCTAGTTTAATGAATCTTTCTGCCGTTCATTTTTGGTAATTTTTTTTTGCAAAATGATTTTGAAAATGCTGTAACTTCTGTGCTCCCAGGTTATGTACCACCAATAGGCAAAGCAGTGTTAAATTGCATTTCTTTTTGCTGCAGGCAAACTCTTAAAACGTGTCTGACTGCTTCAGCCTCCGTACAAACTCATTTCTGCAGACTAAAAGATATCTTCTGCACAGTGTCTTGCATTGAAAATGACTGATCTCTTGAGAGGTATGTTTCATAAGTAATCGTGATGAAACAAGATTATTTTTTCTCGCTTGCCGGAACGCCGGTCTGCAACTGCACATGCTGGTCCTCCACTCATTTGTTTGGTGTGAATTTCATTAAAGTTGAGCCTTGTTCGGGCTCAGTCGGAGTGAGAGGGAAAGGAGTGTGTGATTAATTATGTACGGAGCTACATGTACACTGAATGGAAGCAGCTGCCACCAGAGAAAAATCAAGTGGCAGCTCAAGAAGATTTCCTCTTCTGCCTAAGAGGAGGAAATATTGAACTACATCCAGACAGTATTCAGGACCCTTCACTCTGGGTTGTCTGTCCGTACCGTTCTTGTGAACGCGATATCTCCGGAACGCCTGGAGGGAATTTCTCCAGATTTGGCATAAACGTCCACCAGCACTCAAGGATGAACTGATTCGATTTGAGGTCAAAGGTCAAGGTTACTGTGACCTCACCTTCATCCCATTCTTGTTAACGTGATATCTCAGGAATGCCTTGAGGGAATTTCATTACATCTGACACAAACATCCACTTGACCTCAAAGATGAATTGATTAGAATTTAGCGGTCAAAGGTCAAAGGTGACCTCACAAAACGTGTTTTTGGCCATAACTCAAGAATTCATATGCTAATTATGACCATTTCACACACATGTCTAACAGGATAAAATGATGAAGTGATGACATTTTGGACAGACATGGATTTAAACTGCAACTTGACTGCTTGACGGAGGCATACAACCACAAGACGGTAATCCTAGTTTTACATTTTATGTTGCAGCCTTATGCTAAATATTCCATAATGACAAAGCAAAAATGGGTTTTCAAAATTTTTGAAAATTTATGCCAAAGAAAAAAATGTAAATATCACATTAAGTATTGAGACCCTTTGCTATGACACTTGAAATTTGGCTTAATGGTCTCACATTTCTATGATTTTGGCCCGTGGCTGACCAAAAGTTTCCAGTTTTGGCCCTCCAAGGGAAAACGTTGCATTAAAGGTTTTATACAACTTGTTCACGTATACAGTAGTGCTCCCCAACACCTGGAAACAGACTGAATCAGTGACTTTCCCCTTTAAATACCAGCACAATATATAATATATGACATGTACAAGGAATTCTGCCCCAGATAACAACAGTTCTATTCACAAGGAATTGGACTACTAAACTGAGTATGATGGATTGATATTTCTGCCCGTCAGTGACAGGTGAATGAATCAAGAGAACTCTTCTGCCCACTGTTTTTCCTCAGCTAAAAGCCAGCTCCCTTTCCTTTCCCTCTTCTCTTATCTTCCCCCTCCATGTGCATCTTGGCTCATTCAGGGAAAGCCAGAGAGTCAAATTGTTTTCCTCCCACAGCTGCCAGAGTTGGCTAATATTATGCATGTTCGTTTTACTCGTCTTATAATATTCAGCCAGAACATTGAAAAGGACAGTTTCTCTACCAATCACAGATTTATTTAGAGCATTTATAGCTATTTTATTGCTGCTTCATGTCTGTTCTTTCATTTCATTTATCTATCAGTGTTATTTTCATTTAGTCATCGTTGATGGCACTGGCAATAGATATACCGTTGGTATTGGAGAACCTGACTCACCGTACTCTTAAGGCACCGTGAGATACCGTTACATGCTATAAATTTGTCAACTGTCAGAGATCTTTTGTCAGTCCACCACTTAAGTCCAGACTGAAATATCTCAAGTATTGGATGGATTGATCCCAAGATAATGAATCCTCTGACGTTTCTTCCGGCTCCACCATGAGGTTCATACTGAAGTTTTTAGGCTTTTAGTGAAATATTAAAACTGGATTGCCATGAAATGCTATCCAACTAATTCCCCTCAGGGTGAATTGTAATAACTTTTTTCAAAAGGCACCATCATCAGGTAAAAAATTCTGCTTTTCTGATATTATTGTTATTTTAAGACCATTTAAAGGGACTGTTTGTAAGAATCAGAAATTGCTTGATAACGGCAACACCTGTGGCCGTTAAGTCAACGAAAGTCAGCGTCCTGTTGCTCACGCTTGCTCTACATAAACATGAACGAGCATCGATCAAAACAGTGAGGCGACACACGTCAGCTAAAACCACAATATCACTCTATATTTCACCTGCTTGGCAGTAATGTTAGCTGACCAGACGAAGGTCTCTCCATGAATCAATGCTGATCCTAGTGTTGGCTTTTCCTGCCTCAGCCTCCCGACCGCGGCCGGAGGGAACAGGGGCGACACCGGCACCCGGTCGGAGACGATAACGTTTCTTCACAAGACACGGGAAACCTCTGTTGGTCTGGAGGAGCTGCAGCAGTTATTTCTGCAAAAACGTCCACTATACATTTACTAGATATTCTCAGAGCTAAACTTACTCTTCTGCAGTGTGTAGTCTGCGCACATGCACATGAGTGGAGCGAGCTGAGCGAGTAAGAACAAGCGCGGTGAGTGAAGTGTGTGAGTCTCTGCTGTATCCGAGTACAGCAGAGACTCCGGCCCTGGAGACCAAAGCTACGGTCTCCCCCGCGTCCTCCGACCGCGGTCAACACTGTTTTGCAAGACGGGCTTCACTAGATAGAACTTTGTGGTTTTGGTGCTTCCATGTAGTTTGTGTTGGAGTCTTGTCTGAACAGCGTAGCCACATGGGAGCGCGCATGGGACACCGACCCGCAATGATTTATACGTGTAAGAAGTTACAAACAGTCCCTTTAATGCCAGTGATATAATGATAATCCCAATTGGGACAAAAAATTGAAGTTAACATATAATTTACAAACAATAGACATTTCTAATAATGCCAAACTTGGTATGGCAGCTTAGTTTTCACTTATCTGGTTTTCTTTTTTTTGTTGCCAGGTACGGCCTGGAGTCTCTCGATCAGTACAAAGAGAACCTCCACAAGTTCTTTGGCGAGATTAAAACCATCGTTCACTGCAAGTGTCTCATCTTGTGGGTTCTGGCCATGCCGGTTGGCAAGAAGATCAAGGGTGGATTCTTGGTGCCTGAAGTGAGTATCTCTCAGCCGCAGGTTTTCATTCCAACCAATTACAACACCGGCTGATTTCATTTATTAGCACCTTCATCCAGAGAGCAGGGAAAACCAGCAGCTTCATATTGGCATGATTGAATTAGAAGCGCTGCAGAGATAAAGCATAGCAAGAGATTGGCTTCTCAAAAGATTCCCACCTTTCTGTCACGTTCTCACATTGGCTTGAACCTTTTGATCTGGAAAGACCAAAGCAACTTCCTCTCAGCTCTCTCTAGATCACACCGGCTTTGACTGAATTAATGATTTCTTGGCTGCCGAATGAGAATTGTTAATGTTTTCATAAATACTGTTATTTTGTATGCTGAACACAAACATAACAAACATACAAATCACCAGAAAATAGGAATGAATGCATGTTCCCATCCACTACTGTTTTGTGAATATCAGGAGTTGGTTCATCAAGAGAAACAGCAGGTGGAGCTAATTCTCCAGTCAGGTGCCATTAAACCATTGCATAGGATGAGGGAACAATGAGATTACATAAAATGAAAGAGCTCAAATGATGGAAAACATGATGGAAATCTCTTTTTGTTTCATGTATTAATGTGAGGAAGGTTACAGTCTCCTCTGATTGTCAAGAGTCAAGCGAAAGATTTTGATGAAATGTAACTTACTCAAGAAATATGAGACCAATGAGTCACCAAATCTCCATATAAGAATTGTCTCAATAATATATGTCATATGCAGAGACAAGGAATGATAATATAGAATTATTGCGTTTAGAACAGCGAATGTAAAATTGTTCTTGAACCGGTGTAGGTTGAATCACCTGTTACTATCATTGAATCACCACTAGGTGAGCCACCTCGCTGCCACGCTGCGTTATGACGTCATCGAGGCCAACTTCTACAGCGGTCGGCTGGCGGAGGCCTACGGCTTTGACGTCCTCGACCTGCACTTCCACTTCCGCTTGAGCCTGCAGCACCGCATGCCAGACGGCGTCCACTGGGACGCACTGGCCCATCGACGCGTCAGCAGCCTGCTGCTGCAGCACGCCGCTGACGCGTGGGGAGTACACCTGGATGACCCCCCCTCTCCTCCAGGACAAGGTCAGTGGTTCAGTCCAGTGGACTGCATCACCTCTGTTATGGCATAGTTTATTGACTCCATATTTACTGTGCTGTATAACTGATCAATACTACAGTGGTCGTCTATTGGAAGACCTTTTACGGAACCAATGACACACAACATGTGCTTCATCCGTGTACTATGTGGAAGGTTTTCATGTGTCTGTGTCTGATATTTGTTTTTATTCTTCAAAATCCTGTATCCGTTTCACCCAACTGACAAAATGGTAATGATGACAATGTCCTATTTCTGGAAAAGCAGCCCACACAACATGAAAGAAAAAAATGTAAAAAGGAAGATGCCAGGTGCTGCAAAAAAAAAACATGTTTTACTTGATGCATGATGACATTTAGAAAAAGAAAGAAGACACAAACAGAAGAGTCAAGAGATTATCATCAACACATCATCAATGCAAAACACAGCATTTTAAAGGAACAGTACAGTAGACCGTTATGGTGCTGCTCTATTTGATTGAACAATTGTTTGAATGTTAAGAGTTTCAGGATTACAGAGGAGACTTTGGGCACCAAAATATCAGACCTGAGTGGCCTTGTCTGAGACCCATACTGGACTCAGGTTGGTAAAATCAAAGTTTCTCTTATTGTAAGTCATGCAGAGGTTAGGACTGCCAGTTAGAATAACTGAAGACTGCAGAAATCAGCGTATACATATTCATATATACATCTTATTCTCATACTGTCTTTATCTCAGCACCACTCCAGAGACGTGGCCCAGTCCCATACCAGGAGAGTCACAGATCAGACCGACTTCAGCTGTTTCCACCAAATTCAGGTAACAAACCCTCTCTGTCCTTCCGGTGGTCGTACCGGGTGCGCGTGTTACTCTTTGTCAATATGTTGGTATGTGTTCAGTAACTACTTTGTACCTGCTGTAACATCAAATACACATGAGCTCCGGTTTAAAGCCGTACTACATGTTAGAATTTGAAAATGCCCAACATTGGTTGCAAGGCTCTCGCCAATTCCTAGTAGTTCATGCCAGAGATGATAACAGATAAGTCGGGATAAAAACGTCAAATTAAATGAATAGAAAACGGTAGAAATATTCCATTTAAATAATATAATGACAAGGGGAAGGAAGAATAATAGAGGTCTGATTGTCTGCATGGCAAAAGACTGATTGCACTGTTTTGGAAAAAGACTAATAGACTCTGTATTAAACAATGAGCAAGGCACATTTTCTTAAGTCTTCCAATAGAAAATGACTTGTATGTTAAAAAGAGAACAGGTTATGCTTGAAAAGACTTTGGGACCATGTATTGTTTTTGGACAAGAAGAGTTGTTAACCTTACATAATGTTTTGTGTGAGCTCTCAAAACTGTAATTATGTGAAGTTAATAATTGAAACATTTGATAATTTATTTCCAATTTATGATATGAAAAGGCTCATTTGTGGGTTTTTAAATATCTTTATGTGGGCTTTTTTCTATGTGTACATTAAGGCTTTCAAAGTTATCGCCTTAACGCAAATTCGTTTTAACGCCACTAATTTTTGGTACGCAATTGATCTTGTTATAATTTGAGCATATTGTTTTATGCTAAATGCAGTACCTGTGAGGGTTTCTGGACAATATTTGTCATTGTTTTGTGTTGGTAATTGATTTATAATAATAAATATATACATACATTTTGCATATTTGCCCACTGCCATGTTAAGAGTATTAAATAATTAAAAAATCTCCCTTTAAGGTACATTTTGAACTGATAAAAAATGTGATTAATTTGAGATGAATCGCGATTAAATATTTAAATCGATTGACATCCTTAGTGTACATAAGTCAATGAATAATAAATATATATTGTTGATTGCAATGTAAAGACTTGTGATTTTGTCTTGTATGTGGATGGAAGACAGAACAGTGAACATCAGACCCCCGCTGGCGCCGACATGGCTCGCCAATCAACCTGCACAGACGGCTGATCTCCACTATAGAGGTGATTGATTGATCAACACTTCTTCACACTATTCACACATTTTTTTTATTATTCTCTCCAGAACTGTGGCCTCTGCCTGCCTCCACATACTTGCAGCTACAAACTTTCGTTGTAACCCAGTGTCCCTACACTCAGTCGAGGGACGCTGGCTAAAGGCTAGAGCTTAGAAGGCAGTTTGAGTCCCTCTAGTGAACTTGTGTCCCTCCCTGTGTGGAGTGTGCGAGGCTCTTATCTGCTGCAGCCGCTCTGTGATTGATGCTAATAAAACGGCTGATTTGTTTTATATTAGAATGACTTGAATGTCTCCAGATGGCTTTCACCACAACAGGTTGACTTCACGTGGACAGAATTTTTACATTATTGCTCAATGGAGCTTAAACACGACTACACGTTTTCATTATCTCCAAACATTTGTGATATAGGAATTCAATATTTTCGGAACACGAGGCACTTTTATCAACAAGTCCCTCGCGGAAAGGCAATACTGCTACCTATAAAATTCCCACAAGCCCTGTGTCTGCTGTTTTTCTTCAAGCATTTTATGTTTTTTTTCATAGCTGTGCTTGGCAATCAGACACGTCTGCCCACTCGTCAGGGTCCATTGATTGCATCAGTACATTATTCAGCTCTCATTCAGAGCCTTCACCTGTTGGCCAATTCACAATGGCCTCATAAAGAGCCTTTTGAGAGTTCTAAAAGCTTTTAATCAGCCAGAGAGAGTAATAAACCGGGTCATGCTCTGCTTGCTCAGCTGCTGTTTGAATTTCGAGGGAGACTGGTTCAACTGCCCTTATTTTTATGCCTCCGCGGCGGCGACAGGCGGTATGTTTTCAGGTTGTCTGTCCGTCCGTCTGTCCGGTCCATTCTTGTGAACGCGATATCTTGGGACCACCTGGAGGGATTTTCTTCAGATTTAGCACAAATGTCCAGCTGGACTCGAGGATTAACTGATTACATTTTGGTGGTCAAAAGTCAGGTTCACTGTGACCTCACGTCTGTCCTATTCTCATGATATCTCAGGAATGGCTTCGGTGAATTTTTTCAAATTTGGCACAAACGTCCACTTGGATTCAAGGATGACCTGATTCGATCACTGTGACCTCACTGTTTTTGGCCATAACTCAAGAAATCATTTGCATATTACGACAATTTCAAACAAATGTCTATTAGGATAAAATGATGAAGAGACATTTTGGACAGACATGGATGGTAAACTGCAACTTGACTGGTTGGCGGAGGCGTACAACCGCGAGGCAGTAATTATATATATTCTTTTCTCTTCTTTTCATAAATTCCTCTTCTGCTTTTTTTGAACACCCTACCAATGCTTTCATATTGCTGATTTTGAATATCAATGTCAATTTGAATATTTTTATAAAACTCACTATATCGTGTCAGTAGTGCACGAGACAGATCATGTTCCTCTGCCTCCTCCTAGTGCTCATATTGGCATTTGCAAGTTTCTACCTCGCCCAAACAAAAACAGCCAATCAGAGCCGAGCAATCTCTGGACAGCTGTCTATCACTGCTTGTGAAACTAGGCAGCGCTGATCAAATATGAATCAATATTCTGTTACTGTAATGCCTATATCTCGCCTCAAATGTTTTCAGAAAAGTAAATTTGACAGTTTGATCATAGTTTCTCGAGTTTCGCGAGCGTTGATTGACAACTGCTGCAGAGACTCCTCGGCTCTGATTGGTTGTTTTCCTTCGGCGCTGAGGACACAAAGGAACATGATTGAAACTTCAGCTTTAATGTGTAATGGTAAATGGACTTGCATTTATATAGCGCTTTTTCTAGCCTTCCGACCTCTCAAAGCACTTTACACTACATGTCAGCACTCACCCATTCACACACACATTCACACACTGATGGCAGAGGCTGCCATACAAGATGCCAACCTGCCCATCAGGATCTAACCTAAATACACTCATTCACACACCGATGGCACAGCCTTCAGGAGCAATTTGTGGTTCAGTATCTTGCTCAAGGATACTTTGACCTGTGACATTTAATTTTGGAAATTATTCCTAGTGAGGTCTGAGTTTCTGATGACAACCAGGTAATTGATGAATGATAACATTTCTAATAAGACCTAACCTTGTTCTCCTGTATGCTCCAGCTATAGATCCACTCATGCATTACCTACAGCAGCCCCACCTCTACAGGCAGCAGAATTCAGTTGCTGCTGGAGTCCGTCCTCCTCGAGGTCGAGGTTTTGCTGCTGCTGCTGGAAACTGGAGACTCTGCAGTCCGAGTAGGAACAGCACCGTCATCAACACTTTGCCTGCATGTAGTCAAAGAGTTTTTGGCAGCATTGTTGTGACTGTCTTCTCTTCTTCTACTGCTGACAGATTATAACCCTTTGCCCCCTGACAACCTGTGGCCGGAGCATCTTCAGGTCAGAGACACCTGCTCACAGATGGACTCCATGTTCAGTGCAGGTACCAGAGAAACAGCCACATATCCATCGTTAACTAAGGAGAGAATTACAAAATAAGTTGAAACACCTCCACAGGAGGTCACCTCGGAAAACATTTGGGCAGTGTTTCGTCTTCCCTTTAAACGTGGAAGTCTGACGTCCTCCTGATAAATGTTCAACATTAGCAGTAGTACATCTTTCTCCATTAAACTTCTACAGAGTTTATTACAAGTGGCATAGAAGTGTGCAGCACAAATTTCAGCAGAACTTGATACAAAACAAACTGGACCCCCCTCGAATGTCTGTCGTCATATTTAATGACGTCATCACCTTCAAAAATGTGTAAAATAAGATTTTGTCTTATTATGGTTAGATAAATGTAATTTATGGTGCAGCTAGATTACTGCTAGACCACCCCGTTAATACAGGTGCATGCGGGAGAGTACAGTTTTTGACAGCAGTAAAAATATTGTTTTTGAAAGGCTAGACACAAACAAATATTGACTGAAGAAGAATAGTTTGTTAGATAAATACATGCTTTGAATTTTGGAAATAATTACATCTATCTTTTTTCGATAAATTGACTTTTAGACTGATGACTGAGACAATTACAGAGACGGACTGAGCGCTGTGTCGCTCGCTATATGTGTGTGTTTGAGAGGGGGAGGGAGAGAAGGTGGAAGGTCATGTTTCTGTAAGTTATTAATAATAATAATTTGAATATCATTGTTATGAATGAAGCTTTGAACTACTCGGTGCAGCCCTACTTCATCAGCTGAGCACGTTGTCTTGTTCGTCTCCAAAGCATCGTCTGTTTTTCTTTCTGTCCCTGTCAACTATCTGTCCATTCTGTAAACCTACAGACTATCTGTCTGAATGAACACCGTTACTATAGCCGACTTGTTCCGCCGTGAAAAAGTTCCTGACGTGAAAACATTAACTCTGCATCACGTTTTCCCCCCCGGACACTTTGAGAACCACTGAACTAGCTCATTCCTCTCTCTGCTGCAAATAAGGTACACACAAAGTAAAATGTAGAGCTTACTGTAGTCTGTTTTCATTCTTGGTTTTGTTTTGATTTCTAATAAGACCTAACCTTGTTCTCCTGTTCTCCTGTATGTTCCAGCTGTAGATCCACTCATGCATTACCTACAGCAGCCCCACCTCTACAGGCCGCAGAATTCAGCTGCTGCTGGAGTCCGTCCTCCTCGAGGTCGAGGTTTTGCTGCTGCTGCTGCTGGAAACTGGGGACTCTGCGGTCAAAGTAGGTACAGCACAGTCATCAACACTAGTCAAAGAGTTTTTGGCAGCATTGTTGTGACTGTCTTCTCTTCTTCTGTTGCTGACAGATTACAACCCTTTGCCCCCTGACAACCTGTGGCTGGAGCAACAGGATTATCCTCAGGTCAGAGACACCTGCTCACAGATGGACTCCATGTTCAGTGCAGGTATCTCTCTTATAATTATAGTAGTTTTAATAAGAGGAGATAACACAGACACCTTCGCATTATTCAGCAAACCCTTCTCCCTCATCTGTTTACTGAAAACATGTATTTGCTTTGCATTGATTAGCTAAAATACCACCAGAGTCACTTAACAGCCAACATATGGTGTCGAATAGTTTTTAGCAGCATTGTTGTGACTGTCTTCTCTTCTGTTGCTGACAGATTTGCCCCCTGACAAGCTGTGTCAGGGGGCATAGTATCAGTTGCAGTTTTACTGAAGCACTGTGCTTCTTTTATTAGGAGGAGAGGACACGGACACCTTCACATTATTCAGCAAATCCTTCTCCCATTTATCTGTTTACTGAAAACATGTATTTGCATGTGATTATCATAAAGTGGGCATGTCAGTAAAGGGGAGACTCGTGGGTACCCATAGAACCCATTTTCATTCACATATCTTGAGGTCAAAGGTCAAGGGACCCCTTTGAAAATGGCCATGTCTGTTTTTCCTCACCAAAATTTAGCGTAAGTTCAGAGCGTTTTTTAACCTCCTTCTCAACAAGCTAGTATGACATGGTTGGTACTAATGGATTCCTTAGGTTTTTTTAGTTTCATGTATCTTCACTCTAGCTTTCAAACTGAGCCTGGTACAATCTCAAAATTGCAAGTTGCGTTAATAGTCTTTTTTTAATGTTTTTGGATACTAGTTCTTTGAAAAAGTTTTGCTGTCTTTTCTCCGTCCAGGTGGAGGTTTCAGGCTCCGTCCTCTTTTCCAAGCAGACGATCTCTGCATGAGGAGGAGGAGGACGACTAACTTCAGGACTCACCCATACCCGTCTCACTTTCCCCGGGTGACACCCTACGTATAGATAGTGAGCTGCCGACACGGAAACCCATTACAGCAGAAACACGGGGACGCTGGATTCAACATTAACGGAGTGATATCCACAGGCGACGAGACACTGTTGGTGCTCAGAAAAACTTGTTAGGAAATAAAGGCGATAAGGGGAAAGGAGGTGAATTTGAATTTGAAGTCGCCGGCTGTTTCTGGATGTTTGTGAGATTAGTAACTGAGGTTGGTTTGGAAGCACGGTTACACATGCAATACCTGCATTAATGCACTGATCAGTGGTTGTACATGTTCCCCAATCCAATCTAGATTTTAGATGATGGAATTTTTACATGATGTTTGTAACACAAGAATAATGTTAATAAAATTATTTTCTACTTCCTGTCTGTCCTCCCTTAGTGCAAAGACTCAGCGCTTACTAACCCTATGAATCCTATCATCAGTACAGACGGATTCATGCTCTCCTCATCTAATGCCTTGATCTCAACAAGAAAAAGTTGCATATAGAAAAGTTCCTCTTTTGCCGTTTCTGAACTCCGTAAACTCTCTTTGAATGTCAAAATGACAACAGCTGATTTCCATCTTTGCATTAGTTTTCCGCTCATGACAGTAATTGTGTTCCATACAGCTTTCAGCTGCAGACAATGTGACCGGAGCCTGCCCCGTGCTCCTGCCCACAGTGAGTCACAGCACACTGACTCATAGACCAAGCGGATCGCAGTGTGAAAACAGACTCGGCGCTGCTGTTTTATCAGTATCTTCCTCATTTAACAGTCACCTTTC
Source organism: Sebastes fasciatus (assembly GCF_043250625.1). Taxonomy (NCBI): domain Eukaryota; kingdom Metazoa; phylum Chordata; class Actinopteri; order Perciformes; family Sebastidae; genus Sebastes; species Sebastes fasciatus. Next base: position 16,315,372 of record NC_133816.1, on the reverse strand, counting down.
TTCACCTCTTCTCAGCCTCGTCTCACCGCGGGCCGATGAAGCAGGACAGCAGATCTGCTGCTGGCTGATATCCATCTATGTCGGAGTGTGGGGGTTCATACCCATCTTCAATTACATCCCATAAATGTCAGGCTGCCTCTTCAGTCGGTTAGCGGTGGGCCTCGTGAGGGCATCGGCTCGGACGTGACAGGAATCGGGCCGACGACATTTCCATACACGAGTGTGATCATTAAGTGTGTCTTATCGAGAAGTGAGACGATAAGCTGGCAGCAGACGGTCCTCCAAGGCGGAGCGGCATAGAGCAATTAAGATGATAGTCAATTAGGCCACGCTGCTAATTGACTCGTGATTAAAGCCAGAGCTGATTAATGAAGGGAAGGCAGCTCTCTTCTCCTCGGCCTTGATAGGGAGGAGGTGTGACAAACAGAGGAGCAGCTGGGCCTTTGTATCGAGCTGGATGCTGGATAGTTTATTAGCACTTCACTGAAACAATTTTTTTTTGCCGAGGTTATTTGCACCTTAGTACAGGGGAGGTCAGGGAAATTGCATTTGTGCTGCTCAGAGCAATGACACATTTGAAACAGCTCAAATGCAACATTTCTTTCTGAAAATAGCAGCCAAGGCAGGTACATAAAGATTTTAAAATAATTATTTTTACTTAGGGCTGTCGAGGTTAACGTGATTAATGCAAATTCATTTTAACGATACAAATGTCTTTAACGCATTAATGCAAGTTGCGATTTTTAGGTTGTAGCGGGATCCGTTTTAAAGCTAGAGTGAAGATAATGGTATCATATGAAACTAAGAAACCTAGTTGCGATAGAGGCTAAATAACGCTAAAAAAAGTGTTATTAATTTGCGATTAATCTCAATTAGCTGTGGGCAATCATGCCATTAATCACGATTAAATGCTTTAATGGATTGACAGTCCTATTCAAAATGTAAACAATATACGCTTAAAAATATCCATATCCTTTTTAACTGATTTAAGGTTTTTGTTGGTTAAATGATCGATCAAAGAGCCAATCTGATATATCATACTGTAACTATTAACATAGGCAAATATACAAACTTTCATGATTCAATACATTGAGACATGTAGTATATACAGTGAAAGTTTCTTTTTCATTACACAATGATTGAAGCTGTGATGATTAATTTGACGCAGCCTTAACTCATAACCTTTTGTGGCCTGTTATTGGCTGATTAAATTCTTGGGCAAACACATGTATTTGCTATTTTACAACACTTAATAGTCACTGCAGTCAGCACTGATTTAAAGAGTCACACTTTTAAGCTATTAAGACCATTTCTTATAGGTTTCATATATATACTCTATCACAGATCTCACTTTAAACACTTTGCATTGGAACTACTTTATGCAGAAGAAATAGTCCCTATGAATATTGATGTGTCTTTAATGCTTTGAGCACCACAAAATGCCATTGACCTGTTGATATCTGTCTCAGACTACATGGCTAGATGCCACAAAACAAAAGTGAGAAAATGTGTTTTTCTAAATGTGGGTGAACTCACCGTTTTGAGAGTCAGGTGGGAGGACTGGTTGTGTTTGGCAAAATGTTAAAAATGGGAAAGAAAGTCAGTATATAGCTGCACCAGTTCCATCATCAGTCTCCTCATTCACAGGATGCTCCAAAAAAAAATCAAATTCCTTCTTTTCAACTCGGAGCAGCAGGCTATGTTTCACCCTTCCTAGCAGCATGTAACACTCTGCAACAGCCTTGCAACAGATGTGTTTACTCCAGTTGGACGAGTGAGTCAGAGGTGAAAACAGTGTTTCCTAACAGACACCAACGCACCTCTGATCGGAGCGTTTTGCTCCGTTAATTAAACCTTTCGCTGTCAGTGTTGTGATAAGTGCCCAAAGAGGACACACTCAGCCGTACCCATTCACTCTCTGCAGTAGTGACTGGAACCAGCGGTTTAAAAACAGGATGTTCACTCCAACAGTCCGTATATTTAGGTCGTTTTGCTACGCTTTGGCAGCACTGAACGAGACACAGGTTGACTCGTTCACAGGTTTACAAAAATAAACCTGTATTTCACATCCCCAGCATGTCCAACCTGGTCACATGTCTCTCATCTCCCTTTTTATAGACTGCTGCTGATAAGGGCTGCTATTTTACATGCTGTTAAAAGTAGTATGGAGATGTTGGTAATGTTTTTCTTTAGTATATGTCTGTAATTCCACTTTAGTTCAACATTTTTGAAAATGCACTTTCTCTCTTTGGAAGCTAATTGAGAGGATTAATATCACATTTATTTCTATGAATATTCCACCAATTTATGATGCAGCAGAACCAGATATTATCTTTTTTATTCCGTGCATTTATCCATAATGCAATTCTACCACTGACAATTTGGTCGTAGATTCAGATTTATTATCAAAATGTATGGAAGCAAAGAGATGAAACTCCGGTGACAGACACTGCCGCTATTTTTTACTGAAAATGCATATTATATTTATAATATTTAATTGTTCAACACAGGCTTTTTCAATAAAATATGAAGATAAAATAGAAATAATTGTTTTGCTTTTGTACGTCACTTTGTAGGTGGACGTTTAACTGGCGTTCGGTAGATGTTTTCAGTCCAAAATGGCGGAAGCGTAGCTCTGATGTTGCAATGGAACAAAGAATTGACTTTCACTTCTTGGCAATATACGTTCTTTGGTGTAATGCTTGAAGGCGAGTCGCGCCGGACGCCCTTGATTTGCATAAAGTAGCCGAGACCTCAACTTTATGCAAATGAGGAACGGGCCAACTTGACGCCGCGCTACCAGAATGCATTGCACGGCTGCTTACACAGACAACGAATGGGCAGCGTGGAAAGGACGGAGGCTGACTCAAGTGACATCACTTGAGGACTGATCTTCTCATTTAACTCTGAGAGAAAGCGTACGTTGAATTATTCTTTCAACTTGTGTAAATTAATGTTTACTACGAGACATGAAAAAAGACGGCATGAAGCTTGAAGGCATTTACAGTTTATCTTTTTATTGCTACCATGTATTTGATCTGTGGACACAGTACCGGTAAAGTCAATGGAATGAACATGTTAAAACTAGCCCTGAGATGGATCTCTTTGGTGTAACACTGTTAAATCTTTGCAGATGCAGCTACGCTGTGCCAGCAGACGTTTCCTGTTTGGGGACCCGTTGGGAGCCGTCGGCCAGGTCGACCAACGCTTGGACGGTCAGGGCCAGCCGACTCAGCCCCTCGTCCTCTACGATGAGCTGGGGGGAACACAAGGAGTCCTGGGAAGGGAGGAAGAAAGGAGTGAGCAGATGCAGGTAAGATACAAACATACATTTCTGTACATCTGTGAAGTCTGTAGAGGGAATAGGATCACGCTGCCATGTTTGGAGGGGTGGCATATGGAGCTACGTTAGATTGTCATTACCTGTCACCGCTCTATTCATCTGTCATCTGTCAATCGTTTATCATAGAACATACGTGTGAAAAACAAATACCCATATAAAGAGAAGCTGACAGAGGCAAAGGGGAGATATATTACAAAAATTGAAATCAATTTATGATTTCGATCCTTCTGAATTAGGAGGATCTTGACAGTTCGCGACCAATTTACGGTCACTGATGTGTTTTGGCGTGAGTGAACAGTTCAAAATATGTAAATCTTTGGAGGCCGATGTCTTGATATGATGATTGATGATTGTTATTAACACATCAGACAATACAATACATTTTACGCTCAAAGACCCAGAAACCAACCAACTAATGCTTTGCTTTTCTGTGCGTCAGTCAGTGTGTGGTCATTTGATGAAATACAACTTATATCAGGAATATGCACCAAATACTAAAATAATAAAGATCTTTCAAAAACAAGACAAGCCCACAAGATTAAGAAACAATGCAGAAACTGCCTGTTCTTTTTGTGGTTTAAATTCTCTTACAGATTTGCAATAACCAGATTGTCAAAATAAAAAATGGACTTTTTGATTTGGCATTTTGGGACCCCAGAGTTTCTCTCTTTGCCTGGTTTGTATTTCAGCCTTAACTGGTAGATGTATTTTTTAACTTAAGACAGAACCAGGATAGCTGTTCCCAGTCTTATGTTCCCAGACTTTATTAGCTAGGCTAAATATGACCCCAGCTTCATAATGAGACTGTAACGTTTGCTGCGCAGCAAGTGATAATAAACAGGATAATGAAAATTGATCATTAATGTCAGATGCACAAATACGTCTACGGTTTCTAAAGTTAGTCAGTATTTGCTGACATTAGCCACCATAAACTACTGGTCACACCTGCTACCCACAGATCCAACCCAGAGTTAATGCCGTCAGATTAGTCTGACAAGATGCTTTAATCACATAAAAGCAGTTTGGGACTTTAAAATATATTAAATAAAATGTAAGTGATGTCCTTTTTTAATTCTCCTACTGTTATTAATCTCCAAATAGGACGCTCTGGTTTCAACTGTTGATTCATCAATCACAACTATTTCCTGTAAGGCGATATAGGCTACAACCCATCTGTATACTGTGATGTGTAAGATATAAAAGCCAACCCGGCGGTGAAGAGTTAACACATTTATAAGACGATGCTCACTGGCTCTCTGTAGCGCAGCATGTCATTTCAATCTTCTATACAGAAACATCCACACAGTGTTGGAGTGTTTATTGCCTCCAGGGCTGAAATGAAAATCTATTAAATCAGACTTACTTCCACTTTCTCTTGGAACAAGCAACCAGGTTGCGTCAGAATGAAAAAGAACCACATACTCACTTACAGTGTACAATAGAACGGTGATGTGATGTTTAATGGAAAAGAAGGATCTGTGATCTGAATTGTAATGAAGTGTTTCTGTCATTCATACCATGGCAGGCAGGAAGTCTGTGGGTATTTGAATAGATATAGGCTGGTGTGAACACGGTCAGATCGGTAAAGTATTCAATTCAATTTATATTTATACAGCGTTAAAATCATAACAGAAGTTATCAAAGGATACTTTTCATATAGAGCAGGTCTAGACCGTACTCTATAATTTAGAGATCCAAGAAGAGATCCCACATGAGCAACAGTGGCAAGAAAAAACTCCCCTTTAACGGGTAGAACCAGGCTCTGGGTGGGGGCGGCCTTCTTCCTTGACCTGTTCTTGATCCTGTTCATTCTTTATCCAGCTAACTTGGTTGTCAGAGCACATTCAGAGTTTGATGAAGTTATTTTGAATAGCAGTGCACTCTTCTTGTGAAATAAAGGCAACATGCGTAGAGTTGAAACCATGATCCATGACTCCATGACTGGATGACATGGCACCATGTCCACACACTATTTAATACTGATGCCCTCTATATGACCTTCAGAGGTAAACGTGCCAACGGGTGGGATTCCACGCAAAATCAGACTCCAATCCGGCTTCGCTGCTGCCGTGCAGTCGGAGCTGGAGAACAGTAGTAGTAGTAATATATTATATATAGTAGTAATTATGAATGTCTGGTGAGTGTAGCTGTATAACAGTGTCTGGATCATGTGTGCTGTATGGTTTGTTTAAATAGCCTCTGATGTACTAATCCAGTTTCTCTGCATGTGCTGGGTGTGAGAGTGTATCTAGCCAGCCTACTCAATCATGATTTTGAATTCTTATCTTTGGTGGGTAGTTTTATTTGGTGATGAAGTGGTTGTTTTGACCAATAAACTGGTTGAGTTACTATTATATGGTGATGTGACAGTTATGTAGATTATTGTTCAGAGCAGTGCACAGAGGGTTAGAGATATGGGGGGTAGATAGGCTCCCCAAAAGTGAAGCCAAAACATCTGGATTTCCCCCTGGTGGCTGGTTGCAGTATAGGTCATAAAGCCCGCCCCCTCCATGTTAGTGGATGGGACATGGGCCAAACTAAAACGTCAAAGTACACGTCAAGTAAAATTTTTCCCAAAGATGGTTTCTGTCATTTTAGGTAGTTCTTATCACGCTGATGTTTGTTCAAGTGTTCATTTTTCTGATCAGTTTGGTTTTAATTTGTTATTTGATGCTATATATACGTCATGATTGACAGCTGTGAGTCTCTCTCGCTGACAAGCTGCGGCTGTGCTCGGTGGAGATGCGTCGTCCATCCTACAGTCTTTGGGGCCCTCGATGATGTTAACCCTGTCATGCCTACTCTGATGTCGTATGACTTTGATCATGTGCTGGCATAGCTCGATTCAGATGGTTATTCACACAGTGAAATAAATTAACCTTGAGATTCGAGTTGTTTTTTTTATCTTGCTGAGATTACTTGTGAGATTTGTTGTGTTGCCGGAACTCTTGTGACAGTCGTGGTTAAAGGCTCCACCGTGATCCGCCAACACTTTCTGTTATTGCATGTTTATCCTGATAGTTGTTTCATCAAATCTCAGGCTTAAAAATCAATCTGGATGGATTTGTAGTCACTCTGCACGGGTGCTGTCTGCTGTAATGGTTCTCAATCTCTTCCATTTTCACAGAGAGTGAGTCATTCGGGCCCCCTGGATCGTCCTCAGTGACCCCTGAAACCCCCCAAGAGGAACCCGCTCACCCACTAAAACATTTGCCGGTACGTCTCTGAGATTAAATCTCCATAATCAGCGTTGCTGACTCTGTAATGATTACTTGCCTATACGCATGACATGTAAATAATGACAATTGACTCCCAGCTCCAGTGGTGTGTGTGAGCAGAGCAGCGGGATGAAGTGATGCAGAGAGGGAAAACGAGAAAGGTGACAGCCCTATTTATTGAGTCTCCTCCTTGTGAATGGTTGCAGCTTACAAACCTACAGGCTGATTTCTCCTTTTCTCTGACCTTGACTCAACACACTCACCTGCTCCAACTAGGGCCAGCTGGAGTTTATGATGGTAAAGCTGCTGTTTGGAGAGCACACAGGAGCTTTAGAAGAGGTTAAAGCACAGGGCACATCAGGATGTCTGCACGCCGGCTCACAATCTGACCACATTTCATCGGTGTCAGTGTGTTGTGAAATTGACTTAAAGCTGGTAAAATCAGAGGGAGCTATTCTGTTAACTCTGTCCTGTACTGATCTGAGAGAGTCTTCCTTTCCAACTCTACCAATTGCTGCATGTTGTGTATTTAAAGAATAAGTCTGGTGATATTCTATATTTGTTTTATTGTCAACAAATCCCATGTAATGACCAAAACCAACAATGTTGTTAGTCCATCTCTTACTTTTTGTTTGATAAAGCACAAATCTCATCTTTGCGTGGCTTGCTGCCACCCTGTGGCTGGTGTGGGGAAATACCCCCCACAACTGTTGTTCTCACCAGCTGTTGCGTCTGTGTCTTAAAACATGTTTCTCCTAATGTCATAATGGTGGTCCAGGGCAATGATTCTCAAATTGGGGTCTGTGGCACTCTGCCAGGGGGTTCATAAAAAGTGATGTTACAGCGACGTTGTTTCACGTTGTTTAAAGCGGCGTTGTTGTATGTGATGTTATACGAAACATTGTTACGCTTGTTCCGTAACATTACGTAAGCAAGGTTAAGGGCGGTTGTTTATTTACAGTAGTTACGTTGTTGCGTTACGTTGTTGCGTTACGTTGTTGCGCTACGTTGTTGCGCTACGTTGTTGCGCTACGTTGTTGCGTTACGTTGTAGCGTTAGTTGTAGCGTTAGTTGTTTGCCCGCACAGCTGTGGTTTTAAGTTCTAGTTTGTAACCGTTTTGTTTTCTTTGTTTGATTTCCCCATCTGAAGACTGTTCCTATTTTCATTTTACATAACACTTATGTTCGCTTTTTTTTCTGCAACATTGTTTGTGATTGTCTGCAGCCCGTTTTTCTTCATTTGATTGTCCACTTCAAAATAAATGGCCACTTTACGCCTGACTACATCGACTTCTGTTTTTTTACTTATCCTTTCACTTTACTGGGTCGTAAAAATGTCCAAAAAAATTATAGTATAGTATGTCGAAAAAAAGTCATAGTATAATATGCGGACCAATATGGTGCGTTACGTTGTTGCGTTACGTTGTTGCGTTACGTTGTTGCGTTACGTTGTTGCGTTACGTTGTTGCGTTACGTTGTTGCGTTACGTTGGTGCGTTCCGTCGCGTTGCATTGTCGCGTTACGTTGATTCGTTACGTTGTTGCGTTGCGTAACGTTGATGCGTTACGTTGATGCGTTGCGTTGACGCGTTACGTTGAAGTTACGTTGCGTTGTTGCGTTACGTTGACGTTACGTTGCTGCGTTACGTTGCTGCGTTACGTTGCTGCGTTACGTTGTTGCGTTACGTTGTTGCGTTACGTTGATGCGTTACGTTGATGCGTTCCGTCGCGTCGTCGCGTTGCGTTGTCGCGTTGCGTTGTCGCGTTACGTTGATGTAACGTTGTTTCGTTACGTTGTTGCGTTGCGTAACGTTGATGCGTTACGTTGTTGCGTTACGTTGACGCGTTACGTTGAAGTTACGTTGCGTTGTTGCGTTACGTTGACGTTACGTTGCTGCGTTACGTTGCTGCGTTACGTTGCTGCGTTACGTTGTTGCGTTACGTTGATGCGTTCCGTTGCGTTGTCGCGTTGCGTTGTCGCGTTACGTTGATGTAACGTTGTTACGTTACGTTGTTGCGTTGCGTAACGTTGATGCGTTACGTTGATGCGTTGCGTTGTTGCGTTACGTTGACGCGTTACGTTGACGTTACGTTGCGTTGTTGCGTTACGTTGACTTTACGTTGCTGCGTTACGTTGCTGCGTTACGTTATGTTGTTGCGTTATTATTTTAGCACAAACATTGTTTTTTCTAACCTTAACTACGTAAGGTTGTTGCTTAAACTTAACCAGACGTTTCTCAGCGTTGACCGCGTGTCATTGCGCATTTCTGCAAGCGAAATACGAGGCTGATATGAAACATATTTTTGAAACCGTCTTTGGTTCAGAAACTTCCACATTCAACTTATCTCGTGGTTTGCAGAAACATCCAACAATTTATCTGTCAACTGGGTTATAGTTCATAGATTAGGTTGTATTCTAACAAATCTATAACTCCTCTGATCTAGATATCTAGCAGGATAACAATGGAGCTTCATGGCAAAGAGAATACATGTTAGTAGATACATTCATTGTTGTCTTGGTTCTGCACATGGGATTTGTTGACAAGAAAAATACAAAACATCACCAGATTTATCCTTCACCCTACATTAGTTTAAAATTAAAATCTAACTTGTCTTGACATGTTACACTTGAAAATAGTAGTTTGACAATAAATCATTTCATACTTGACGTATGACAAGTCACAGTAAGATGTTGAGCAGCAGCAGATATCCTGATCACATTTAAGTTCTTGGCTGATTAAGCAAAAGCATAGCAGGCAAGCGGACAAACAGCACATGGTCAAAGTTTGTTTTTTAATAATTTCTTTACAGCGGGAGGAGGAAAAAACTTTACATATAGATTTATATAAACTCAAAAATGATTCTCAATAATACAAGGGTGTCATATAAATATAAAATACAGCTGTATTTCTGTTCCGCTAACATATTAAAGAATATAGCGTGGTCTAAGCCAGTGAATGGATTACTGTTTGTTGCTTATCCAGTTTCATTTATAAAATATACACATTTCATTTTAACAGCAGGCTAATAAAAAAAGTGAGACATGGGACGGGAGTTTTTTTTTTACAGTGGACATTCTGACCTCTAGACAACAGCAGAGATGTGGACATGAACTAGACACAAATAACCAGTGAGCTGCACACCTTGTTAAATAAGTAAAGTTAGTTATAAAACTAGATTGCAACTTTAACAGAATGGCTTTTTTGGTAATGTGAGGCCCCAAAGTGTTTAATATTAAATCAATAAATAAAAAGACATTATGAAATATATACATGGACCAATAATTTGTGAAATATTTTATTTTATTTAATGCTTATTTTAATATGAACAGTTTTATTTGAGTTAACTTTTATTACATCATAGACATTTATTTCAGTTTAATTATTTGGCATTGTTTTCCAGTCATACTTTTATTTTCCCCAGCAAGCTAGCTCAACAACTGCTAGTTTTAATCATTTCTTATATTATTAATTTATGGCTTCATTTCTATGTTTTACACAATTTATTCATGTGATTTTTTTTTAATTATTTATTTAATATTGAAAACTTTGGGGCTCCATATTTTAAGAGAAACAGTCAACTACATAAGAGTTGGGTTAGACCAACATAAATATTAGAACTGTTCACCTCTCATATTATGATGCTCCTCTCTTCCCACAGTTACAGGAAAAAGCCTATAAAATGCTATTTTAGGTTATTTATTGAATTAATTTTCCCTTAACATTTTGTACCTGAAGTCTTCCCTATGAATAATTCACTTTTACTGGATTCATTTGAGTTTCAGTAGAAAGTTTTAGTGTTCCATTATTGTTCAAATGTTGTTTGAGGCCTTGATAAGAAACAAAAGATGTGCATTTTTAAGGCTCTGCAGGTTGAATCCCAAACATCTCACTATTGATATGAGCTTTCAAACCCCACATGAGTCCAATAAGCATTATAATCAGATTCCAATCTGTGTTTAGTTGCAGACATTGACCTTCTGTGAGCATCAAGCCAGACACAGCGTGTGGTAGAAAACAGCAGAGGGTTGATGCTCTGTTAAATGTGCAGCCTCCAGGGAATCAATTATTTACCAATCACATGAAGGGGGGGAAACTTTTAAACAATCAATGTTATTTTAACTCTGAATAATTGAATATTGATTGCATCTAATTTGATTGATTTCACAAAGCTGTATGAGGCTTTTAAACTAAATTAGTGACACCTTCTGCTGTTTCACCTCACGAACAAAAAAAAACAAAAACAGAAACCAAAATAAATAAAAAAGCAATAATTTAATAGCCTGTTTACATTTATACAAACATGACGTCAGCTGGTCGAACGGACCAGTGACGACGACGACAAAAAAAAAAGACTTTACACATGCATGACCTCCTGGAGGGGTTTGTACCGTCTGGAGGGAGATCGATGCAGCGACATCGCCCCCTGCTGCTCACAGCTAGCACAGCAGACATTAAAAAAAGAAGCAAGTCTCTGCAAGAGGTCTCAGTCAGTGTTCAGTAAGAGGCACTGTATCATCTGTCTCACTGTCACATTGTTGAGTTCTGTAACATCCAGGTTTCCACATTGAACTATCTGTCTCAAAGCTTAGAAAAATCACATTCACAGTTCAGTCTCGGGGGTTACGTCACCAGCCTCTCTCTCAGGACGAAACACACAGCGAGGAGTCTCAGAGGTAGAGCTGCTCTGAACGCAGAAGTTCAAATCTAGTTAGAACTTGCGAAATCAGCATTCATGCAAGCTACTTAACTAGTCAACTAGTCCTGAGATCTATCACTGTTTCCCAATTCCACACTATGTACTAATGTTAGGGAAGTTGGTCTGCAAACTGAAGGATGTTTTCATCATTTTGGCTAAAACGAATGGCTTTGAAAGTAAAACCCAAGTTGTAATAAACTGTTAATATAATATACAGTACAGTAGTACATGCTATGCTATATACATAATTCACAGTAACAATAAAGCTTCTGATATACTACTCATTACTAAATACTAATGGCTTTTAGCCTCTTTTAGCTCATTGTCTTATAATCCGCAACATCACTGTTCTGTTTTGAGTGAAAAAGCTCTGATAAAGCCACCGTACGCTACCAAACAGCAAGACCGACACAGTTAGAGACTAGATGGTAAACATAGTGCAGCATTTAAAAGCTAAAGAGACAGATACTTTTCTCAGGAGTTGTTTGCGACCAAACCAGTTCTAAAAAGGAGAGAGAATATTGGCCTTACACAAACACAACTCCAAATTAATGATAACGTAACGTTGCGTTAACAGCTTGTCGCACTGTCCCCAAGTGGCCAAGTAAAATCAAATTGATGCAGCTTTAAGTTTAACTGTGCTTTCACATGCATGAAATACGAAAGGTATAGTATGGAACTGGGATTCAGCTGAGGGTCCTTTGCCCCGCCCGTTCATGTCTCAACCAATGAGAGATAGTTTGTGCCTGCAGAGCAGCTCTGCCTCAGACGGTTAAACAGAAAACTCCGCTGTGTGTTAGAGACTGAAGGCTAAACTAGGCTAAGGCCCCTGTTCATCTCATGTAGTATGTGTCAGTATCAGTATCAGTGTAGTGCTTTCTACTCCTCTAAATGTCTAAATGAAGAGCTTCAGTGTGCTGTAGTGTATTCTGTTTCATAAAAGGTGCTCGGCTGCGTGCTCTCTATGGCTCTAACATCCAACCAGTGCAGCTGTGAGTGTCAACACACACTACAGCCATGGAGGGTATGCATTGCTGACAACACACACACACACTGCGAAGTATTGTCTGAGAGGACAACTGTGGAAGCAGCTGTGTATGTTGGCCTCACACTCTATAACAGTGACAGTGTGTGTGTTCTAGTGGGTCAGCCTGTAGAGCAGTTCAACAGTCACGTGTATATAAAAAGTACTGTGTGCTGCTCCTCTAGGTGAGCAGGTAGCAGTAGAGGACGTAGAGCAGGGCCATGGCCACACAGTAGAAGAGCAGGAAATCTGTGGACAGCAGCGAAGAGGAGGAGGAGGAGGACGATGAAGACGAAGGTGAGGAGTGGCGGGGGGACCGGTCCTCCGCCGTCTCCCCCCCCTCAGCAGCCAGCAGGGCCGTCACAGAGCGCAGCAAGGCGGGCGGCTTACACAGAAGCACATCAGAGGACACACACACGTCCGTCTGGACAGGAGACGGAGGACAACACACACACACGCACGCACACACGCACGCACAGGAGGAAAATATAAGTAGTTATATTGTTAAAACTAGGAGACGAGAAGGACAACACAGAGTCAGGGTTGGACTGAAATGTGGGCCAGATGATGGCATTTGGTTGAAAACGTTATTCAATTAAGCACAAAAGGCTTTCAGTCCAACCCTGAGAGGAATAATAGAGCAACACAACTGAGCTCAAAGCACATGGAGAATTCTACCTCAGCTAATTTCTGTTTTAAACATTGCATTTTTGGAAAGAACATTTAGATGTATCAAGGTTGTAGACTTAAAGTGGCCGTAGGTAGTATATTTTTGGCATCATTAGGCAAAAATTCCATAATAACCTTTCAGCATATTGTAATTCAAGTGTTCTGAGAGAAAACTAGACTTCTGCACCTCCTCATGGCTGTTTTCAGACTTTAGAAAGTCTAGCCCGTGACGGGAGACTTTGGCCAATCACAGGTCATTTTATTGAGAGAGCGTTCCTATTGGCTGAGCTCTGGTCATGTGACCAGAACTTGGCGTTACGTCACAAACGTTCTCATTTTACAGCTAAACCGTGAACTACTAGATGATTCTGAAAACATTCGAGAAGAGAAATAGGCATTAACGTAACAGAATAGTGATTCATATTTGATCAGCGCGGCCTAGTTTGGTCGGAGTTCACGAGTGATTGACAGCCGGCTCTCATAGACAGCAGCTGGACAGCAGACCTCAGATCAGCTCTTACTGCCTGTTTTCCCACGGTAAGTAAAATCTAGTAGATGCCGTTAGGAGCACCGGAGGACACAGAGGCACATGATTTTTTTCACGTTACCTGTGTCATGTTCTACTGTCACGATATAGCGACCGTTTTATAATCATATTTGCTCCAATCTCACCTACTTCAGCTTTAAAAGGACAGAGAGTGAGACAGTTCTTACCTCAGGGACTCCCAGCTTGCGACAAGCAGCAATGAAGTTTTCCACGTTGAGTCGACACTTTGCTGAGCTCAGTTTTGGCTGAAATTAATATTAGAAAAACACATTTAGGGAACTTCATGTTGGAGTGAAATGATTGCTTTTTTGTGATTCTCAAATAGTGGCTTTTAGAAAAATACCTTTGATCATATGTTAGTAAGAAGCCTCCCTGTTTTCACATCTGTTTTCATTTGCAGTTAAAGCTAGGGTTGCTAGTGTTCTTCAAATACACTCTTGTTATATTTATAAGAGAAACATATCTGGTATCTGTGGCTTTCACAGGACTGCAATAAACATCCAATCATTTCATTCGGCCCAATGATTGCTCATGAATTAGGCTGGAGCATCAGACCCCATGAGTGTATTTAGCCAAAGCTGTGTGTTATTTCTTCTTTTAAAGGTTACACAGCCTTGCTTTAATACTACAGTGTTAATACCAGTCTGGAGTGGATCATTGAGAGGCAGAGAGGACTCACCACTGCTGGGGAGGGAATGTGGATGATTGACACGGAGCGCGGTCGGATCTGGTTCACCAGCTGGCAGAGGACCGTGCCGTTGGATAAGGCCTCGCCCAGATCCTCCGCTAGAGTGATCTTCAGCCGAGACTCCAGAGTCTGAGGACGGAGTATTGCAGCGGATCAGCATTAAAAAAGCTTCTTACACAGCAGTTGCACCACACGACACAAACACAGGATTCTCCTGATGTTTTGCATACGTGTGTAGAAACATCATACAAATGGGATCACTTCGATTCTCCACGAGTCTCCCCTTTACCCTTTATGATAATCACATACAGTTTGGGGCAAGTCATAGTCAGCTGTTGTTGCCTGTTGGGCTGCAGTTTGCCATGTTATGATTTGAGCATATTTGTTATGCTAAATGCAGTACCTGTGAGGATTTCTGGACAATATTTGTCATTGTTTTGTGTTGTTAATTGATTTCCAATGATAAATCTATACATACATTTGCATAAAGCAAACATATTTGCCCACTCACATGTTGATAAGAGTATTAAATACTTGACAAATCTCCCTTTAAAGTATATTTTGATAAAAAATAGATACAAAATGTGTGATTAATTTGCGATGAATAAATAGATTCATGCATTTTTGTGAACAGAATCACTTGAACTTAAAGTCGGTCCTCAGACAACCAGTGAAGTATTGACAAATTTTACAATAAGCATATCAGACTACGTCATCGTATCCAATGACTGAACCAAAACCAGGTCTGTGTGTGTGTGTGTGTGTGTGTTGGGGCTTACCTTGCGTAGCTGTGTGATGTCTGGTCTCTCCTCTTTAGGAGAACGCAGCATGGTGCGAGACTCACTTCTGCCAGACTCACCCAGAGTAAACACTGAGAAAAATGATAAAAAGACAACATGCAGCGTTGGAACATCTCTGCAGCAGAACTGAATGAAGGTGTGAAGTGTGTGTGTGTTGTGTCGTTGTGTACCTGTGGGTTTGACGTTGCTGCGGGAGGAGGCACGGAACAGGAAACTGTTGGGTCTCTGGGCCTGACCGGGTGGAGGGGACGTCTTCGGGGAGGACGGAGATTCTAACAAAAACATTCAGGTCAGGGTTACAGATTCACTCATGACATGATGACAGGACAGAAGTGGACCTTAAATTGATGTTTTTAACAAACTACTGTTTCCAAAATCAAGAACGAACTTTCACACTCTGAATAATAAAACAGATAATACAGAAGTTCTTTATTTTTGCATTCATCAAAAACGGCCATAAGAGAGACTTTAATAATATTAAAGTAATATTTAAAAGAAATAATATTTCATATGGAAAATATTTAATAAACACGTGCTTACATTTTCCAAATTTGACAAAAATCCTGACTATAAATAAAAGTGTGATTTTTCATGTGCTCTAAAAATTTTCAAAGTTGTACTGTTGTGGCATTTTTCATTATCATACTAAATATAATCTTTGGGCACAAGTGGGTTGAGTAATGAAATACTAATTATAAACACTCCTGCGTGTTATACAGATACATTTAAATAAAGGGAGGTGTGTACCTGTTCTGCTGCTGGAGCGTTGCAGAAGTATTGACGGAGAAATGGAGCTCATCTGATCAGCACTCTAATAAAAGAGGAAGACAAGTCAGACTTATTATCAATGGAAACTCACGATCCAGCTGTGCAGCTCTCAGCTCTGTTTCCTGAAGGAATAGGGGGGCACTACTCACCGCACATCGCTGCCGAAGACCTGAGTGGGAGTTGCTGTTCTCTGGAGAGCCACCACTAGGGGGAGACAGACACCATCGTTTGATCAGTACAGAAAGGGCAACACTTCCCACACCCTCAAACTTCCCTCAATTTGTAAATCAGCATCGACTGAGGAAATGCAAAAACGATGGAAGTAAATAGAACATGGAGAGTATCTGACTCTCTGCTGCTGCTTCTCTGCTGTGTTTTATCTGTTCAACAGACTTTACTTACGCTGAGCTACTTCCTGTCTGTGGTGGTGCGGCGGCCACATGACTTCCTGCTTTGCTGGATGACTTCAGCAAACTGCAAAATTAGAGTTTTGACATGGAGAGCGTATAATTAGATATGACAGACAGAAGGGAGTTGCCTCTGACAGAGAGACGGTCCTCTCTGTGTGTGTGCAACACAAACGGCTTTACACATGATAACATATACAAGCTCTATACATGTACATACTGTGTGTCCCAGTGATAAAAGGAAATACAGAGTCACATTCATATGGCTGATGTCATGTGGTATCTGTGTCTTATCCATTCATACACTTCAAAATGCTTCTTCCTCCATCATAAAGGATCGAAAGCTTCATACTACAGAGTTTACTGCTGACAAACATTTGCTTTTCAAAATAAAATCAGCACAGTTGGTTTCAGAAACGTTGCTATAAAGAGTGAGAATGGGTGTTTACCTGGCCTTTTCTCTCTGCTGCTGCTGCAGGCGCTCTCTCTCCTGCCAGATGAACAGGGTGCCCGGCCTCCTCCGCTCCTCCAGGGTGGGGCTGGAGGGAGACAGGGGGGAAGAGGAGGCTGACGATGGGGTGCCCACCTCCACTTGGAGGTTGGACCTGGAGAGGGGTTGAGAGACAATGACATGTAAACCGTTTGAACTTGTTGCACCACCCAGGAGTGAAATACTACCCAAATAGTACAAGTTAATAAAAGAGTTACTGTTATCAGATTTGACTGACAGCAAACCGTTGACTCCCAACAAACTGCATCTCTCCCTCTCTCAACCCAATCCAACCGGTTGACCCACTGTAACACTGAGTGCTTGCCCATGGGGGATTTCTTGTTGGATCATAGAGTGCGGTCTAGACCTGCTCTATATGAAAAGCGTCTTGAGATAACTTCTGTTATGATTTGACGCTATAAAAAATAAACTGCATTGATTTAAATGCAAGATTGGGAGCATTTCTATTGCCTCCGCATGGCTCTCAACATGGCGATGGCTGAGATGCTAAAAATACTAACAGTGCAAATAACAGTAACAGTGCTGACAGATCTAAGGGTTAACCTCGGGGGAACCGGAGGGTACGTTTCCGCAAGGGCGCTGTCGGTTGGGACGGCGTTATCAGCTGTAAGTGCCGTATAAGAGCAGTGCAGGTCGGCGGTCGTGAGCCAGCCAGTGGGGCACGCTCACATGCATCAACACTAAAAAGGCACCCAAGGCCGGCCCGGCTATGTCAACAAAGCACAGAGAAGCTGTGATTCCAACACACACAGAGGGAGAGAGACTTCATTCTCTGCTCAGGTAGACATTACACCTCTATATCTTTACATAGCAAAATAGTTGTTTACTGCTATATTAATGCTCTGGATATGGTATAGAGAACCTTTAACTTTTCATTGGGGTAAATGGTGCAAAAAGAAGCCCAAGTTATCACAGGCCACAGAAAACATCTTTACCGGCCCAATCAAGTCAAAAGTAAACCAACTGGGCAGGAAATACAAATTTGGTTAATAACAACACAATCACAAGTTATGGTAGTTTTCATAGTTCAACCATTTAACAAGAGTCCAAGTTGCAGTAAATATCAAACAATCCATTTGCTAATATTAAATAAACTCAAGTCTATTGAAGGGATTTGATAGAGTTGCACCTTTATTCTGAAGGCTGGTCTGTGTAAAATCATTGTGTCATTTAAATGTAAAAGTCTGGTTAGAAAGTGAGTGTTGAGTTTCCATTTTAAGTGTCAGTATTCTATTTTTAGGAGTCTCAAAGGAAGTGTTGGAAGCCAAGATTTGGAGCATCCGTTTGTTCCAGCTGATTGTAAAGCGTTTTAAGAGGAGACACAGGATTGTGTAACCGCTAAACTAAATCTTCCTCAGTCAGAAAGACCAGACTGGTAGTCTAGTTACCAGATCTAAATCATGTCCGGTATACGAGGGTCAATGAGGGTTTAAGTGCTGATTGAATGGTAGTAATTTGAGAGAGGACAGTTAATAAAACTCAAAAAATGTTGAATAAAGCATGCTGCTTGTTGCTCCAGAAGCTGAGAACAATGGCTCTGTGTCACATATTAATATGTAGCCAATGGGACTGCCAGGACACTAAGTCTCAACGATGTAGTTATCTTGGTTACGGGACAACAGAGCAGCACGATAAAAGCTGCCTGCTGGGCTTCAGCACAAAACGGGCTGCTGACAACACCGCATCTAAAAGGAAGATGTGGCTATTAAGATACAAGTTACTAAGATTGAATACAGTATAAGACCCAACCACAATGTGACAGAGGCCTACAGTCACACAAAAAGTATGTCTTACAAGGTTTTAGCCTGATAATCAGACTGCCATTTTGCTCCACTTCATTCCTTTAGAGTGATTTCATGCTAATGAAATCGTTGGCAACGACACTACAGTACCTTTGCCACTCGGATTAAGCCAATACCCTGACTCTACTGGTATCTGGTTTTGCGCTTGCTTTGTTTTACATCAGCTTTCAAAAGATACGTGGACATTTAGACAATGCTGTTGCTACAATGTAATAAATGTCTGGGGAAGTCAACGAGTGACGACTGTTAACCTCCCGAGATAACAGCACCCACAGGCACTCAACATGCAGAGTTTGAGGGCCACTGTAACTAATGGGAATAGCAGTCTGTTGACTTTTCCCAGCTCTTCAAATACCCGGTGAATTGACCTTGTAAAACAAGGAAGGAAAAGAGAGAAAAAGTGATAAAACCTCATCTGTCTTTTTCACGAGTGCCTGAGTGAGTACACAGTTTCCAACCAGAGAAACCAACACACTGCTGAGTTTAGACGAAGAATTGTCACAGAAACAGGCCGAGTAGAATTAAAGGTTATATGGAAATGCTTTTCAAATATACTGGAATACCGTGGCACAAGAAGTGTAAACAAATGAGACCTTGGTAGAGGTCAGTACTTGTGTCCAACGCCAAACGTGTTACAGAAAGCTGAGACATTTCCCATAAACCCTCTTGCTTATCACCCATTCCTCCCTGAAGAGGATTAACACATTGGCAGTGATGTTTTTCAGTCTCCTTTTACTCCCTCCATTATCTGTCACTAGAAACTCTGACATCCTTATCCATTTGCTCTTCCAGTTTTGTGCTGAAAAACACTATTCCTATTTTGCTCTTTAAACCAATGTTATTATTTTATGCTTTGATCCAATATTATTGTATTATGCTTTAAACTATTTTACAAGTTTGCTTTTTAAACCAATATTACCATCTGTGCGTGAAACCAATATTCCAGTTTTTACATCAAACCAATATTACAGTTTTTACGTTGTCAAACCAATATTCCACTTTTTACGTTACGTCAAACCAATATTACAGTTTTTACGCCAAACCAATATTCCACTTTTTACGTTACGTCAAACCAATATTACAGTTTTTACGCCAAACCAATATTCCACTTTTTACGCCAAACCAATATTCCACTTTTTACGTTACGTCAAACCAATATTCCACTTTTTACGTCAAACCAATATTCCACTTTTTACGCCAAAACCAATATTCCACTTTTTACGCCAAACCAATATTCCCCTTTTTACGTTACGTCAAACCAATATTCCACTTTTTACGTTACGTCAAACCAATATTCCACTTTTTACGTCAAACCAATATTCCACTTTTTACGTTACGACAAACCAATATTCCACTTTTTACGCCAAACCAATATTCCACTTTTTACGTTACGTCAAACCAATATTCCACTTTTTATGTTACGTCAAACCAATATTCCACTTTTTACGTCAAACCAATATTCCACTTTTTACGTTACGTCAAATCAATATTCCACTTTTTACGACAAACCAATATTCCACTTTTTACGTCAAACCAATATTCCACTTTTTACGCCAAACCAATATTCCACTTTTTACGTTACGTCAAACCAATATTCCACTTTTTACGTTACGTCAAACCAATATTCCACTTTTTACGTTAAACCAATATTCCACTTTTTACTTTACGTTAAACCAATATTCAGTTTTTTACGTCACACCAGTATTACTGGTTTGCGCTTTAAACCAATATTTCAGTTTTGAGCTTTAAGCCAATATTCCTTTTGTTGTGCTATAAACCACTATTCCTGTTTTAACTTTATAAAAATTAGCAGTGCCATGCAAAGGGTCTATTTTCAAGTATGTTACCTGCATATTGTTGAGTCCTGGGTTCGGGATGGTGAAGAAGAGCTCTCCTTCTGTTCCTGGAAATCAATGGCACAATCAATTACTTCCTTATTCTAAGAATGCATGCAAGGCAGGATGTTAAGCAACAAGCCAATGTGACACAATTGCTGATCAGTCTGTGAATGAATGGTACCAGAGGAGGCGCTGTGAGTGGAGGTGTGGGTGGATTCATCCTGATCTCCTCCTCCTCTTCCTCTGTCACACTGCTGTCAATGAAGTCCACATGCTCAGCAACCCCATTCACTGCAAAGAGCGAACAAGAGTCTTTAAGATTTTCTCTTTATGTGAAAACAAATCTTCTGTTTCAGAGAGACCTACATTTTTAACAGAACACTGTTTAATGTGATTCATTACATGAAACACAGGTTAGAGCAGGTGTGTCCTTCCTCACCTTTGTTAGCTTCCACAGGAGATCCATCCTCCTCCCCCTCTTCCTCCTCCTCTAGGTTCCTCTGGTCTCTGCTGACCTCAGCCATGCGGAGGGAACGCTCCGAGAAGTCATCTGCTGACTAGACACACAGACAGATAACGGTCATTGATCTGTAGTCGGTTGTGAACACCAGAGGATATGTAGGCTGTATTTGTATATGTTGCATTTTATATATACAGTATATATATTAGGGCTCTCAATAGATTTAAATATGTAATCGCGATTGTGCTCTGTAGTTGCAGGTAGCTTTGGACAGTGTTTAGTCGGCCTCTCTGCCAATGCATGGCCAAACAATGCTGAGGTTCAAATGCAGTTTCAACCACCAGCAGTGTGACTGTAGTCTATGCCAATATGTTCATACTACAGTACTATGCTATTTTCTTATTGTCATATTTTGGCTGATATATCGTCACTTCTTACTCTATATTCTGGTTCACTAATCATCATATAGCATTGACTATGTTGGGGTCAAATATGTCCCTGTCCACCTCGAACTGTTCATCAGGGTCATCAGACCTTAAAGCTAGGGTTGGTAATTTTCTTCAAAGTTGGAGATGTTGCGGTTCATGGTCGGCGTTTCAACCCCTAACTAAAAAATTTATAGTGCTGTAGAAATTGTAAAAATCCAAATGGGCTTTTGAATGCACTCACCCCTCCCAAGAGAAAAGAACCATGCATGAAGATCAGGCAAATTACTGATTAGGAAATTACACATTTCAGCGATTTCTGATTGCAACTGACTCCGGGAACCTTTGTTTTCACGCCATCCCTGCTTTCTCTCCCCCTCATTCCTCGTCCATTCCTCTGTCCTGTCCACTATCGAATGGAGGCAAACAATTCTATTGTTTTTTTGCATTTGTATACCTTCATTAGACGGCAGTACAGTAGTAGAAAGATGAAAGAGAGAGAGAGAGGATCGATTTGAACCGGAGATGTTGCGGTTCAAATTTTGTTTTTGTTTTTTTAATTTTCTTTACATCCCGACAACCAGATAAATCAAATGCTCTGACAAAACAAGAGAAAACAATTTGGTATCTGTGGCTGTCACTGGACTGTAATATACCGAATGAACCTACCTGATCGCACTCATTGCATGTCACCGGAGTCTTCCACAAGCTGCTAGCTTGACAGCTGTGAGCACTAACAATAGCCGTGTTAATGATAATAATGATAATTTGGGGAGAGTGTCTTTGGAGGGAGGCCTGAAGGGACAGTCAGTGTTGATGACTTGGTGACTTTCTCTCTAGATTTAGGGACTTCCGGGCTTTTTAGATCATTTTTTAAATCTAGTGTACTCTTGCTAGTTTCTCAACATTACCAACCCTAGCTTTAAATGCAGCATTAGTAAATTTACACACTTCTGTTTGATCAACATATAATGTATTCACTCAGCACACATGTTAGGGGCAGTACAGAAATGATTGTGCGTGTCCAGTAGTTTTACCTCATTCCCAGACCACCGCTTGCTGCCGCTGTCGACGCTGTTGAAGCCAGAATCCAGCCCTCCGAACTGCCCTGTGAACAGCTCCTGGTCTGACAGACTTCAGGGAAACATGCAGAGCACACATTAGGAGAAGTGAAACACACACACACAACAAATACACAGCAGTGTTGTTGGGAGACTGTTACATAGTGGTTCATCAATCTAAAGGGCAGTGACCTCTCCAGAACAGACTCTTCTGTCTTCTCTCTTATCGCTGTCCTTGGTCCTGTCTATTCCATGGAAATGGCTCACTAGGTAGCTAAAAGGGGTCCATTCAAGTATATAAATATTTGATAAACCTTGCTTCCTCTTAGTTAACATGCCCTTTCACTGTCATCATTTATCATCCATTTCCCTATTCTGCATTTACCGTACCTCCTGCCATTTATCCTCTCACATCATGTTCACATTGTTCCTATTTTGGCATAAGAGTGCGTGTTCTCGAGTGAATATTGTGGTGGCGAAACATATTTATTTCCATAACTCCTAACTAGTGCGGGCTGTCAGACATCGGCTTAGCACATGTTTTGGAATTAGCTTGTTCCTTCATCCTTTCTGCTACTCCCTGAACTGCCTTCTCCCTTCAGCTACTGCTTCCTCCCTCTAGTCTTTCCTCACCAGCTGTTGAACCCAGTGGGCCTCAGGTGTCTCTCCATCTCCTCCTGAGTCCTCTTGCAGGCCTCCATGTTGAGGTACTTGAAGATGTGGTATTTGCCCTTGGAGCAGATCTGCGCAGGCGGCATTTGCAGCGGGTTGTTGTCCAGCAAGATGCTCTGGAGATGACGGAGGTGGCGGTAGCACAAGGGCACGTGGGAAATGCGGTTGCAGGACACATCGAGCCGGACGAGGGGGAGCTCAGATATTTCTGGATGGTGCAAAGAGGGAGAGGGGAATTTATTAGTCAGTAACTTCTGTCCGTGTACTCCATTTATAATGTTTCAGCTGCAATTTTACAGCAACTCCTGCACAGATGTTTTACATTAAAAGTCTTAAAAGTCATTTCCTGGTTGGCTGTTTGAAGTGAAAAACCTGCAGGAAGTATTGAGTTTTATTGACGGTAGGGCAATTAACAACTAGAACTACCGCCTCGCAGTATGCCTCCGCCAACTGGTTAAGTTGTTTACATCCATGTCGGTCCAAAAAATTTCATCACTACATCATTTTATCCTGACATTTGTGTGAAATTGTCATAATTAGCACATGAATTCTTGAGTTATGGCCAAAAATGTGTTCTGTGAGGTCGCAGTGACCTTTGACAATCAAATTCTAATCGTTCATCCTTGAGTGAAAGTTGATGTTTGTGCCAAATGTGAAGAGATTCCTGAGATATCGCGTTCACAAGAAAGGGACGGTCGTACAATATATGATTGTGCCAAGTTGGGATGTCACAAGAACCGATACTTCGTTATCAAGTCGATGCCAAAACTCTGAAATCGTGACTGTACTTGTTATCATGGCCTGTTAAACTTCCAAAGAAAAAACAGTATGCAAACGGTAATTTAGGAGTGGATGTTGAAGTACATGTGACAGAGAAACAGAGATAAATTAATATATAAGCTAGTTTTGATTTAGCAATTTCTAAATATCCACTTAGTAAACACTTATGTCAAATATTACAAACACAATTGTGGCCAAGTTTGAATTTAGAAAAAGTTGCTGCTGTCCACAGAGAGTCTGTTTACTCTTGTTTTCATTTACATTTCCTCCTAATGAGCTCCAGAAACGAGGCACTAATGGCGTCAGATCCATTAGCTTGCAGTAAGTTCAATACTCCTACATGTAAACAATCGATAGCCCACAATAATGATGCAATCACCACCTAACCTGTAGAGATTCTACATTACATTACAATCCAATATATACAGAGAGCTAGAATTGGATTAGAGTGTTAGTTATACTTTGCAGGCTTAACGAAGCTTAGTGATAGTCAGCTATAAATGCACTGAATGGATGAGAACTGTGTGGGATCACTTCCTGGGGTCTGGACATCAAACAGCACTGAGAAATGCTGAATGGGAGCAATATGAGCGGAGGTGATCACACACGGGGTCTTTACAGTGATAACTAGAGGAGGTTTGAGGTCAGCAGATGGAAGTGTGTCTATACCTTCAGGCAAAGTTGTGAGCTGGTTCCTCCTCAGGTTTAAGTCCCTCAGACACTCTAGCTGGCCGAGCTCTGCTGGCAAACACTGCAGCTCATTACAGCTTACATCCTGAGAGAGAAACACATACAGTGAACCAAGAACTTCACCCCCAAAAAAGCCCATTTGTGTATCAATGACTCACCCCGTGTTGCCTTGCATTGAGGTAACTTGGGGTTGAAAAACTATATCAAAAACATCTGTTTAAAAAACTCTCACACAACTGGTGCAGTATAACCCAAGCCTCATTTATCCAGTCGTATGCTCATTACTTCCCCAACACATGCATCTTTGCTAAAAATCGTACTATTTAAAACTTGCCTGTGCAAGTGTGACACCGTTTAATGTTTTGTAAACTGATGTTTGGATATAGTTTTGCCGTTATTAAACGCGGTCCCCATTCACTTCAATTCATCATGACTTCGGATTCTTCGTTCAATGTGAAGGCAGGCAAGAAAAACAGTGTACTTCAAGAATTCAAGGTAACACTGGGTGAGTCATTGATATACAAATGGTCATTTTGGTATTCCTTTAAACTCAGTAAAAGTCCATAGTGTGTTTTACAAGGACATAAAAAGATCTGGACTGAGAGAGTGATACTAGTGGAATTTACTCTCCCTCTATCACCATAGAAACCAGCTGATGTTGCCGATAGTTCTATACATAGAAACATAGTGTTGATGAGAGACTGTAACGTGTGTGTGTGTGTGTGTGTATATCATACCAGCTGTCGGAGGTGTGTGAGGGAGAATATGGAGGCAGGCAGTGAACACAGCTTGTTGTTGCTGACTATGAGCACCCGCAGGAGGGGAAGCTGAAACACCGACGGGGGCAAACTGGACAGAAGATTACGACTGTGGAGACAAACAAATGCACAGTGATGTCATTCAAGAGGCCTGGTGCATCAAACATCTAAACACTGATACCCTCTTGGTTAAAACCTTGATAGAAAATCATAAAAATGAAATGTTTGATATAGTTTCTTACAGAGTTAAACTATAAAGAATGTGCAGCCACAGTTATTTTCATTGATCAGTATATTTGCTTTGAGCCCACACTTTTGCTGCCTGTATTAGCAGCCACCTGGAGGGCTTCTCCGGTCTCCTAGCAACAGTGAAATGATAGTGGAGATCGAGGAGAGAACAATGTGATGAAGAGAGGCCGTACAGACCCTGTCCAAACCTTCTTACATCTCCAGCAACACTGAAGTTCAAATGCAGTTTTCAAACAACAGCTGAGCTCTAGAGGTGTCATGCACCTGCAAACTGCAAACTGCAAACTGTGAAATGGATGCAAACTGTTGACTGCCGTCTTCGTGGTGTGCTAAAGTGCAACTTTTAAAAACCCAGGTATCGCTATCGGGACTGAAAAAGTCGGATTGGTGAATCCCTAGCCCTTATTTAAATCATTAGGTCCTAAAAGTTGTCAAATGTAGGCTGGAGCAAGGTCTGGGAGGAGGGGTTAAAGGAAACGCTTCTGCGCCTGCTCTATGGGTTCAATGGATGTGGAAAGTCGGGTACTTTATCACTCGGAAGTCGAGCCATTTTGGCTTCATGCACCACTGAGCAACTCTCATAGGAATGAACTGGAACCCGCCTCCAACGCTGTATCCAGTTCTCTTTGTACATCCATGGTTTTCACAGAGCAACTTCCTGATTAAACTTTGACCTAGTGTATCTACCACAGTTGTGTGCAATCAGTAGCAATGTAAGATTATTACAAACATTTTGGTCGCACTAATTATCATCTTTTCCAAATAAAGTTATATAGCCTACATTAGTCATTTCCCACCACCGCCGCAGACTGCTA
This sequence comes from Sebastes fasciatus, assembly GCF_043250625.1. Taxonomy (NCBI): domain Eukaryota; kingdom Metazoa; phylum Chordata; class Actinopteri; order Perciformes; family Sebastidae; genus Sebastes; species Sebastes fasciatus. The sequence goes on along the minus strand of NC_133816.1, from coordinate 16,289,150 downwards.
CAGACACGAAACTCAGCTACAGGGCCATGACGAAAAAAGCTGAATAATAAATTCCATTACTTTATAGGCTATTATTGCTTATTTTTGTGTTAATGACCCTTAACTTGGCGCAGTTTCGAATGTTTCCTCATCATTCCCCGTCCCAAAAAATACAGATTTTGAACAAAAGCGCTGATAGAAATGAAAAGGCCAAAACTTTGACGTGTCTCACTTTGAACTTTTTAAAACCTGTAAAACGAGTTAGAAAGAAATACAAACTACAACAGAACAAGGGGAATAGTAGCCGTGAGTATGGTGTGGAGTTACCTGAGGTTGAGGTAGGTGAGGGCCTGGAGGTTGCCCAGGTTGGAGGACAGTGAACGCATCCCATTGTGGTAAAGGCTCAGCGTCTCCAGAGAGATGAACTGACAAAGCTCCTCCGGCAGCTCACACAGGCGGTTCTTGGACAGATCTGACAACACACACAATGACCAAACATTAGACTGTTTTCTCCAGTATTCATACCGCTACCGCACTAAGGAAAGGAAGACATTTGCTAGTGTAATCTAATGACTGAAGAAAACAAGATTCAAAGTTATAAGCTAAAACAGATTTTTGGAATCACTTGATTAAGGGATAGAAATTCAGTAAGGATGGGAATTTGCAAAATAGCTTCTGACTCTAATTCTTTTGGGGCAGATTTGTGATTTCGCAATATTGCAATTTGATATTCAAAGTCTGTGATTTCTGGAGTGGAATTTCTGGAAAGAAAGGTTTCTTCTTAAAGTAGGGGAAAGCATCTTCATTTTCACAAACGGCGATGGACGGCTGTTAAAATGATACTTCGGGTGTTTTGAAGTGGGGTTGTATGAGGTACTTATCTATAGTAGGTGTATTACCTATAGTAGATGATGATCAGTGCGTCCGCAGCTTGGAGAATCAGACAGGAGTACCGACACCAGAGCAAAGCAATACAGTGCTGAGGATGGGGACGGCATAAAAATTTATTTTAGCCACCTAAAAAATTGATATCCGTTAAAGTGTCCGCTAGAATATTATCCAACAGCGAACTGAACTGAAAGTGAAAAGTATCTATACTGTTTTTGTCATCTGAGCCTGTTGGTTTTGGAGAGAGCATAGATAAGTTTCACTTTCAGTTCCCACATTGGAAAGGAGAAGGAAAGGGCTGTCTGATGGCACGATAAAGCGGTGAAAATATTCTAAATATAGCATACACTTAAACAGATATACATTTCTTTTTAGGTGAGCCTTTCTTTGAGGTGGCTAAAATTCGTTTTTCTGCCGTCCCTGTCCACAGCACTGTATTGCTTTGCTCTGGTGTCGTTACTCCTGTCGGTTTCTCCAAGCGGGGGACACGCCGACCGTCATCTACTGTAAGTAATACACCTACTATGGATACGTACATACAACCCCACTTCAAAAGAGAGGAGAGCTCTGGGCTATCCTGGTGATCCAGCGCTCTAAAACACACACCATGTTAAGTAATGTACTTCCCCACTTTGAACCCAGCTGTAAACTGCTGTTCCATGTCATTCACCCCTCTCTCCCCTCATGTTTCCTGTCACTGTCAACTGTCAAATAATGGCCATATGCCATAAAGAATAATGAATGAGAGCTTTCACCAAAATATGTGATATAATTAATAAATCATCTTAGCCCTCAAGACTGAACAAAGGACAAAGACTGGAGGTTGATGGAATCAAAAACAAATGTTTGGGAAAGCAAACGTGGGTGAAGCATCAACTTAAAGAGGTAACCAAGTGAGTATCTTCTATAAAGTTGGAGTATTCACAAGAGACAGAAAAGAATGGTCAAAGCAGCAGAGGCCCAGATATCCTGACTTTTATTCCCAAGTATGGGTCAAGCACAATCCAACAATTCCCATGATACCACTTGATAACATCTTTTTGTTACAGATCTCTTGTCCCCGGAATGTAATGAAAGCTTTCTGTGATAACTTTGTAGTCTCCAACCCCAAACAGAGATCTCAACCCTGATGATATCAATCAAATTCATTCTTTGGTTTTAGATTCTACGTTTCCTTGTGCCATATGACAGCATCCACACTATTTTCATAAACCCGCCAGCCTAAAATGAACACACGGCTCCGAGCGGGGGAACCCACACTGCTGTGGCAGAATGTTGGCGAGGCCGACACTCGTCCACTTCTGACCAAACTGGGTGAGCGTTTCCAAAAGTAGCTGCTATTGGCTGCTTCCTGCTTTCAGTTTGCACAGTTACTGTATGTAGGCCATTCTCATCCACCGAGAAGGATACAGGAACAGTCAATTAACCAGTCCCTATCAGAGCATGACCCAGATGTACTATTTCACAACGTACCCTAACGTACTGTCAGTCCTTCATTGAAAGAATTCTCTTTTTTTTCACTCACTAGTTTGTAAATCTTATATTTTGGTCTTGTTGCCACTATAGTTGGGCTTAAACCAGATCATCTGATTCATGTTTACGTCAAATATACATCCTGTTACACATCAGTAAATGATTCCATGACAGCCCTTCAGAATTTATCAGACTCAGATTTTCGTTGTTTGAATAGAACCCTCCAATTGAGAGATTTTTAGAGAGATTTTTGGCCGTGTGCATCTGCTGAGCCGAGGCCGGTGACTTTGACATAACACCGGCAACATGAATGAGATTCAACTTCAGTAGAGGTGGGAGGGTGTGTTTGTTTACTAGAAAGTTCTTGCGTTTTTTGGCGGGATGCGACACTATGGGCCGGCGACGGGAGTGAGTAACGTTATCGAATCCGGCCCAAGCAGGAAAAGATAACAGTGTTTGGTTTGCCCGTTCTGGGCTACTGTAGAAACATGGCGGTGCAACATGGCGGACTCCGTGGAGAGGACCCGCTCCCTATTTAGATATAAACGGCTCATTCTAAGATAACGAAAATGCAACGATTCTTATTATCATGTGATTATACACTAAAGAAAACATACTTATTAATATTATATTCCATTTCTGCCACTAGATCCCCCTAGCTGTTACACACTGGTCCTTAAACATCAAACCGGTTTGAAAAACTGGTTTCCAATAGAGTGTGGTTGATGTCCAATTGATCGGTTTAGTGTTTGTCCTCCACCTCCTGATCTAACAATGCTCCACATGCAAGAGTCGCTGGGCCACACCCACTTTTGATAAATCAAATCCACGCCTGATTTCAACAAATTCCTCTCGAATATAACACCCCTCCTACTCCTACTCCTACTCCTACTCCGTTTCACTCAGAAAAACATCACATTACTAAAGATAAAGATGTTCTAACTGCCATTTCAAAGGGATTCTAACACCCTAAAATAATCTAGTTGATTATAAACATCATCTTCCAACATCTTCTATTTGCTGTCTCCTTATTTTCTTCCCTACCTTCCAAGCAATGCCTCTTCTTCCCAAACCTCCCCCTTTCCTAACAACAGTATTAGTGGGCGTGTATTGACAGTATTGACCCGGTCATCCTCTTCTCTGTATCGCTTCAACTCTACATCGGGCTTTGTGTGGGATAAAAGAAATGTGAACGTGCAGCAGACACATTAAAGCACCAATTGGTTGTCTATAGATCTCCAGTGATTCCAAAAAGCACCATTATCACCGAGCGTTTCGCTGGCAGCCGGATGAGACAGAAGTCTGTCAATGGCAGACAGCCCAATGGCTCTTTATTGATTGCTGTTGGAAGCAGCAGGGCTGGAGGAGGAGGCATTTCCTCTCTTTGTTGTTGGGGCTTCTATGGGGGCTTTTATTTTGGAAGACTTGAAACTGAAAAATTCAGAAAGAAAACATAATCTACACAGTTAGATGGGCTAATAACAATGGGACGTGGTCATTGATATGATCATTGTGCAGCTTCATTGTGTAGATATTTATTGTACAGCTGAGTGAGCATTAATGGTTTTTCCGTTTGTTAGTATCCTGGATTTAGAGTTTTAGCTTCCCATTACATTCTTTCTTTCTGGTCCGGATCTCTCTTTATATCAAGATTTACACAGGATTCAGAAAGCTTCCTTAGGAGTCGTTAAGTTTTTCTTCATCAACGTTAGAGCTACAACAATCAGCAGCTATTCTGATAATGGATTGATCGTTTTTAAGTCATTTTTTTCTAGCAAAAATGCCTAACATTGATTTTTCTTAGCATCTCAGTTGTGAGAATTTGCTGCTTTTCTTTGTCTTCTGTTATAGCAAAGTAAATAGTTTGGGTGTTTAGACTGTTTGTTAGACAGAAAAGCAATCTGAAGACATTTTATGGGATTGTGATGGCTATTTTTCACTATTTGTTGACATTCTATTACCAAACGATTCAGCAGATTAATCGATAATGGACATAAGTGTAAGTTTCAGCCCTAATCAAGCTACTGACCAATTTAACAAACAAAATAAAGAAAAAAAGATGGCAAAATCAACCTATTTCTGATCTGTAAAAATAGCTAATAACAGCTAATAAGAAAGACGACACCAGTAAACAAAAGGACAGGAGGTCTAACTATGGGTTTGCTAAAGCAGAAAGGATTAAGCCATTTTCTACATCAATGTAAGAATGAACAAAGAAACCCACCAGACCAAGTGTTTCATTATCAGGACCATTTCACATGGCCTTAATTACTACAGCCGCGTGGTTCAATGTGAGTTTTCTGTATACAGTAAATGTGAGAGTGACTAGATACTGTACTGTAGCGCTAACGCCTGATCTCCCTCCGTCTCCACTGTCCCATAGCTAGAGGGGAGCTGCCGGAACAATAGATGGGGGTGGGAATAGTAATGTGTGTGTGTGTGTGTGCGCCTGCTCTGGGGGATGGAGAGGTTGTCTAGCCTCTGTATCCGTTGTTGCAAAATACAGACATATCTGGGAGCTACGGTTTGGTTTAAAAAGGGAGTAATGGTTTGGATGGAACCTATTTGTACTGCAAATGCTATAATAGCAAATACTGATAAAAACACATTTGTAATACTATACTTGTGAGCACCTAGCAATGACTTCATTCATTCCCTAACCCTTAACCTGTATCCTAAACATATTCCAGCTTTTAAACCCATGCATTACTACAGAAATGGCCCATATTTGGTCTTGATAAGTACAAGAATATAAGCCCTCCTGTCCTGGTAACTGTTGAAACACAGCCAGACTGACTCACTCTGAGCATCATGGGAGAAGCATGTGTTGTGGAATGGGCACTGGGCAGCCATGGTCCAGACAGCTGGACGCTGGCTTTAAACAGACGTGCTCTATGGTCCAGAGCCAACTCTGTCAGTTCAACAAAGCTGCATGAAGAGGAGGAGGGCAAACATGTGTCATGATGACATGAACTACAGTGAGGTCCTTCCGGTTAAAGAGCTGAGTCACACTGGCCCTTACAACTTGTTTCCAGAACGTCTTGATCCAGCTGAGACAGCTCACAGCTGGCGTTACAGTGAGTGTCCATTTGTGACTACATTAGTCTTCTATGGCTTCCTGCCCCATGCTAACAGAAAGCCTTACAGCCAAACGCTTTGTCAACGAAGGCTGGGAAATGCAGATATATAGGCTAATGTTATAGGCTAAATCTATGGCCAATGGAATTCTGTGGCTGAATTAAATGACCAACATAAGTGCCTATATGCATTTGGCATAAAGGCTCTCTATACGATCAGTATGGAGGCAATAGAAATGCACCCAATCTTGCATTTGGCACCATTTAAGTGGTTAAATGAGCAACGAAAAGATTTTCAAGATCCACTTTCTAGCTTTTTCCGGTGCTTTCAATTAACAACGGTGATGAAAACAGACAAAATGGATTGAAAGTTCATGAAAAATCATTGTTACGATTTGTTGGTCAACAAAACCAAAGTTGACCAGTGAGAACTTTGCTGGTAGGATTAAAAGGGAAGTCACCTTCATAGCTACTGAGCTACATTCATAAGAAAGGACGACAGAAAGATGGCCACATGCGAGGATGAGATTGACAATAACAATTGTTAAAGCAACATATTCCTTCAATCATCTTGAAAAACGCTAGCAACTACTACCACAGCTTCCATATCGAGAGTAAATCACTCACTACTGATTGGTTATGGCAACATTAAATAACACCCTCTCCCAACAGAAACCAGCTAAAGTAAACATGATGTCAGGTTGGATGAATGAAGTGAAACTAAATGGCATGTGACTATATCCATAACACCTTGGCTCCAGTGTGTTTTCACCCACATTCAAAGCTCAACAAACAAAAATAACTGTCAGCCCGCGCACTCGAAAAACTTGCAATTTACTCACATTTTTCCAGTTGAATCACTGCACTTCTTTTTTTTTTTTTAAGCTGCATCATTGTGCACAGAGCAATGCAGGAGCAACAGCATGGCAGGCTATGAACAGGACACACACTTCTACTGTCTCTGACTGTGTGGAAATCTGATGGTGATGAACAAGCGTGCATCTTACAGGTAAAACATGAGACTAATGTAGGTTATAGGAGTTTAGTGTGGGGCGCTGAACTGAAACTAACTTAGCAGGAGAGTGAATAATGTAAGGTGTCAGTAAAGACATCAGTAATAAGGTTCAGTGTTAAAAACAAAAACAAATATCTATAGATAAGAAAAAGCGTTACCCAATAACCCACGTGCACATTTCAGTGTATGCTGGTTGGATCCACACATGGACCCTCTCTGACAGCTAACAGAAAACACCTGCTATGAAATCACTGATGTGGTGTTGCCAGAAGTGCAGCATGCTTCAAACGTTTCAACCCACACAGCAGTACAGCAGCAGTCTCCTGCAGGCTGTTGATGATGGGCCTATTTGTTGGACCTGCATGCAACTTGGAACTGAGTTGAAAGGTGCCGAATGCAAAAATCTTTATTGTGAAATTGACTTTGAAATCATGTCCTACTAGCTTGTCGCGAAGGAGGCTAAATAACAATTCACTTGCGCTAAATCTTGGTGAGGAAAAACTGGCATGGCCATTTTCAAAGGGGTCCTTTGACCTCTGACCTCAAGATATGTGAATGAAGATGGGTTCTATGTGTACCCACGAGTCTCCCCTTTACAGACATGCCCACGTTATGATAATCACATGCAGTTTTGGGCAAGTCATAGTCAAATCAGCACACTGTTTTTATGCTAAATGCAGTATTGACTGAGCAAACTCCATGTGCTGATGAAAACCTCCATAAAAAGCGGATGTGGATGGGCCTTGTTGTTGGAGTTGGGATTGTTTAGCCAAAAAAATCTGATATTATGTAACTGATTTAACTGCAGATAGAGCTGCCTCTTATAAACGTAGTGAGGTCATTTTAAATCAACCCTTCCAAACTTTGAAACAAAGGGAAGGTTGTATTAACTGCGACTATGAGACCAGGAACTACAGCCTTAAAACAGGGTGACAGGATTTCAAAGGATCAGCAGAACGAGGTGGATTGACCTATCACAGCACTGCGTCTAATTACAGGTCAGGATGGGAGGGAGCAGGATCCACTTCAGACACGAACATCACCGCTGACCCACTGACCTCTAGTAAAGTCTCTTAACGCTTGAGGAAAACCCCCATCCCTACATTAAAACAGGTCGGCAAATTCGTTGTAAAAACAATGGAAACAGGCAACAACAGTGTCATATTCCAGATAGTATTGCATAACGTGGGGCCTCACTCAGGGACTGTTCAAAACACTGACATCATCAGCCAGTCTTTACTCTGCTGCTCCAAAGTCTCACTTCATTTTGCAACACAGACTATGTCTTCGAATGTTTGTGGATTCTTCATATACTCTTCTTCCAGTTGGACATCATGTCGACTGATAACAGCACTGATAACACTGTGATCTTATTTTCCATTCTGAAAGGAGGTGTTAAAAGTCTTCAGTGTAAGTCAATAGAACGTACTCGCCTGCACAAACTGCTGCTTACTGATAATCAACACACTAATCTGTTTGCAAATCTCATTACCTTTTCAAGTCACAAGACAGCTCCTGTAAACTGTCAGTACCATAAGAAGCCACAGTCTGTCCTCCCTCATGTCATGTTATGTGTCTCTGAAGGCCAATACAGACATCTAACTAATCAACTTCTTGTTGCTACGGTGTGGTTAATGATTTGGGTGTGGTTTGGTGCAGCAACAGCTCACCAGCATAATGGTGACAACAAAGTCACGTAGGAGCTATAACTTGCTTCACAGACACATTTTGGTGCTAGTCGAGACACGCTAATAATCGAGCTCTGTGTGCTCACAAATCTGTGCCAGTCAGAAAACAAACATATAATACCTGAAGTCACCTGTCTGTGCTCGGTTCCCGTATGCTTTAAGGATTTACCAATCAAGTTTTTTGGACCTAATCAGAGTGATTCAACATTGGGTATCTGCTGATACCAAGGCCAGTCCCCTATGTACCTGAGAGATGCCATATGACAGAGCTATCCAGTGCACAGTCAAGCTATAAGCTAAACATGTGAAAACATGCCACACAGACGTGGTGTACATCATCTGAAGGCTGGGAACCTGAAGATTAATTTGCACCTCAGCATAATTCAAAATACATTTTGAAAGTATATAAGGGCTTATAACGTTATGATGGTCATTCCCATGCTCCATTATCAGAAACCCCCTTATTGTCAATCTACCAAGCCATCCATCCTCTGAATGCTCTGGAGAGATAAAAGGTTACATCACATTTGCAGTGAAATGCTCACACTTAAGAGCGGCTGAGGTGGACAAATCACATACGATTTTTTTTAGCCGATACCGATCCATTAAAGTGTGCGTGGATCAGGAGTGAAGAGGTGTGAAAGTGGGCAGAGTTGGAATTTCTCTCTCAAGCTCTCTTTTTTTCATTCTTCACACAGCTACCCAGAGTTCAGTTTGTAACTCCTTACACAATCTAAAAATAGTGAGTGAAAATTGCAAGCCTATAATAGGTAGTATATACTGCAGGGCTGTTGCACTGAACGGTACAATACTAGATGTTCCTGTTATTTTGTCCGTCTCCTGTGTTTTTCCGTGTTCCGCCACGCTTACCCAAGAAATACCTTCAGAAACAAGAGGATATCGGGTTTCTGAATGCCTTACCTGCTCTAGGGTTGCGACTGAGTTCTAAGGAACATGATGAAGGCGTTAACAATCGGTATTTTTCCATGAAAGACTAAAGTAAAAACAGAAAGAACAAGTAGAAAGAGTGGATGATTTATGTTACATGTGAGCAGCCGATGAAGATCTGACCAGAACGTAAATCCATGCTGGTAAATTCATGCTTTTCTCCATGAACCCTGGTGTGCAAAGAAGAGGAAGAAGGAGAGAAAAAGATAACCTTTATGAAACCCTCCAAAACAGCTGATTAAAGCTGGTTTGGGTAGAACGTGTTCACACTTGCAGATTCTAAAACTCTTCTATGATTTACCTGTTTTACCGTTTTTCAGATTAGTGTGTGTTTATCTGAGTTCATAAACTGTACCTGCATCTCATCTCACAAGCTGTGCGGTTGTTGATGAAGCACCAATGACGCCAATTTCAAAAGCAGCAAGCTTGAAAATTTATTCCGTGTCACTCAGCCAAGAAACGCACACTCCCAGCGCCCTGAGCCCTCAGCGTGACACCGGACTGGAAGAAAAGAGGGACCCTGGGCCTCCCGGTGTGTACAGAGGCGTGTTTGTGTTTTCGCAGAACGAGACTCTACTCATATCACGTTTTCTGAAGAGGGGAGGTGAGGTTCGGGAAAATAAAGGTACAGAAGGAGGGGTGGGGTGAATGAGTAACAGGCAGATAATACCAGCAGGAGAGCATGGACAAAGGAGGCGAGGAGCAGACAGAAAGAGGAGGAAAAACAACAAAGAGGTCCACCATGAGGACGCCAAGACAACAAAACCCCCCCGAGAGAGAAGAGTGACTCAACAAGAAGGAGAGCTCCTTACTGGTTTAAAGACACGAGGATGAAGGGACTGCTGGGAAAGACCTATCTCTGCAAAACCATAAATAACTGAGTCACACTATGGGAGTACTGCTGTCTAAAAAGCCTGTATTCAGAAATCAGAATGATATTTGGACACACATTTCACCTTTGATAAATATTGCGCCTCCTGCGATTTGAAAATCACAGTAGGCCTTTTTGTGATTTCGGTATTTTTTTTTTATTAATTGTGTGCAGCCCTAAATAATATGCAACATTTTTAGATTTAAATTGTATTTCACAAGTCAAAAGTATTTCCCACCAGTACAATGTAGCCATAACCCACAATGCAAACATTTATTTTTTGGTGGAAATGAAAGGTTAAATGTTTTAACTGCCTAATTCAATACACTTTACAGCTATAGTATTACTTGGTCTGGTATGACAAGCAGCTTATTGTGGCTAATGTTAGCAAACGTTAGATAGATATTATGTCCACTTGATTATAATCCATTATCTTTAAGCTCTCTTTTTGTCTTCTTCGCTGCTAAATGCGGCGTTGCGTTCACCAGCCAGTTAGTTGCAGCTAATTGTCTGTCTGCTGTTTGCTGCTGAGCAGGTAGTGTACAGTGGCTTTATCAGAGCGTTATACTGAAAACAGCTGCGGCTGAGCGTGAGAGTGAAACAGAAAATGGAATTGTGGGCCGTAATACCAAAATAATGAGCTGAAAGACACACAAAAAAAACTGAAAATTGAGAGGAACTGTAAAGTTTGTCATAATTCTCTGTGGGTTCGTCGCTATTACACAATATGCATAGTCATTAGATCCATTGTTAACATACAAAATATTGATTAGTGCAGCTTTAAGGTGATTGCTAGCTTTAAAGGGGACCTACTCCCATTTTGTAAATTCATACATGTTGTTCCTATGGTCTAAAAATATTAGTTAACATGACCAACTCTCTCCCAAATCCAAAAACTAGCTTATTTTTCAAATGCTAGAGAAGGGTTTGAGTCCTCCGTTCTGTCTGATGTTGTTTGGGTTTATTTCACAATGCTGCCAATGACAACACATCTCGGTGTCTGCTGTAAGGCAGGATGTGGTGGTGTGGATTCCCGTTACAGTGTTGGTTACAGCGAGTTGAGGAGCACAGCTGTAGACAGCAGGTCTGTTGGTACATGTGTGTGTGTGTGTGGGTGAGGCGGTTTCATGACTAGGCCTGAATGGAGAGAACAAGTGATGGAGATGCAACTGGTGCTGGAGACTATGAGACAGAAACTCACTCTGTTCATTCTGTAGATTATCTACAGTATGTACAGTCATTTTAATATTCTTGAAATGAAATAGACTTGTTGACATGCCTTACTCCGACAATCAATATCACCTTCATTGAACACAGTTTCTTTGTAACCATGGGAACCCATTGTGCATGAGTGATAGGGCGCTAAACTAACTTTTTTTCTCCATCCTCACGGAAAACACCAGAAATGAATGCGGACTGTCCTAAATTTTAAATCTTTGTTTTGCCACATTATCATTAGTTAATCATTCAAAGTGACCTTTAATATAAATCGAACATCAAAAGTGATTTACTATTGTTCATAAATTTAAAATATATCCTAAACATGTTTTTTTTATTTAAAAAAGTAATTTTATTGGGTTTTTTTTATTTTTTATAATTTGAATTTTTGTTTTGATTTTGATGTCAACAATGCACTTAAGTTCAATTAAAATATTTTCTATGAGTAAAAAGTAGCATTTGGTCAAAAAACAAGATTTTTGCATATGGGCCCCCAAAAAGCTAGAACCGGCCCTGTTAGAGGAGCCGCTGGTCAAGATGCTCCTGTCACGGGGAGAGACGCAGCATGTTGCCACGGACAAAATGAGATGGAGAGATCTCATTGCAGCTTTATTACATATAGGGAATGAAGAGGAGTAAGTAAGTAAATACGTGGTTAACATTAGTAACATGATTTAAGCTGTTGCAGAGTTTTGACTCCTCGTAGTTAACGTAACGTTATCGTCGGACGACGGGACGTCCTAAGCTTGAGACCTGATCAGTGTTAAAAAACATTCTTAAGTCAAGGTTCACTTCCTAGCTCCTTTAAGAGTTTTCTACCGTATCTACTGACTCATGACAAAAAAAAGTACACTCTGCTAATTCAACAAGGACCACCAGAAACATCCCTTATGTGGCCGGACTGTCTGAACATCTTGTCTGTCTCCAAGGCACAACGAATCAGCACTTAACACAAACTATTCAACACCTTAAGATCTCTGCTGATTCACCCTGAAGTCCAGCCCTAGCTTAGCTTAGTACAAACTGTTAACCTACAACAATTCACTTTTCAATAGCTCAACAGATGTTTAATGTAGATGCTGCATGACTTGTCAAACACACAAATGTATGTTTTTTAACATCACGCTGAATGCACATTGATATTGGGAGAAGTTAGCTTTTTTCTTCTGCTGGCTGCAGTGACTGTGTGCACATGCTGTTGTGACTAACCAAAAGCAAGGTGACTCCGCTAGATAACAAGACACAACATGTAAATAAGATTGTTTTGGGTTTGTCGGAAGGCTTAAAGTTTTGGTGGAGCTACACTGGCAGATTCCCTCGCCTTCCAGACTTTGTGCTCAGCTAAGCTTACCATGTCCAAGATCCGCCGATTGTGGTTTAAATGGCAAACACTCTCTCGTTCCAAAATGCAGGGGTGCTCCTTTAATGCTTTAGGTTAAGTATCATCCAGTTAATATGTTTGTTATAAATATTGTGTTATTGTTGACACCTTTGTTTGCAGTGCATCTTGTTTTCACGCATATTCTGAATGTACTGATGTACGATACTTGGCAGAGCTTTTTCACTTGTCCTCCCCTCAGTCTGTCTACTTCCTCCTACACCGACTCCTCTCCTCTTCCATCTTTCACCCTTATTTCTTTCCACTTCCTCCTCTCTCATCTTTCCCTCCCACAGACTGCAGGGTTTGCCTTAGCTCTCGTATGCAAAGCTGTGTGTGTGTGTGTTCATGCAAAAGGGGAAATACACTCAAACCTCCTGACGACACCTAACAAGTACACAGAAAACAACATTTACATGGAGAGAAAATGAAAATCACAAGAATAACTAGTCATTTAGGCGGTGCAGTGGGTGCAAAATAGTATGGAATAAGTTGAAATATAGCTGTAAGGTAACGGCAATCAACATATAGCCCTTTGCCAGGAATTATAGCTTTTTAATTAAAAAAATGCACTGAAGGCAGAGGGATATATCTATAGCTGAAACTTCTCCAACTCTGAGAGCTACAGAGTGAAAAAGTGACAAACAGGGAAACAGATTAAACAGATGGTAGAGGTGCAAAAGTGTTCAAATCGTCATGGCAACGGCATGCACACAGCAGTAGTGTCAAAACCAGTTACAGCACACAAATACAGTAGGTATTTATGTAACTCCGGCATGGTTCCTTAAACTTGGACGCTGGTATTAGAGATCATTAGATTTGATATAAACCATGAGATGAAATGGTTGCAGTTGATCAGTGGGGTTAGCAAAGGATGTATATGTTGTTTTGTAGGTTACCGTAAGGATCTATGAGGGACCCTAGGATCCATATGAAGTTGATTATATAATTTGGATAGAATTATTGGAGTAGATTTTAAGACTTTCTGATCACAGAGAAAATGCATTTACATGGACGATGGAAGTTTCATTTCTTTGCTAATATTAGACTAAAAATAGACATGAAAATAGGATAACAAATGTGTTAATGCGCTATTATCACGTTAACTTTGACAGCCCTAATAATAATAAATAAATAAATACATATATTTAAGTAATATTTTCCTCTAAAAGACCCCCGCCCCCAACACATAATTTGAATAGTCTCAAACTACAGTGGATTTACTTGATACTATATAGCTGCAGTGCTATGTGCACAAAAAGTTAACATATAGCCCTGCATACCTGACACCCACCCACTGCCTCAGTCAAGTAGTACATTATGACAGAGGAATTAACTAAATCAAATTAGTTCATTAATGCAACAACCTTCATACTCCAACCATCCAAGAGCTGAATTTGTGTAGTCACTACTACTACTACTACTGTTACACTAATCCAAGAGCAAGTGCCACTTCATACCACTTCCACACACAATGTAGGATAATGAACAAGCATTCAACTCTCATTTGACCCACTTTAGCCAGACTACTGTCATGGGTTAATCCCTGGTCATCACAGTTCCCATAAATCTGCTCCCCACACTTCACTGCTCAGTTATACTACAACTTGTATAAATCCGTCATACAAGTCTTTTTCAGTTCATTAAAAATAGTCGCTGGACTTCCTTTTAAGTTGTCTGCTTATGAAAAGTTACAGCAACATCTTTCTCACTACAATCACATCCTCTGAGAGGAGCAGATTTTGTTCCCCTAAAATGCTGCCGTAATCCCATGATAACTAACCTAAGCATTTCAACCCCTCCTAAGGCCCCATGCCTTCTCTATCGTGTACCCACTTCCTCAGTGAATCGGCCATCTGGACACCAAACACTGAGGGAGTTAATGGATCTGCTGGGTTACATAAGACAAACAGGGCCTCGGCTTTCATTATTCACCAGGCGGGCAGTCCACTCCACACCATGAGATTATTTACACACAAACTCTTATAGTGTTACATTGTGTTGCGGGACAAACGCAGAGCCAGGAGGAATGGCACCGAGGCCCATTAACTAATGGCGGCCTGCTGAGCCTGGAGGAGACAGTAGCTCCAGCAGATAAAGGAAATAAAGAGAGTAGAGACGCTTTCATGCATCCATGATGTCCTGGTTTCAAATCAAGCCTGGGACCTTTGGTGTGGGTCAGCCGTCCCCCAGCCTCTCTATCATCTTGTCTATGAACTGTCAAAAGTTTAAACCCAGTGTGTGCTGCTTGGCTGGGTTCCTGTGGTAGCTTTACGGATGCCTCTTACATTATTCTAGAGATAGATGTGATGTCAATGTAGAGAGATCGCAGGACCATGATGGAATAAATGACACACTACTTGCTTTCAAAAGCCCGTTTGACATACATTTAAAGGATAAGACTAACAATATTCTATAGTTTTATTACTGAAAAGAACCAAACCAACAATGCATGTATCTGCTACCAAGTATTGTGTGTGCATCGGAGACTGAAGGAGGTTAAATAACACTCCAAATTTGACGAGGAAAAACTGACATTACCATTTTCAAAAGGGGTCCCTTGACCTCTGACCTCAAGATATGTGAATGAAAATGGGTTCTATGGGTACCCACGAGTCTCCCCTTTACAGACATGCCCACTTTATGATGATAATCACATGCAGTTTGGGGCAAGTCATAGTCAAGTCAGCACACTGACAGCTGTTGTTGCCTGTTGAGCTGCAGTTTGCCATGTTATGATTTGAGCATATTTTCTATGCTCAATGCAGTACCTGTGAGGGTTTCTGGACAATATTTGTCATTGTTTTGTGTTGTTAATTGATTTCCAATAATAAATATATACATATGTTTGCATAAAGCAGCATATTTGCCAACTCCCATGTTGATAAGAGTGTTAAATACTTGACAAATCTCCCTTTAAATGTACATTTTGAACAGAAAATATCGACCAAAATAACCCAGTACCATGTAGTATTGAAACATCTACGCTTCCACAACAACACTGTCCCGCCACCGTGCGCAAGGAGGCATTATCAGAGGTAACTGCTGTATGAGGGCAATACAGAGCGGCGGCGATTAGCTAGCCAGTGGGACACACACACACACACAGCTTCCATTCACATGATGGGTTTCAAATAAAGTACTCTTTTGGTATCAGTATCACTTTAAGGGTACTGGTATTGTAATTTTGTAAACGATACCTACTCACTGCTTTCTAGGGTTGGCCAATATTGAAATTTCCCAACTGTCGATATTGCATTAAGAAAAACAACATTTATAAAGCCCTCCAGCTGATAACTGGTTGTGCAGGGAGAAGTTCACACCGTAAATCAGCTCCATGCTGCTGACATCCAGCTGACAACTTGCTATCCACCTCATGACTCACAAGAAACAGAAGCTATGGCAACTGTGAGAGTAGTTGAGGCCCGTGCTCCATGCTCCCTCCTCCACACACGTACACACATCCAGGCTCCAGAGCAAGCTATGTATGGCCCAGTGTACGTTTTTTGGCAGACTGCTAGTGTTGTCCTACAGCCTCCCTGTCTGTGTCTCTGCTTCTCTCTGGTTACCTCCCATGGGACAGAGGAGGGATTCCCCCTCCCCACCAGCTGCTGTGCTCTAAGAGAGAAAACACACCGGCGGCTTCCACACACACAGAGAGAGAGAGAGGATCACACATGAACCTAAAAATACAGTAAATTAAACCATGACAAAAGAATTGAGCATACTGCAGCCACATTTACCCTCCATTTGACTGACTTCTGGTCCCCGTTAATGCAACGATGCATGAAGACGCTACAAGAGGGGAGCTCCATTCTATATATATTTATATATACAAGCCATGGCATTCATTAGCTGACACTAACAACGTGTCTAGTATTTATCAATTCATGAAAGATTCCTCCCAGTTTCCCCATGAATATCTTTTTTTGCAGAAATAGATCCATGTGGCATTTTATGTTCTGTGACATTTACAACAAACGTCCTTTAATAAGTGGATTGAACTGGATGGAAACATGTTGGCTGACACAGAGAGTGTGGGGCAATCAGAGAGGACTCTGAGAAGAAGACAGACAAAGCAGAAGTGAAGACTGAGTGAACAGGCAGCCCACATCCGCAGCACAGAGGAAATAAAACACACACAAACTCACACACTCACACTCAGACTCACACTCAGACTCACACTGCACCAACATACATGCACGCAGTCTCATTTAATGACACAGAGCAGATGTAAACAACTGAGAGAAGGCTGTGGCCATATGTTGAGCTCAAACTGCACACGTGTGCACACACACAGACACACACACAGAATCAGGGCTTGCTCAACCCGACCATTAACTGACTGTACGGTGTAGTTTTGTACTTTCCAGCAGCTTAACCAGTGAGCTTTTCAGCAACACACTTAAAACCAGGTCATGTGTTTAAAGGGGCAGCTTATTTACTGGATCACTCTTTAAATGTCATTTAAAAAAAACACTTAAACCACATGGGAAAGCTGATACTTTTACTTTTTATTTCTGTGTCCCTTGCAGCCTTAGTTGTTACAAGAACAACTGGGGATTGTCTGGCAGAGCTGGAGTCTCTGTTCCCTCACAGACACAGAAGAGGATGGCTCGCTTCAGCAATGTGGGATTTCTACAGAACTGGACTGTGGTTGGACTGGCCCACTAAAGAGGGAACTAGTTGATTGTACTTACATTAAGTTAAGAGTGTAAACCCATAAAAAAATGGTTTCAATGTAAATTCAAGGACGATGGAAAGCTATGTAAGATATGTTAGCATGTTGATGCTTTGAGGGTATAATGTCTACTATGTTCACAATCAAGTTCTGTTTCATTTCTTCCTGACGGGTCTCCTCCTTTTGTCGAGTTATCTCTTAGTGAAGACTCTGAATGACTTTCAGTTCCCTCTAGTAAGCAGTGTTTCAGTGTATGTGTCTGGGGAGTTTATTGCGAACGGTGGAACAGAAGGAGTGAAGCGGTGATGCGCTGTTTGTTGACAAGGTCGGAGGCCGTCTTGGTGCGGACTACGGAGCCCCCGTGTTATTATCATAAAGTATAGGTGCAACGTAACCCTCGGCAACACAAGCTAAAACAATGATTGTATATTGTTTTAACCGTTGACTGTTTAGCTTAGTTTGCCACGTATCTTAAAATGTTCAGCTGGCTGAGACAAAGCAGCTCCTCCTCTCTACCAGCCCTAACGTTACCTGCAGGCAGTGAATCACATCATCAGAGGGAGGACGACAGAGGACAGGAGGAAGGACTGACTGATGTCTGTGTTCTTCAGTCTTTATAAACTTCACTCAGGAATATTTTTTATTTTATTGACATGCTAGATTTGTTTTCAGTGAGATATAGTTTATATAGTGACTGTTGTGAACATTAGGCTACTGTTGCTGCTTTAGAAACAATATTTAGCCTATTATATTAAAAATATTAAATTCGAATCCAGCTCTGAATTTAAAGACAACCAGGATGACGTCGGAAATGTATAGATAATATGCACACTTCAATATTTTTTTGTATTTATCGCAAGTCATATCGTCATCGCAATATTGAACAATGTTATCGCACATTGCAGATTTTCCTCATATCGTGCAGGCCAAATGGGAACGTCATTAGTCTGCAGGTGTTTGGTCAAAAACCAAAGTACTGGAAGAATGGGAACTTTGACCTGATGATGGCATGAGTCAGAGGATCACCAACGTTATTATAATTCATCACCAAATCATGACAATCCATGCTATAGTTGTTAAGACATTTCCCTCAAAACCACACATGACAGCCTCAAAGCAGTGCAAGAGGTCTCGGGATATTTCATCTGGAGACCCTGGATATATGGAACTAATTCCATGGCAATCCATCCAATATTTGCTCACATATCTCAGTCTGGACCAAAGAAGTGGACTGACTGACTGACTGACCGACATGGCCCTCCCTAGTACCGGGACGCTAACATGGCTAAAATGTCCCACAACTGCACACAATCTCCCATGGCAACAGCAAAAACCTGCCAAGAAGAGATACAGTCTACCATCATTGTTGCAGCACATCAGTGAGGAGGTAAGGACACAGATGACAGCATTAGACACAATTGTTTTATCCACTGTGCTAATTTAGTCTCAAAACAGCATCAAATGTGGATCATAATACGCACAATCACCTCCCTTAACCTTATTAAATAAAGTCACAAAGAGGGAGGAAGACAGAAATACCATTTACTAGCTCTCTGCTAGCATCCATCTGATGCAGGTGCTCTGGTAATGACAGCCCTGTGTCTTGGTTAGCTATTCTAGGAGTTGTCAAAACTGTATTCTGCCCCATGTTTTGGTTTCTTTGCACCAAAATAAACTCTAGTCTCAGCCGTAGCGTACAGAGCTGCAGCCAGGAGACTCGTTCACAATTTGAATCCAGTGTAACTGTAGTGAATCCAAGCTAACCACAGCTGGCGTCCTTCACAAAAGGAGAACTCTACAAAGTCTTTAATCTATACTACTGGAGTCCTTAGTCCTTAGCAACAGCTGGACTTGCTCTACGTCTTTGTGCCTGAGAAGCAACAGGAGGAAATACACAGGAATTTAGGGATTTGTGTTTTTAAACAGTGACTAATGATGATAACAGAGCTACTGGCATGGCCTTAAAACTGCTCAACCTAAACAACAAAAACCAAAGGACCAAAGTGACTTTAAATTCAATCTATGGAATAACTAAGGCTGTCAAATTTAAGGCCAGCATCAGGTCTGTAGCTCTCATTGTAAGCCATCTTACAGGAACATGCTATGGAAATATCCCTTACACACACACCTCCCTTTCTCATTCATTATTTCTCGAAGTCAGCTGCTGGCCTTCTCAGTTGTGGTATGGGAGTGCGTGTCCTGGCTGTCCAGCTCCCCTCCAGCTCTCAACAACAAGCTCTTGTCTCTCACATTCCCAGAGGTCATAACGAGACTGAAGGTCAACTTATTAACTATGTGTCCCTGCAACAACATTTCCATTGCTTCTGCTACTGAACAAACTAAAACTGCGCTTACATGAGCTGCTGTTGGTCCCAACAATGCTTTTTTAATAAAGTAAGGAGTAAGAACACAATATCTACTTTATTACTAAGAGGGATGTCCCGATCCCAATCCCAGTTCTTTAATATTGAGTATAGCTGATATTTTCATTTTCTACAGTGCTCACTTAGTAGGACTATATTAAAATTAGAAAGGCAATTTCAATCCATGGAGAGGAGACACAGTGTGGATCTGGTTAGGAGGTCTGGATGGATATGGACAACATGAACACAATGCTTAAGTTCAAATGCAGTTTTCACCTCGCAGCAAATACAAGGTGCAGTGCACCTGCAGAATGTTAATGACAAACAAGCAAAGGGGTGCTTCCTTTATTGCTTTTTAACCAAAAGCATCTCTGCTTGCATTACTCCCTGACCTATCATTGACTGAGACTGCTGGCGAGCTTTCTTTTTCATGTTATTCTGCGTGCTGTACACTTCACACACTCAATTTATTTTTACAGCAGACTGGGCTTTATATACCAGGATGGCAACAAGTTATCAGGTCCTTAAAATGTCCTTCAAGCAAACTAGGTTTACGACATGTCAACCTCACTACAAAAGTAGGCATGGCTGTCATTGTTTCAGAAAGTCATAGAAATTGTAGGACACAGCCTCCCTCAAGTCTGCTGTTGGACAGTGGGTTTCAAACGCTATTAGATTATCTGACAAGCACTTCATCTGAAGCAAACTGAGGCCTTAAAGAGGCACTGCACACTTTGTGTTTGGTGTTTTTTGAGCTATAAATTAGGGCTGTCAATCGACGAAAATATGTAATCGCGATTAATCACGATATCTTAAATTAATCGCACATTATTTATCTGTTCAAAATGTACCTTAAAAGGAAGATTTCTCAAGTATTTAATACTCTTATCAACATGGGAGTGGTTGAATATGCTAAAAAGTAAAACACAGTGGCTACAAACAGATCGGATGAACCACATTGCAAAAAAAACTGATTTACTGGGAAGCTTCAAGTGTGAATGTGAAAGGTCAAACGAACTGAATGTCAAGGTGCCTCTACACTAATCTGGAACGTAATCTGGAATGTATGTATATATTTATGATTGGAAATCAATTAACAACACAAAATAATGCTAAATATTGTATATTATTGCGCTAAATTTTGGCGAGAAAAAACTGGCATGGCCATTTTCAAAGGGCTCCCTTGACCTCTGACCTCAAGATATGTGAATGAAAATGGGTTCTGTGGGTACCCACGAGTCTCCCCTTTACAGACATGCCCACTTTATGATAATCACATGCAGTTTGGGGATAAGTCATAGTCAAGTCAGCACACTGACACACTGACAGCTGTTGTTGCCTGTTGGGCTGCAGTTTGCCATGTTATGATTTGAGCATATGTTTTTATGCTAAATGCAGTACCTGTGAGGGTTTCTGGACAATATTTGTCATTGTTTTGTGTTGGTAATTGATTTCCAATAATAAATATATACATATGTTTGCATAAAGCAATCATATTTGCCCACTCCCATGTTGATACGAGTATTAAATACTTGAAAAATCTCCCTTTAAGGTACATTTTGAACAGATAAAAAATTTGATTAATTTGCAATTAAATATTTTAACCAATTAACAGTCCTGAATACAATACAAAAGCCATGAAACAAATACCACCTTTATGAAGATATTGAATTTCTGTCTGCGGTTTTGATTCATCTCTATTGTAATTTTTGTAGAGCTGTCGTAAGAAAAACATCTTAGATATATATAATAATTTTCTTCTATTTCATTGCATACATTATACAGTATATATCATTTTGCTCACCTATGTGGGACACTGGACAAAACTGACCACATTCCATATTTATACATTCATTTAAAGATGTATGTTTTGGCACCAAAGATGGCTTATTTCATCACTTCCATCCAGTAACATCCAGTGTTGGTCAACCTAATTATTAAAGCAACAGCCCCCCGGGTGGGCTGTGTATATTCACTTGTGGGTCCACAAGGTGCACACAACATACAATAGCTGGGCTTTGTTCCCTTCAAGCGCTCTGAGCTACCGGGAAACACTCTGGGGGAGGCAGCCAAGTCTCCTCCTTTGTGTGTGCGCGTGTGTGTGTGCATGTGTGTGTGTGTGAACCTTTGACCTTCCTGAGGGAGGCTGCTCCAGTGGAGAAGGCGGGGGGGCTGGTGTTATCATAATCACTGCTGGGCCTCTTATCCCAGTTCAACCACCATATTCATGTCTTTCTGTAATATCCTGCAACGCTATAACTCACTCTGGATATGAGACGAGCTGCGTTTTTACTCGTGCAAATGCCTGGTTGAAACTTAAATATGAAAATGAGCCTGAAAAAAAACAGCAGTCCAGCATCGGCCTATAAATAATGATACATGGAGAAAACAATCATTTCAGATTTGTTTATCCTAATTATTGACTGTATGACCAGTTCAACTTTGGGCTGATTGGTTGGTTCAACTTCTAGTCCCTCTACTGCATGTTGTTGCCAAAAGGGTTGCAATTACTTTATCTCAATTTTACTAAAAGGCAGTAATATAAAATCCATGGTTTGCTGCTTAGTTGTGAGAAGATCTTCTACTTTGATATGACAAATAATTGATTACATCACATGAGCAGGAAATCCTGTTTACACTTCCTTTTTCCATGGACTTGTGACACTGAGACGGTCACGATCTGAGGCCTCCCAAAGTTGACTCATTGTTCAATATTTAGGCAAAATTCCTTCATGAAAAAAAATGTAATATCTGTGTAAATTAACTTTTCATTTTCATCATTAAAATCAATTTTGATGTCATATGTTTTTTTGTAAAATGGTAAAATTACGTTATATGCTAATATGGAAGTAATCGGTGTTCTTTCGACCTTATGACTGTAATAGACTTCCATAGGACTAGGCTATTCTGAGACTATGTTTACAACTTTTGATTACATTTAATAAGGGAAAAAACTTATTTTTATTTAGATTTTGTAATTGTATCATGTATCTGAATTATAAATTAGACCACTGGCTGCTGGGGAAAAGAAAATAGGGCTACATTTTGGTGAGGAAAAGCTGTAATGGCCATTTTCAAAGGAGTCCTTTGACCTCTGACCTCCAGATATGTGAATGAGAATGGGCTATATGGGTACCCACGAGTCTCCCCTTTGAGATATGCCCACTTGATGATAATCACATGCAGTTTGAGACAAAAACCATGACGTTTTTTAATGCAGTACAAATGTGTTATTTTCACCTATTCTAAAATGGTGAATATTTCTGCATGCTGGAGTCCCTAAAGAGTCTTGGAATTGCATAAATTGGGTATGACTGTAAAGCTGAGACTCAATTGAGTTCAACTGTATTCAAGTGCAATGATGTTAGTCCCCATAGTAGCCTAGCCATTTCACAGTGACGTTTTTTTACACAGATTCAATATATGTGGTGGTGTGTCTTTATACTATGACAGTTTTCCTAAAATAGATCGCCTTGCTTACAGTATCGCAATATATTGATTGAATCAATACGTATCGTATCAGCAGATTCTTGCCAATACACAGCCCTTTGTTATTTCAGGTTAACTAGCAGAAGCGTATTAGGTACGAGCTTGATGCACTGTAATACTCTCGCCCTCTCCCTGACTAACAGTCACTGCTGAGCTGTGTGTCAGCAGGACAAGAACAAAATCACTTCAACACTAAGAGGCACACTATTTCATTATTAAATATCAAACTGAATCCAGTTTTCTAAAAATGTTATCATTATCCTCAGAAGAGTTTATGTATGCATCCAAGGAGATTACAATGTGCTTGAAATACAACAGATTCCACTATAGTATCTTCCCTTATTCGCTCAACATGAGTTGCAGATCTACGGCGAGACCATATCTATCAACCATCATGACAGTTTGGTGAATCAGCAAGGACTTTTACCACCCACACACACGCACACTTGCTGTATCTCTAGCTGATATAATGACTGTCTGGCTTAACTAGCAGGTATTTCAGTGAAACTAAGAGCACCTCATTACTCACATACTAGACGTTACCACAACGATAGCCTGGGTGCTGCAAAAACATGTATTCAAGACTAAATGTCTACAATTGGGCCTATAGAGGGGCACGACCCTAGAATTAGAGCTGAATGAATAACAAATGAGTCACAATGAGCCAGCGTGAATGACAGGGGTGTCAGCAGCTGCATGGTTTAATGTGGAGGTGAAGCCGAGGCTGATTGAAATGATGAACACATCCCATTTGGACATTTTTTGATGACATTTCTTGGCTGTAAATCATGACTTTTCCTGTCATTAATAAATGTCAAAAATTCCAAGGTCCTTCAAAATATGCCATGTCCAGTGAAAAGCCTGTGCAAACAGTAACTGATTCTTTTTGTAGACTTTTCTTACAAAAAAGTCAAATGTCTGCCATGGAAAACATCTATCCACCCACCCAATCATAGGTGGAACTAATGACATTAATGATGGCCCTGTTCCATTGAAGTACACCACTAGGTGTGCCCCAGTGCACAATACCGACAGGGCTCTAACAACGGCACACCTGAATAGATTGCAGCCATTATTAATTGATGTTATTAGTGTCACACCTGTGACAAACCAAAATGTCAACTGTGCCAATGGTTTCTTACAGCTTAACAATGCAGGGCTCTAACCTAGCCTTATAGTCACCTACTGTGTGCTGGAGTTCAAAACCCCCAGAGACTTCATATGAAAAAATATAGCTGTTGATTTATTAGTATTAGTAACACCAATGAGAGCTATCATATAACAATTACAGAGACACTACCCTGGTCCTCGTTTCTCTGGGGACTCCTTCAATCAACTCTGGATGCCCCTAGGAACTCCAAAAGATAACAGATGCACCTCAGAGACTCACTGGACTCCTCAAGTCCCTGACACACTAAGCCGACGGTCGGACAATTTGGGGCGTCTGTCTGCCTCTTTTTCACATTGTCTGCTCTAGTCGGCCTGTGATGGAGGCTTTTCGGGCCGATTCAGCATGTTGAATCGGCGGCGAAGCTCGTCAGTGAGAGAAATCACTCTGATTGGCTGTTCAGCTTAACCGAATCAGCGCACGAGAAGAGAAACGGACGTGAGGGAAGCAAGCCAACGAGTAAAGTCAAGAGGGCACACACAGAAGGCTCTTTTCATTTTTCATCTTCATCTCATCATTCCAATACACGGATATTTTTTTGTGAGGCGACGCAGCTGCTGGCCTTCGTCGCCTCTACTCCTTTGATGTCGAGTTGGCGTGTTTGGGCCTTTAAAGATTTCTTCAAGGATTCCTGGAACCCTCTCATGCACCCCTGGAGCCATGCCTTCGAGACCAATTTTAAAATAGACTGATCCTGACTTTTAGTCCCTAGTATGGGTCAAGTACCCAAAAAACATGATCCTACACTTCCCATAATGCAACTCAATAGCATCATTATAGATAAGATATAAGATAAATTCCCAAGTCTTCAAACTCCATGTTACCAGTTTCTAACACAGGCTTTCTGTTTAATCTCCAAGCCCAAGTCAAATGACCTCACTATGACATCATCTGGGTCATTTCGTCAAACAAAGCTCTACAGGGTGAGTAATACACATGATGAGTAAACAGTACATGTATAAATCAGTATGTGTTCCTTTAAACCTAACTTTGAGAACCACAGTTGTATCTTTTACTGACTAGCCGGGCTGGCTTATTAGTTTATCCAAGAACCTGCGCTTGGATAAACACATCTAATCAAGTGGCATTACCGCAGCTATGGGATGTATATTCATCGCCTCCATAGTCGTTAGGGTTGGGTTGCTCCATGGCAGGTGCCTGTGTGTGTGTGTTTATGTGTGTTCAAGGCCTTCTCATCCCACAGGGCCTAGACCTGGGTTGTTATGAGCAGATGGTCATAATTACCAAAGCACAGAAAGCAGTAACAGAGGATAGAGGGGGGAAGCTGCTGTAAATCCCTGCGTAGCCAGATTGATTTCAGCAACCTGGATGGGGGTAATCCTCTTTTCAACAAGGCGAGGCCAAGGTAGTTCCCTGTAATCCACAGTGTCATCCACACCTAGAAGTTTTACTCTCTGTTGTTGTTGTTATCCTTCAACAATGTCCAGGCAGTTTATCTCAATGAGATATAAAGAGTGACACATCCAGAGAGAGTCCAGGAGGCTTGGTTACTAAAAGGTTGCCATGGCGTTGTACATTATGGGCTCATCACTCAAAACTGAAAATAGCCTACTATAAAACTAGGCTATCAAAACCACTGTTACAGCCAGTAAACAACACGAAACCTAGAAAAATGAAGCTGTAAAAAGACTCAAAGACTAACTGGAAATGTAGAAATGTTTCTAAGAAGATATGTTGAGGAAGAGGAACTCACTTCCTTTTTTCTTTGAAGTTCACTTTAAGAGAACAGGTCAAGTTTCTTTTAAAAGCAGGAACTTCATGTGGATTTGCTTTAAGAGAGGAGTAAATACCCATCATAGTCCAACAAGCAGGGACTTTTTGTGTTTAAAATATAGAATGCTGGTGCACATTGCATGCAGGGTAAACGTACGTTATTGGCAAGTTTTACTAAAAAATCGTATTAATTTAAAAGGTTTGGTGGGACACACATATGCCGAATTAAGAGTGAGGTTCTGGTGATTTAAAAGAAGTTTTAATTAATAATATCCGAGGTATAGAGAAGTGACAGTCATCAACGCAATATAAAAATGCGAACTTCATTGCATGCTGGGTAAAATGACACTAAAGTGGAAATTTTACTAAAAAATCGTATTAATTTAAAACGTTTGGTGGTAACATACATATGCCGAATTAAAAGTGAGGTTCTGGTGATTTAAAAGAAGTCTTAATTAATAATATCCGAAGTATAAAGGAGTGACAGTCATGAAGGCAAAATACAAATGCGAACTTTCTGGAAAGAGTCTTGTGTAAATACCCACCGAGTCCAACAAGCAGGGACTTTAGTGTTTAAAAAGTAGAATTCTGGTGCATATTGCATGCTGGGTAAACGTACATTATGGGCACATTTTAATAAAAAAATATATTAATTTAAAAAGTTTGGTGGGACACACATATGCCGAATTAAAAGTGAGGTTCTGCTGATTTGAAAGAAGTTTTAATTAATAATATCCGAGGTATAGAGAAGTGACAGTCCTCAAAGCAAAATAAAAATGCGAACTTTCTTAACGGAGTCTGGTTGAGGAAGAGGATATGCCTTCTTCTCCCGTTAGAAGAAAGAAGAAGCAGGTGGCGATAAAACAAAAGGCGGCTCTCTCATAATAACAGCTCCTCCTCCTACATGCTTTGTAAGTTAAGGATGGAAACTAACCTGCGTGTGTGATGTCGGACAGGTCGTAGTTCCTGCTGCTGCGGGGGAACTCCTTCAGTTTTCGGTTGGATAAGTTGAGAGCCCCGCTGGCTGCAGCCTCCTCCAGAGCCTTCTCCACGCTGCGGCTGGCCGCTACTGTGGCAGGCAGCTGGGCTCCATCCCCAGCAGCCATCTACCTCCTTCTCTCTCTTTTACTTTGTTTAAAGCGTCCGAGACACTTTCATAACCCGTAGACTGGTTTAAACTCCAAACTGAGAGCGCTTCTGGTCAACTTTTATAAAAGTAAAGCGTTAAATCCGACAAACAATCAGTGAGTTGTGATTCCTCACACAACGGGAGCTCTCGTTTCCACTACTAGTGAACCAGAGCGGCAGAAGCTGTCAGTCTTTCAGGAAGTTGCGTCAAGTTGGCACATTTCACAATAATGTTACCGGAAACATTATGTCTTTCCTTCAAAATAAAAGCGCTCAACTTCTAAAAAGAACACATCATCACACAACATTGACTACAGCTCTGTAGGTGGCCCACTTTTAGGCAGTATCCAATAACTAAAAATCTTAAGATTCAAGATCCATTGATAGGGTGTACTGTCCTAGACCTCTAACAATTTATCAGGATTTATGTTTATTTATTTTATTTTATTTATTTATCCATTTATTTATATTTATTTTTGTAAACTTGTTTTTTTGAGTGCCCTCTGGGTATTGTCATGGGTGGGGGGTGGGAGGGATATCTATCAGTCCAAACATGTTTGTGCAATGGATTGTTAGAGTTGTATTAACAAAATTCAGAAATAAACTCTGTTTTAAAAAAAAAAGATTCAAGATTCACTTTATTGTCATTTCACTGAGTATTTGCATACACAGAAGGAAACAAAATATTGTTTTCTCCCAGCTCCCGTCAGTGCATTAAAAAGGATAGAATAAATAAGTATTAAAATTAACAATACCTAAAAATAACAATAAAAAAATAAAATAAGTAAATGTTTCAGACACAATTTCACACAATTTGCAGTCATACACCCAATTTGCAGTCGTGTTTATCAGCAGAGCATTTACATCCATAGTAAAGTGCTGTTTGCATTACTGCTCCAAAAATTGTCTTTGACATGTGACTCTCTTTAAAAACTGTTTCTGTGTTAATGCTGTGGGGTTGGATGTGAGTGTGTGTGTGTGGGGAAGAGACACAGTCCATTTACTAACCTAACCGCTTGTGGGAAGAAGCTGTTTAGCAAGATTGCAGGAGGGAGAACAGAGAACTTGTTTACTTATTTATTGTGGGTACACGTTTTTAAAATTATTTCATGTTTCATGCCAGTGCTGCATAGAGCAGATACTAGGCTTGTTAAAATGCAATAACACAAC
The DNA here is from genome assembly GCF_043250625.1 of Sebastes fasciatus. NCBI lineage: Eukaryota > Metazoa > Chordata > Actinopteri > Perciformes > Sebastidae > Sebastes > Sebastes fasciatus. The sequence goes on along the minus strand of NC_133816.1, from coordinate 16,260,882 downwards.
ATGCAGTTAAGAGAAAGGGATGTTTTGAAGACTCTTTCCCAATGATGTCATGTGATGTTATATAAAATATTATTGCTTGGTCATAGTTTGCCTTTTGTTGATCTTTTGGGAGTGGCTTTTCAGCACACACAGAACCTTCTAAACTCAGTATAGCTTTCGCAGCTGACTCAAATCTCAGGAAATATCAGATCTTCCAACAGCCTGTTTACATTCTACAATTAAAAACATATGCAGTTTTAAACTAATATCCAATAATACCTTTGAGACCCAGTGTTTTTACAACAGGATTCAGCATTTCACCATCAGATTGTTATTCCTGGCTACAGAATAGAGCATTAAGAACATCATGTTGGCGAATAAAATGGTAACACTATATATTGTATGGGTCCATAATTTCCTATTCATTCCCTAGGAAGTTTCCCAGAAAGAACTATGTAATCTGGTACTAATTATAGGCTAGTGACTAATTTTACTGAGACATAAGTATAGAATAAAGCTAAAATAAATAAAACTTGAAGAAAATAAATTGCAAAATATAACTCGATGAATAAAATCTAAAAAATCTTTCCTCACTTTCTCCTCAGAGCAATTTTGAATTTTATTTTGATAGTTACAACCGGAAGTCTTCCAAAATCGTTTGTCGTTCTACCTGGAAGGGTGCAGCCTGCACGAGGAAGCGAGGAGGAATGGGCGTGGTCACAACGAGAGTATTTTTGATTGACACCCTGGGGGGCGGGGTCTCTGCATGCACATTAAATATTTAGCTTGAATTTCTGCAGAAACAATGTGCTATAGCTGTATGCATAATGAGGTAGCAGCCAATTAATGTCCCTTTTATTATGAATGAAAGCTCATGTCATGTTAATTGAATTGGTTCAATTGTTGTTGATCTTCATTCTTCATTGTAGTAATACAAACTACAAGATCAAATTACCCTAAATAAAGCACTACACTAGTGTATGTCCAGTGTGTTTGTGTGTCTGAATGCATGCACGTGTCTAAACATCCATATAAGTCCAAATGCAGCGCCAGCAGGACTACATTGTTCCCTCCCTCGGCTCCCGAGAGGTTTATAACCCCTTATTCTTCCATTCTTCCAGGAACAGACGACTCCCCTCCTACACACACACACACACACATGCACACACTTTTGCATGCATTAGCATTGTCCCCTCCTCTCCATCCTCCATCCATCCTTTTCCTTAGCTCTTGCGTCCTCCCTCCCTCCCTCCCTCTCAAGCGTCCCATTGGACCATCTGTCAAAGTCCTGTCGGACTAGTTGTCCAGCTGCGACCAGGCCTAGTGTGCGGAGGGGGTTAACTTTCACTACATGCACTTGTAAAATCCATTAACAGTCACTGGTTAACTCAATCTGCCGACTGTATTTCTCTGAGATCGTAATGAAAGCATAACACCTCCCCCACCCATGGGGACATTGTGATATTGCTTGGTCTGCTGCATTCAGTTCTCCTTTGTTTGTTTTTTTCCATCTTATCATATCATGGGGCCACTAAATTAGATGCTGTTTGCTTTAAGACAGGTTAACTGATCTATTAATTATAACATAAATTAATAAATCAGTGCATACATTTTGGTGACGGTGGTAATACTGTGACAAATACTGAAGAAAATAAGTTTGCAGCATGATGGTCAGTCAGGAATGTAGGGTTTGACCATTGCCTGCATTGAGGTCAGAAGGTCAGCTTCTTGAACTGAACATGTTGTACAGCAGGAATCTACAGGAGCAGGCTACTGCATGTTTACTGAGAACAACAGTTCATCATCCAGGGTCACGCCCTCGCTGTCCGAGCTGGCAACACCACAGTACTACCACAATGGTGATGGACAAACCTCTGCACGTGCATGCTTCACACTGAAGGAACTGTTGTCAACTGTTTTATCATTGTGGCTAAGACTTTTTATCATTTGTCTTGTTGTTTCGATTTTAAAGGGGACACATCATGCTCATTTTCAGGTTCATACTTGTATCTGGGGTTTCTACTAGAACATGTTTACATGCTTTAATGTTCAAAAAACACATTATTTTTCTCATCCTGTCTGTCTGGATATACCTGTATTCACCCTCTGTCTGAAACGCTCCGTTTTAGCACCTGTCTCTTTAAGACCCCTGCTGTGATTGGCTTGAGAGAAAAATATGGTGCACCCTTGCAAACGTAGTTCTCTTTTTAGTCCTTGTGCACATACACTGCGTATCTGGAGTGCCTACTTCACAAACTGTAAAATAAGACAACCCAGTCAGTTTTTTGTGGGCTGCCTGGATCAGAAAACATGTGATTCAACAAGCCAATCAGATTTGGCTCCCCTTCCTATGTCACAGACTCATTAGAATCATAGACTGTATAAGAAGTGGATGAAGTCACCGTGATGTCACCCATTGGTTTGTGGACTGCCGTTTTGAAGCCTTGAGTTTGACATTTTGGCCGTCGGCCGTTTGGCAGCCACGTGATGGAACTATTTCTTGACAAAAAGACTGTAATGACTGCATGACCTTAACCCTACTTCTGGTGAGGGTTTTAAGAGTGGCAAAAACTTTACTACGCAGTTTGCTCCATCCAACACTTCAGGGTATAAAGAACATAGCAGCCTCTAGGAGCTCTTAGCTTCTCTCGATGATGAAATACATCCTGAGCAGCTGTGGATCATCTCATTTTAATATAAACATAACAGAGGAGACATAAGGTCAGGAGATGAGCTGAAACACACACTCATGATCATCCTGGTCTCTCTGGGAGCGACACAACACGAGCTGACCACAAAAGAAGCAGCGACATAAACTAAAGCCTGCTAATGAGTGTGAATATTCATGCTCTTCATTGACCCACATGCTTTAGGAACAATGTTATCAAATGTCTCCACTTGTTTTTCAGACCAGTGACCCAGTAATCTGGTCTCCAGTCGAACAGCTCTGGAGTCTTTTCCCACCAAATTTTTTTTTTCTGTTTTTCTTTGAGTTCCAGCAGGCGGAGTGACATCACAGTTTCTCACGCTCTTTGTCCATCCATCCTTCCTCTGAGCTCTCCCTCTCTTCCTCTCCCATCATCTTGTTTTTCCCCATGTGGGTTGTAGACACTTTGTTGGTTTCCTGTCACTTGTCTCTCAGGTGCAGATGGACATACATTCACTCGTCCTCTCTCAGCTTCATAAACCAGCTACGACTGCATTATGTGCTGTCATTAACATATTAAAGGGAAGTTTCTCTGTAGTCAAGTTAAATGTCAGTTCAACACACGAACGCACCAACAGGAGCCAGCCAATCATGGTCCAATATGAAACTAGAAGTAGAGAAATTTGTGTCAAGCAGTTAAATTTCAAAAATGTTATAATTAACTTTGATGAACTGAAAACACACTGTGAAAAGGTTAAAGTTCTAAGACAAAAACCAAGACGACTCCCAGACCGGACAAAGACGTTGTAACGACCTGTCAATCAAGGTAGCCACGCCCTAAAGCATCCCCTGTTGAGGTCAAGAGGAACAACTTCAACACATATACAACAAGATATGTTGTAATTCTAAACAAAAACAACGAATCAAAACTTTTTCCAAGTTCTATTTCCAGTTGAATTCAGTGGGAGTTTTATTTCTGCAATTTACTTTTACCTCCTAGTTCACCGACACCGCTGTTAAACTTTCAACCAATGACCAGCGTCCTGTGAAAAGTTCTCAGCCGTCTCTGACCTCACAGGAGACTAAAGCGACCTAAAGAAATACAGGCTAAGTGGAGGAACTCAGGGTGAAACCTGGGACAGATGGAGGGATGGTGGAGGACACATGGAGAAAAAGACTTTCCATACTTTAAGAAATAGGCCAGTTAAAAGCTCAGCGGCAGAGGCAGGAGAGACTGGGAGGAGAATGAGCGAGCGAGGTGGAAATCAGGAGAGGGAGTGAGTGAGTGAGTGACTGCTGAAAGGGGAGTACGCCTGGGAATGAATGGTATGAGATTTAGACATGACCAACCCACTACCAGCTGTGCATGTTGTCCCAGACACACACACACACACACACACACACACACACACACACACACACACACACACACACACACACACACACACACACACACACACACGCACACACACAGATTGTCTTATCAGGTCCTGACACACACCCCTCTCTGACTGGAGCCTGTTACACATTAACACTGACGTAAAACAGGATGAAAAGGAGACTGAAATCTCTCTGGTTTCATGACTCCTACAACTGCTGCTGATATCAGGCTGAACTAGAAGCTCTAGTATGTGATCGATCACCATAACACAACTAACCACTGTCACAAACCACTGATGTGGTCTAAAAGCAATAATGCATCTCCCACTACCATTAAAATAAGATGCAAACAGACTTTGAATATATATATAATAGTTTTTGATGACTTTGTTATGTTATTGTTGTATTCATTTCCATCATTTACAGATGTGTCATCTTTTTTTTAAGGAAAATAAAATGAACAAATATATATGTGCACACACACATAATATACATAGTTATCACGATCGATTAATCGCAACTTAATGGCACATTTTTTATCTGATTTGTCAAGTATTTAATACTCTTATCAACATGGGAGTGGACAAATATGCTGCTTTATGCAAATGTGTGTATATATTTATTATTGGAAATCAATTAACAACAGAAAATAATGACAAATATTGTCCAGAAACCCTCACAGGTACTGCATTTAGCATAAAGAATACGCTCAAATCATAACATGGAAGCCCAACAGGCAACAACAGCTGTCAGTGTGTCAGCGTGCTGACTTGACTATGACTTGCCCCAAACTGCATGTGATTATCATAAAGTGTGCATGTCTGTAAAGGGGAGACTCGTGGGTACCCATAGAACCCATTTTCATTCACATATCTTAAGGTCAGAGGTCAAGGGACCCCTTTGAAAATGGCCATGCCAGTTTTTCCTTGTCAAAATTTAGTTAGGATTTCCATTAGTCATAGGATTTTTTTATTTGGGCACAAGAGAAAGCACCTCACTTAATTAAACTAGATTTGTTTAAAACTTGCTAAAAACTTGACATAACATTTATCAGTGCAACTTGCAGTTATACTATAGTGAGGTAGAGCTGGTGGCTTTAGAGCAGAGACTGCATGTACAATCATGTGCATTCACTGCCCTCATGTGGTCTGAGAAAGAAACTACAACAGCACAATAAACATTGAAATGGAATGAAATTCAACACTTGTCATGCTTATTCAGCTCAGGCCTTCAGTTAAGAAAATGGATGGATGAATCATGACTGTACAAATTTTCAAGTTTGTGGAAGAGACAGTACTAGGGATGTGGCAACACATGAAATTGCTTCTTTTAGGGAGAGAAGTGATTGGCAAAATAAGTTTTAAATCTAAGAAAAATGTCATATAACAGGAAACACAATCAACAGCAACAGACTATTTGCAAAAACTTTTGTATTAAGAGTTTTGAAATAATAAAAAGTAGGATACATTTGCACACAAGTTATTACCACAAATTCGGGGAAGTTGCTGCATTTATAGTAAAAAAAGAAAAACATTTTGTGTATGAAATGGACTACATATGATGGTCCACTGTGTCATTTTGATAATATTAGTATGCAGTTTTTAATGTCGAGTCTCATGTGATGTGATGATGTGCTTGTCCAAACAAACAAATGTTGCCCTTATTATCACTCAATACATCAATTTAGCCTGATGACACAACTACTTCAGATTATATATATATGTGTATGTATATACAGTATATATTTATATATATATATATTTAGATATATATTTTTTATTTATATATATATTTTTTTTCTTCTTTTGGTTCTAAATCAAATAAGGAATAAATAAGCTGTGAAAGAAAACAGTTTTTTCAGAGTAACTTCTTATTTCATAACTAAAAAAAGACAATGAGAATAGACTGTCTAAATATCAGAACTACATTACCCATAATTACTTGTAACGGAAATATAACAGTGACGTCTCTTCCTCATTCATTGGCTGAACGCCAAAGCAGGAAACCCAATAACGCAACCTGATTGGCTAGCGCTCCCCCTCTAGTTACCCGGATGAAGACTTGCTATATAATAGAGACAATTGAAGGCGGTAGTTGTAGTTCCAACCAAACAGTCGATACTCGCTAACAAGATTTTAACATTTTTTGCTGCATTTACAGAAATTATTAGTGGATTTTAACTATGGTAAGTAGTTGATACAACAGTGTGTGCGAGTAGTTATTTGGCAATACATTTTAAATAGAGCATTTTGGGTGAATAGCTAACTGTTAGCATGCTAAGCTAAGTTAGCTTAGCATGCCAAGCTAACTTAGCTTAGCATGCTAAGCTAGTAGAAGCATGCTGTGTGGGTCTAGAAAACGCTCAACAAGGCGGTTAAAGTGACTGTAAGTGATTTTATTAAATAATAATATACAATGTGGTGTCTGTGAGTTGATTAAGTGTGTTGGTGTTTTCCAGGCTGGTGGTAAGGCAGGTAAAGACTCCGGGAAGACCAAGACGAAGGCTATTTCTCGCTCGCAGAGAGCAGGGCTGCAGGTTGGTCCATTGAGATTCATTCATTCTGTGCTATCATGCTAAGTAAACCAGAGGTTATACTCAGCCTGGCCGTCTCTCACCTGCAGGCCAGTGAACCCTTTTGTTTCTCTGCACCTCGTTTAAAGCTGCCTTAACCAACACTTCAGCAACAACAACCTTTAATGTTGACAGGTGGCATTTAAAATCCAATCAATGTAACCAACTTGTCTTTAAGCTTTTGATAAATGGACTGTAGTAATGGAATAATTCAATGAATGTATAAATTGCACCAACATGTTTTGTAAAAAAATATTCTGTACTTAAATGTAATACACAATATTCAATAGGACATTTAAGTTATGTGAAACTTTCAATATCTAAGTAATTTTTACAATGAAGTTTCATTGCACCTTAAACTGTACTTGATTATAAACATATTTTAAGGATGTGCTTGTGGACCAAAATTAATTTAACACCACTAAAGAACAAATCTCAGAAAAATCTTGAAATCAACTTCCTCTTCAGCCATCCTTTAACCATAATGTCAGACCACCACTAGATGACACTATAACACCTCTACAAGCCTCCTACTGGATGAAGTCCCAACCATGGCTTGCATTATTCTGATATATGGAGCTCATGTCACTAGAAGTCAGAGCCTGTATTTATCAAGCATCAGGCTCATTCTTGGGAGGTTCTGTGAGAATGAATGACATCAGTAATTGTGAAGAAATAATGTAGATTCAGCCAACTGAAAATACTGACAAGTAGACCTTCATTATTCCAACATCAGTGGTGTGTCCAGGCAGACAAAACCATGTCCAACTTATTGACCTGGATGACTGAGTGGAAGCTGCACTTTAAGTAGACACGGAGTCATCCTTAAGGTCAGTTTAGAGCTGCATTAACCAACATAGCATTAGTGAAAGCAAGATTTTTTTTTTTTAAATGTATTTATAGGACTTCATTACCCAGAAGGTTTTCAGCCTGGTCGTCTCTCACCAGCAGGCCAGTGAACCCTTTTGTTTCTCTGCATCTCTTTCCTTTATCTTGCTGTAGTTCCCGGTGGGTCGTATCCACAGACACCTCAAGTCAAGAACCACCAGCCATGGCAGAGTGGGAGCCACTGCAGCAGTGTACAGCGCGGCTATCCTGGAGTACCTCACCGCTGAGGTATCTTCCGCCTTATCCCTCTCTCTTGAGAGCTGCTGTTTCCTGGCCCTATTGTAAAATGTCTGAAAGCCTGGCTTTCCTTTCAGGTTCTGGAGTTGGCAGGAAACGCATCGAAGGATCTTAAAGTGAAGCGTATAACCCCACGCCACTTGCAGCTGGCCATTAGAGGAGATGAGGAGCTGGATTCACTTATCAAGGCCACTATTGCTGGTGGAGGTAAGAAGACAGTTCTGCACCTTGGTGGCATTGAGAAGTGCACATTGTTAAGCTTTAAGCTCTATTATTACAATATAATTTAAATTATAAGACCACAAAATATAACTAAATGTAGCATTACAATACATAGAAATGTGTCTTACTCAATACATCATCAGTTGTCTAACTTGTGTTGCTGCTTCTTCAATTACTGATTAGCAAGGCAGCTTTATTTGTATAGCACATTTCAGCAACAGGGCAATTCAAAGTGCTTTACATAAACATTCAAGAACATTGCAACAAAGTGCAAAAGAACATTAAAACATAATTAAAACAGTTATAAAAACATTAAAGATTAGAAAATAAAAGCTAGGATAGAAGCTAAAATAGAATATAACACACGAGTAAAAGCTCTAGTGCAGTATAGAAGATCATTATCTGGTTTAATAAAAGGCAGCAGCCAACAGGAAAGTTAAGCTTTGATTTAAAAGAACTCAGAGTTGGAGCGGTCCTGCAGGTTTCTGGGAGCTTGTTCCAAATATTTGGTGCATAAAAACTGAAATGTAACATAAATAGTATAAAAAGTATCAAGTAACTTAAACAGTGTTTTACTGCTCGGAAACTCTGTTAATGGCTCACCCATTTGTCCTCTGTCCAGGTGTGATCCCGCACATCCACAAGTCTCTGATTGGAAAGAAGGGCCAGCAGAAGACCGTATAACCTGAAGTGCTCTCTCTGGATGTCGTGCCATCTCAGGACGAAGTCTGCATCAAGTGGTTAAATGTCTTAGATTAGAACACCTGTAGGAGTTGTTTGTATGGTTGAGCTTGCATTTACTCACCTGGGGTATTTTTTAAAAGTGGCTTCAGAGAAGCTCATTTTTTTGTCTTTTGGCTTTTTTTTCTGGTGCTGCAGTTTGTGTTGAAACTTTGCTTTTGTGGCGTTTGTTTGTTTAAAGTGGTGTTTTAATAAAGCTCTTATTGGGCATTTTTGCAGTTTGTTCTTTCAGTTCTTGCATTTTCATGGGCTTGTTATCATTTCTACACTGTAGGTATTTCGGTTGGCTGCTCCAGTGTGGATGGTGTACATGTGTTTGGCTTATAGTGGTCTTAATCTTCCCAGTTTGAAAGAATCCCCCTCGGTCAACAAACCACAGCCTGCCATCGAAGACGGCCATGGCATGCTTGGAACCATCTTAAACATGCATTAGTTTCAGCCTTCTGTAGTTGCATGAATTGCAAAGCATGTTTTTACATCCGTTTACCACTGGACTGACATGACTTGGGAAAACCTTGTAGTCATTTTGGATTCCTGAATAAAGACTGGACTGGCACAGTCACACTGTTTGCATAGTGTGGTGTGTGGATGGCTTATTGCATGACGGCAGTACATTCCTGGTTTGATTCAGAGTTAAAACCTCTAGTGTGAGTAATGTTTACAGGTAGCATTAAAAATCCAACCGTCAATATAACCAACTTGTCTTTAAGCAATTGAGAAATGGACTGTAGGAATGGAATAATTCAATGAATGTATAAATTGCATCAATATATTTTGGTAAAAAATATTCCCTACACAAGGGGGTCATCCAATGTTCTAAAGGACATTTTTTAAGTTATGTGAAACTTATTAATATTTACAGTGAAGTTTGATTCAACCTAAAACTATACTTGATTTTGAATATATTTTAAGGAAGTGCTCATGGACCAAAATTAATTTAATCACTCAAGAACAAATCTTGAAATCAACTTCCTCAGCCATCCTTTAACCATAATGTCAGACCACCACTAGGTGGCACTATAACACCTCTACAAGCCTCCTACTGGATGAAGTCCCCAACCATGGCTTCCATTATTCTGATATATGGAGCTCATGTCACTAGAAGTCAGAGCCTGTATTTATCAAGCATCAGACTCTTGGGAAGTTTTATGAGAATGAATGGCATCAGTAATTGACACTCAGAAGCTGTTAAAGAAATAATGTGGATTCAGCAAACTGAAAATACTGACAAGTAGACCTCCATTATTCCAACATCAGTGGTGTGTCCAGACAGACAAAACCATGTCCAACTTATTGACCTGGATGACTGAGTGGAAGCTGCACTTTAAGTAGACACCGAGTCATCCTTAAGGTTAGTTTAAAGCTGCATTAACCAACACAGCACTTCAGCAACACTTAGTTAAAGCAGAGGAAATCTTTTGGGATGTTTCCAGTAATCAGTTACAGTAAAATAGACTAGACATTGTCATGTTGTAGCCCCTTTCTGGGGGGGCTTTATTGAACGTACACAATATAAAACTAATTTAACAATAAATTGCAACAGTTCTAAAAATTAATAAAAATTGAAAAACTAGAATAACAGGCTTGGAAAAGTCATCCTCTGATTTAATACTTCGTAGAGCCACCTTTTGCGATTACAGCCTTCAGTCTGTTTCAATATGTCTCTACCAGCTTTGCACATCTAGATTGGGGGATATTTGTCCATTCTTTCTTGCAGAATTGTTTGAGTTCAGTTAAATTTTGAGGTGAGCGCAATGGGCTGCTCTCTTTAAGTCCATCCACAGATTCTCTGACTTGGCCACTCGAGGACATTCACCTTGCTATTCTGAGGCCTGCAGGTTTTTTTTTGCCGGTGTGTTCAGAGTCATTGTCGTGCTGGAAGGTGATCCACCTGCTCATCTTCTTGTCTAGCACAGGGCCGCAGGTTTTCATCAAGAATTTGGGTGAACTTGGCAGTATTTCTTCCTTCAATCTCGACCAACTGCCTGATCCCCACTGAAGAGAAACACCCGCACAACATAATGCTGCCACCACGATGCTTCACGGTGTGTTTTGGGTGGTGTGTGTTGCGCTTGTGAGTTCAAGGTCTCATCTGACCAATAAATCTTTTGCCACATGGCATCAAAGTGACTGAAAAAAAGACTTAATCTACATCTAAATTAGATTATTGTTGCCTTGTTTGAGAGTATCATTACTGGACCATTGAACTTCTAGCCAGGATTCACATTAAACACCAGGATCCAAGAGCCAGTTAACCACAGCCAGACTTTAGCTCACAGATAAGTGGCCTGTATCACACCGCTCCAGAACAATACCAGGATCTATTAAGGAGGTGGATACACACATTAAATTAAGATGTTGAAATAACTCAAAGAATATAAACCATATGTTGTTTGAAACAAATCAAAATCATTGTGAACAACTCACTGGGTTGGCAGCATGGTGTCAAACAAAAGGATTTGTGCAAACAGTTTGCTGGTGTGGCAGCATGGTGTCAGTTAAAAGGGATGTGAACAGAACACACCCAGCTTTTATATATAACCTCCCCTTCTCTAGACTCCTCCCCTTGATGATTCAGGTGAATCTGCTCCCACTACCTGGTTTCACAGGATTGACTGCAGACTTTTGAACAGCGACATCCCATGTGTTTCTTTGCTAAGCACAAACATCCTGCCATAGGTAGGATATGCCATTGCATAGGCCAGCTTTGTGTAAAGCTTGTGAGATTGTTGTCACGGACTGACCAATTTCAGCCATAAAGACTTGTAGGGACTTCAAAGTTGCGATTGACCTCTTCATAGCTTTCCTGATCAATAATCCTCCTGGCTTGGTCATCCAGTTTGTAGGGACAGCCCAATAGGCATGGTGTTGGTGGTGCCATAGGGGGGGGGGAAAGGTCTATATATTAAGATTTTGATTATTTCTTTTTTTTGTCTGTTTCCAAATTTCACATGGAAAAGCTAAACTTTCTGGGTTTCACAACAATCTCACTTTATGAGTTTTTAGCTGTTCTGGAGCTTTCGATTATATTACATGACCATGAAATCAAATTTCAAGTCCCCATGGACAAGGAGTCCTTAAAGGTCCCATATCGTGCTCATTTTCAGGTTCATACTTGTATTTGGTGTTTCTACTAGAACATGTTTACATGCTTTAATGTTCAAAAAAAACTTTATTTTTCTCGTACTGTCTGCCTGAATATGCCATTATTTACCCTCTATCTGAAACGCTCCGTTTTAGTACATTTCCGTTGCAATTGCGTTGCTAGGCAACAGCTTGGGTCCATGTTTACTTCCTGTCAGCTGATATTATTACACATTATACACTGCAACAGGAAAGAAACTGGGACATATTTACAATGTTTATGTTTAAAACCGTGTAATGATCTATATATTGTGTATTTGTGACATCACAAATGGACAGAAATCCTAACGGCTTGTTTCAAATGCACAATTTCTGAATACGGGCTGTGTTTATTTCTCAGTATATTGGAAATTAGCCTTCTCATCTCACTATCAGAAAGAAGACAAATAATCTTATTTCCCCAAAATGTTGAACTATTCCTTTAACAAGCTGGCTGTTAAGATTTCTCTGAGTTGTATAGGTCCATTCATTTTTACTTAAATCATAATGTCGTGCTGTGAGATTGTTAATCCTCGATATCTTTTATCAAGACAAATAGGAAGGAAAAGGGTTTTACAGGGTTCATTAAGGGGTGCCAGTTCAGAGGCTTTAGGGAGTTTGCAAAGTCAAATTGTTTTCTTTTCACCCTTTGTGTCGGTGAAATGAGATGTGGCATTTAAAAATAATTGAGACAACTTTCCAGAGTGCCACAGACTTGGCTTGCACGCAGCACCGGAGCTGGTCTCGCTGGCTTGTCCAAACTAATCAAACGTGCAGGAGACGCTGAGGTCCTTAACCGGACAAATGAGTCCAAACACTACCTGGGTGCACTCGTCATTGTGCCTCATTTATGTGGAAATAATGAGAGGAATAATTAGTAAACTGATCCCATATGTGACAGCAGCAAAACTCACAATGGTCCTGGTTGGTTTATTTGATCATGGGAACGGGTCGGCTCGGTCTACTTCTCAGTTCTCTGGGATTGATGCAGACATTTTTGCTTTTTTTTTTCATTTCAACAAGACGTAGCATAAGTTCTTTTTTTTGTCTTGTTCAGGGTTTCTTGTGGCTAAAGCCCTTCCCAGCATGCACTGGATGAAATAATATTAATTATTCCTTTTTCTTTAGGTAGTTTAGGGGCACTTGCACAAATCAAAACTATTATAGTCATAATTCTTTATTTATTAATTAGTATTTATAGTCTTATTGTTTGTTTGATGTTGTTCGATTCACCATGTAACATCCACACATAAGCCTAGATTTTATAACAGCAATAACATTGTAAGTGTTACATTTACTGCACATTTAGCCTTGAGTGTTTCCTACATTAATTAAGGTGATTTTTAAATGAGTGTCTTTAAACAGACGTCTCAGTGTCCCACATTTCAGACATGACTGTCCCACATGAGAAAGTCTAGATTTGTCTGAGAAAACTTGGCATTAGAGTACCGATATATCCACCATTTCTTTTATGAGTGTGATATCTGCCTTTTTTTTGTTGGTTTGATTAGGACACATGCTGTGGATTTCAGAGTGGTGCTGGGTTTGGATTTAATGTAGTGGCTTCATATCACAATATAGTCCAGAAATTTGAAATGCAAAAATGTCCCACATTAGGCTAATTCACTGTATGTTAAAAAATGTTTTTCCCTTTCTGCTTCTTTAGCTCTGGTTACTTTTGGATTCATGCACGCTACAAATTTGCCTCAGTTTACTTCACCTAAACAGTTGAGCTCTCACGTGTGTGTACCAGAACTGATCAGAAGTCTCCCCAGAAGTCAAAATGGGTGTAATGAACTTCAAAACGTGGTCAGTTTGTGTCTGCTTGGCTGCTGATGATTTGTTTTGTGGGCTTGATCTAAACCGGAGTGCTGAGGAGGCTTTCCACCCCCCCCCAATGCAACCATTAAGTCAAATAAGTGTAGACTGCGGGGGGGCTCATTTTAATTTGGTTCTAATTAAAGTGCAGGAAGTGAAATAACGGCGTTCACCTACCTTCCTTCCTTCAGGCTGGACGGTCTCTCTCTCTGGTGCTCTCTGGAAACCATTAGCACATCTGGCCTCACTGGATGGATTTTTTTTTTTTTTACAGAGCTCATAACAGCATGTCATCACAAGTTAGATGAAGAATGAAGAAGCTCACTTCCACGTCTCTGAAAAGACTTTATTATGGTGGTTCTGATATGCATCATTTATACAATAAAGTGCATAGACTGTACTAATGTTTACATCAATGACATTACTGGCAGGTATGTAAGAAACAGACGTCCTATATTGCACTGCATGTACAGGAAATGATGTGTTGATGGATGCTTTCACTTTAAAGGAGCCCATTTACTACAAGCCACTCATACTTTACATCACAACTAACCATTTTGCAAACCTTGTTACATAAATGTGTCTTTTAAACTTGACGTCAGTCTCATGTTTGAAGTGCATCCTCACGAGTGCATTCTCTAAAGTCCTATCCACATGTTGGTCATTGAAAGATATCTCTAAAGTGATTTCCTGAAGCCTCTCATAAGCTGCCTGATCAGCAGCCGTTTTGTTTTTGGCCTCAGCACACAAAAAAAGTTCCCAGCATGAAATATTTCTGCAACCGAGCGACTGTAAAAAGCTTGTCAACTCAGCAACCGAGCGCACTACAAAGCAGACATAACGCTGGGTTTGATAACACAGTTAGAGAGAAAATGAGGCGGCTGCCGGGGAGGGCTGGGAATTGAAGTGGTTTTTTTTTTTCCTCTTTCCTTCTTCCTTGTTCAAGTTCACACTCGGGTCCATCTGGTGGCAGGTGGTTCAGAGCAGCTGAATAGGCAGCGGTCCAGACTCTCCTCCTCGCCCATCACACATGGCTAACTTATCAGAACAGACACAATGAAAGCAGCAACGACACTCACCGCGCCTGTAATCTCTGTCAGGGATGAGACTTTGATTCACAGATGCTTTCAGCACATTTGTCGACATTTTTTCCCCCCCTCCTTTTCCTGTTGGGTTCTGTGGCGGCTTGGCATTGTCTGTTGGTTAGTGTGTGTGTGTGTGTGTGTAGAGTGTGTGTGCGCTCACACAGACGGGGTGGGCTGGCAGGGGTCACGGTTCGCCGGCCCGCCTAGATCCATCAAGAGGAACAAAGCAGGGGGAGAAGGAGCAGTGCCAAGCCCCTCCGAAATCAAAGACCAGGTCTGGGATTGGGATTCGCTCCAAAAGGCTGGACCCATTTCGGTGGTGCAGGGGGTCTCGGGGAGCCAGGGAGGAGGGGGGAGGAGAGGAGAGGAGTTAAAAAACAAGAATCAAATCCACCACAGCGTCTGAGCACGAGGCCGGTTGAGAGAGCTGACTGAAGCCTCCGCGTGCAGCATCCCTCCTCGAAACCTCCCCTTTGAAGTCTGCGCTGCTTTTGTTCTTTACATAACTTGATCTGATATTTGAAAGGCTAATTTGTATGCATTCTGTGAGCGGGGGGGGGGTTGGTGGTGGTGGTGGTGGTGGTGGAGGTGGAGGGAGGACCCGCAGAACCGCCACCGCCACCCAGAATTCCACAGGGGAGCTGACAGGAAGGTCAACACGATTGGCCACAGGGGGAAACGGGGGACACAAGCAAGCTAAAAGCAGATGAGAAGTGTCTTTGAGTTATTGCAGCTCTGTGCAAATTTGATGACAATGGCCGAGTGGTCAGGGGGCTGAAATCCCTCTGCAAACAAGAGGGCCGCGCATGCTTTGGTGGTCTTCATTCTGCCATCAGCTTCTCTGACGGAGGAGACAGCAATAGGCTGCGAAAGCAAATATGAATACTTCATAGGAGATCAAATATGGCTGATTTACATGAACCGGACTGCCACATTTTGTACTTTAATGCAATATTTGTATTAAAGTAATTAGTTCATCTGAATTAAAGGTACTATATGTAACTTTCAGGAAATCCTTAATGACACCTGTGGCCGTTGAACACACTGCAGTCAGCATCCCTCCACATCGTCCATTAATACCTGACCTAACTAGCTTGCAGTTTGCAAATCACTTTATTCGTTAATGTTACGAAGCAACCAACGGTGAAAAGTTAAGGGATTACCAGTTGCTACAGTTAATCCTGAAGGGGACGAGAATGTCTGAACCAAATTTTGTGGCAATCCATCCAATAGATGTTGGAATATTTTACTCAAAACCATAAATGTGAACCTCATAGTGGAGCAAGAGGAAAAGTCAGAGGATCACTAAAATCAGTAGAATTCATCATTAGGAAACCATGAATGTCTGTACAATATAAACTGTCAATCAATCTTATTGATGTTGTTGATGTTGAGATATTTTACAGAATAAGTGAAAACTCATTAGGATTGGGTATCTGTACCAAAATCCAGTATTTGGATAAGAAAAACACAGTTTACAATCCAACTTCCTGGTGTAACTTTGACCTACTGCACTTACTGGAATTGTGTGCACACAGTTTCCGTGTGGGATTATGCAACCCTTTACCTTCACATAGAGTAGTGGCTAAACTGTTGGCTTTTTACAAAAGGTGTGATCATCAAATGAATAGCGTTACTTTTAGTGATGTTGCCACATTTAGAGTAGGGATGGGCAGATCAATACTGTGATTATTGATACTGACAAGCTACTCATTTGGTATCGATTACTTTAAAAAAAATATATCAATAATACAATTTAATAAATAGAAATGTAGGTGGCTGCATCACCACTTTTGTATCATGTTTGTGCCAAAACAGCCCACAGACATATTTAGCTGGCTTTTCCAGCAAGATGCATTATTCGTGACAATAAAGAGCCACACACAAAAACACATGTAACCTCTTCAAACATCTAAACACAACACACCCTGAAAGTTATAATGAGGCTTATTATTTCTGTAAAATACTGGACTATTTTTTTACACTTAGTGGCACACACATTTTTATTTAATTGTACTTATATTTGTACATGCACATTTTTGTGTCATGTGACTTGCCTTTGAGTGTAATAATCATTTTTTTTTTTTTTAAATTACCATTATTTTGAAAAATCACCTACCCATTTAAAAAATTATCGATATCCGTATTGTTAAAATTGTCACAAAAAGCATCGGTAGCGTATCAAATTAAAGAAGTTTGGTGTCGCCCATCCTCAGTTCTGAGAAGAATTACTTTGGTGAGTACAGCGTCATCATAACCGATAGAACCAGAGCTACGAGAATAACTGAGTTTTTTCTATAAGCTTGAAGGATTTTTTATTTTTTTATCTTGAATTTGGATGAGCACCTTCAAGATATTCAAGACATTACCTAAAACGTGTCAACAACAGAACAACAGAAGGCATTTAGTCCATTATATCTCCATCACGTTGGCCCTGCATGGAAGCTACACCTGCCTCTGTGCAAATAACTCAAAATGGCTGGAGCAGCGTGCCTTCAGACGGCGCTGGGGAGGTGAGATGAGGGAGGAAGGAGAGACTTTTCATCAACCTTGAGCTTTAATGACTTCCTCGAGGTGCTTTTTGACTACCGTCCAGAGGCTCGGTGGGAGGGGGAGCCTTTCTCCTCCGCCTTGGCCTCGTGCCAGGGTGACAATCAATGTCTCTGTGTCTCTTCTGTGGGAGATTATTTCGAAGGTCTCCCCCCTTTTTATTGGAGGAAATGGTATTTTGAAGCTCAAACAGGATGTCCTGCTGGCTGGCCTGGACTCTGAACCATTCCCCCCCCCCCGCAGGCTCCATTCTTCCTCTATACCCCCTCCCTCCTCCCTCAGCTCCATTCTCTCAGAGGAAAATAGCTTAAATTAATCCAGGAGTCTGAGCAGCCACTTTCCCCTTTTCTTGTCTCCATTTGGAATGCCAGCGAAATCATTCACAAGTGAAACTTTCCTGCTTGCACCGAAGCCTTTGGTCGGTCTGCTGCATACGGGAGATGATGCCATATTATGAACTAATGAATACAGTACGGCTCCATTTAAAGGTGCAGAATAGAGAGAGTTTTACTGAAAGACAATATGTTCTGAAGCTGAACTTTTCCAGTGTGCCGTTCAGATTGGATGAATTTAAAAACAGCAGTCTTGTGTCAGCAAAAATGAAAACTGTGAGGTGCATTTGAAATCTCCGTAAAAAGCTTCAAGCTGAAGTAGGCGAGGTTGGAGCAAATATGATTAAAAAAAGTTATTTTTATAAAACGGTCGCTATATCCTGACAGTAGTACATGAAACAGATAACCTGAAAAAAAAAAATCATGTGCCTCTGTGTCCTCTGGTGCTCCTAACAGCATCTACAAGATTTCACAGACCGGAGGAAAACAAGCAGTAAGAGCTGATCTGAGAGCCGGCTGTCAATCACTCGCGAACTCCGATCAAACTAGGCCTCGCTGATCAAATATGAATTATGTGTATTTTTACACAGTAAAAATGTAAAGCTTGTCCTGAGGGTGATGCTGGAGGAAAAGGTCATGGGGTCAATTCAAATCAAAAAGGAAATTTCATAAGAAAGGGCGACCTTTAGATTTTGATATTTGTTGTGCGGGTGGAAATGTTCGCCTGAAGGCGGCGCTGCCAGATGACGTTGCCATGCTGAGGCCCCTCTGCTAGTACACATGAAAAGGATGAAAATGGACTGGAACGGCACAGCTTTGCACCAGGACTATATATAGCAGAACACGGCTGAACACCTACCGACTCCTCCACAGAGGCATTTTTAACATGTATCCTTCAGGCGGCACAGGAACAGGTTGTTCCAGCGCAGAGAGACGGAGGAAAGGAAAGCGATTCTTCTTCGCCCACAATAAAATGGGGAAACTGGAGGACTTCCAGCTTCTCCTCTATCAGACCACCCACTCTGACTGACATAAAAAAACAACACGCATGGCACAGTTTTTAGTGATCCACCAGAGGCGGGAGATCAACATTTGGATCCCAGAATCCAGGAATTCGCCGTCACTGGCTTTTTCCCCCCAGTTACACTTTGATTCTGGTGGACAGATGACTTCCTGCAAGGCACATAAATGTCATTTATAATTGTATTTAAGGTTTTAAACCACAGCTTGCAAGACTTGTGTGAAAAAACGTATAAAAAGAAAAGAAAAATTTGTCCCAAAAAAGCTCAAACACACATGACGTAATAACGCATCTGTACATCATACAGAATATTTATTGTATGTCCTCAAAATACACAAGAAACCATAAGACAGAACACTGGGTAAGAAAAACCCTTCAGGGTCATGTGGAAAGGACCCCGAAACCATCCTGAACTTTAGTTTCAGACTGGTACATATCAAACAAAAGGCCTTCTCCTGGGAAAATGAACGCTGAGCTTTGATTTAACAACTCAAACACCCACTAAATAAATAAAACATCTGTTTTTTTTATACACCCGTAACAGTACCTGTCAGCCAAAAAGTCCCATCGGCTTCCTCTTTTGTTAAATTTACCCAAAATATTTCACACATTTCAGAAATGCTTAACACTCTTTTCTCCTTTCTGACATCATAAAAGGGAGTTTCTTCCTCTCGCAGGGCTCGATCTGTTCTACAAATCCGTTTCCCCCCCCCGATGGCAAATTGATCATGATTTCCTAAACCAACTGGATCTATGAGATCATGTTCCGTTGGCCCCTGTAAGCAGAAAATGAGCCGACACAACAAAGCTTTTCTTTACGTTGCAGCCAGCGAGCCGGTCGGCAGGACCTGCTGCAGCACTTTATTCTGGATTTGGTCAAAATGTGTTTTTTTTTTCCATTGTATCATGAGAACTTTGACCTTAGTGATTTGTGCTCAGCTCACTCCAGCCTTTATACTTTATACAGCGTCAAAATATGGGAACAAAAAACTGCCAAACGATGTTGCACCTGTATGAAATGATGAGGTGGCGTGCTTTAATCCTTACAGCTGGGTGTGCAATGTCATTTAAAGTTTGTATGCGTGTGGAATACAGATAATGAGTTTGCAAGTGGACTTAAAAATAAATTCAAATCATGAGTTTAAAGCCACCATGTGCAGAATTTCTGTGTTATGATACTCCCTTTAAAAGTTGATCCGATCCATGAGGCGGAGGGAGATGGGAGATGATGACTTTCTTGACCACAGTGTTGTTTCGTATACAACAACTGGAGGCGCCAACATATAACTCTACACGTAACAGCTTTAAAACGATTGATGTTTTTAGCTCAAAATCAGATGCAGTCTTGCAAATCTAGAGTAACGCCTGCACACTGAAGGCCTCGGTATGCTTCAAGCAACGTGCTTGTCGGATTGTCTAACAGTCTGAAACACCCTCGCAACCTTTCTGAAACAGACAATCCGTTAATCACAGCCACGGTACGCATGCCGCGTCTAAAACACGTGGGAAAACGCCAGTCGTGCCGCTTTCATCCTTTTATCCAAGGCGCTTGGGAGGTTGCGCTGCTGTTGAGGCCTGTCGTTACTAAGCAACCAAAACCTGCGTGCCGCGATGACGATGATTAAGTTGCGGTAATTTAGCAGTAAAAAGCCTCACTGACTAAACTAAACAAAGTCAAAACAAAAATAAATGTATTTCCAGCACCGTAAATCCCTCACAGCAACATTACTGTTTGATTTCTCGGCTTCAATCTGGCTGACCTTTCAACAGGATGTTGCGCCGTCTTCCGACAGAAAGGGCGAAGCAGTAAAATAGTCTGTGGGACAGATGATAAAGCAAAGTGAAGATATCTACCGTCTGTGATTGATTGTTCATCGTCACATGACATGACGTGAGGTGCGTGCTGCAGCGTTTCCAAAAGTTTAACTATTATTTCGGGGTCGCAACCTAACTGTGCAACCATAGCTAATGTTCGTTAGAAATGGAGTCTGATTACGCCAACAAACGATCAGCCTCCACCACAAGCTAAAAAAAACAAAATTATATCCAGTGAAGCCCATCTGGCAAAACAGATATGTGACCGACGTCGGGGGAAAACTTGGATCAACATCGGCCGGGCGTTCCGTTCATGGAGGGACCTTAGTTTTGTTTTGTTTATCAAAACGGACCCCGAGCTGGCAAAATTCCTACTGGACAGCATGTGAAATATACAGTGATACTGTGGTTTTAGCTGGCTAATAAATCACGTTCAGTCTCGTGTGTGTCGCCTCACTGTTTTGACCGATGCTCGCTCGTGTCTACGTAGCGCGAGAAACAGGACGCTGACTGTCGTTGACTTAACGGCCACAGGTGTCAAGCAATTTCTGATTCTTACATCGTGCCCCTTTAACCCCGACCCAGTGCAAACCCCATTCTGTATTTTGTCATCCAAACCACCCTTCACTGACCGGCCGGGCCTCGAGCTGGATTCTAGGAGTGCTTCTGCAAGGTTGTTCTTTCATGGACTGGAATATAAATGTATCGGCACACCTGCTGCTGCGGCAGTTTTTTGTTCCCGTTGAAATTATTCAGTATGACATTCGATTTCAATTCAAGTCCGTGACTAATGGAGTGTCCTTAGTGATGCTGTGACTCACTGTCACACAGATTCAGAGATATGCCTGTTGTGAAGTGCTTCAACACAGTCTCATTCTGCTGCTTTTCTTCTTTTTTTGCCATTTCAAATACACACACACTCACTCACTCACACACACACGCACTCACACCTGCAAATTAAATTCAATAAATAAGACTTACAATGTTGTAAGGCAATGTTGACCATGCATTTGTCACAATGAACAACAAATCAGGAACATACATGGTAACAATATGCACATTCATTAAGAGCAACAAGGTCGCCACTCCCCACTTCTTTTTGTTTTGTTTTTTAGAAAGTGAAGTTTTCAAGGCTTTCTGGGTGATCTCCTGATCCACAGGGCTCATCCCCACAACACCGGGCTCTGGGGTTCTGCAGCGGGGGACCACCTCTTCATTCAGAGGGCCCAGTCCAAACCAGCAGGCTGGACAAACACAGCAACTGGACAAACCCGGCCACAGTGGGGCGTTTGCATTGCATCCAAAGTTGGAGTTTTTATTCAAGAAAAATCAAAAAGTCTGCGTGGAGACCGAGATCCAGCAGCCAGCTGCTCAGAAGCCCTCAGGACAGTCCAGAGGTGTCCAGGTAACTCTGGAGTTTTCTCACGGTACTTCTGTCCAAGGAGCAAAGGTCGAAGTCAAAAGTAGTGTTTGTGATGTGGAAGTGTCCCGTCTCTTCGATGAGGTTCACAATCTGGAAAACAGAGAGAGGACTATGGTATTATTTCTGTTCACATCTGTAATCTGGGTGAAAACATTTGATCTTAAACTAAATATTTGCACTGGATACAGGTTAATTAAATATGAAACCAAAGAGAGAAACTGTCAGGAACTGAAATAACATCAGTACACAGTGATCGTCTTTCACTAGCAAACAAATAACCACCCCAACAATTCATCAGCTTCACATGAGCAGAAAGTGCCAATGTGAAGGCAGCGGTGGGCTTTTACAGGAAACTACCGCAGGAAATCTTTAAAGGAAATACATCATGCTCATTTTTAGATTCATACTTGTATTGTGGGTTTTCTACTAGAGCATGTTCGCATGCTTTAATGTTCAAAAAACATCTCATCCTGTTTACGATATATGATAATGATATGTCTTTGTTGCACCTCGTACCTGCATTCAGAGTTTTTGAAGCTACTGTGTTGAAATACAGAACGTGATAGTGTAATGGTGTGTTCACACCAAGAGCGAATTAAACTTTTTACATAATATTCAATGCAAAGAGGCAAATAGACGCAAATTTGCGATGTGAATGCCGTGAAAGCCTATCAGCGTTGAGATTCTCCTCCTGTCGTCCTGATGTTGTTGAATCAGAAATGGAGGAAATAAATATTGTATCTGTCTGTGATCACCCAGAGCTATGATAGTACATATATAGATGACTTTATGTTGAGTGTTGATGGAGCAGCTGCATTGCCTGGCACTGATCAATCCAGACTCCATTCAGAAAACAAGCATTTTAAAAGTTGTTTGCTTGTCGTCTTGCAGACAGACCCGACAAAGCATGAATTCAGACTTTTTTTACAAATCGGCATCATTATGTAGTTATTTCGGCATCATTTTGATCCAATTAAATCACAGTACAATCTGTTTATTTTGAGTTCATACTGCTAGATACAGTCAGTGCAATGGCGCTGTATGTGAATACAGCTCGCCGCCGGGTGACGTTATGAACCCAGACACGACGGCGTTTGTTTTTCTGACATATCTGGGACTTCCACAACATGTACAAAGCAGCAACAGTGGTTATTTCTTCCCTGTTCTGATGGAGGACATAAAAGTTGTTGGTATCTATGGAGACAAGCCCCTTCTCCTCCCCGGCGCGTCTAGCGCAAATGAAAAATGATACCGGCAGTGCAACGCACACGAGGAAAGTGAGGCGAAAATTCACTCCTTGGTCTCAACACAGGCCTGATAATGCCTCATTTAATCTGCTGTCACACAAGCCTCCAAACAGAAAGAGTATCCTGGGTCTCAGCGTTGCACCTTGTTTCTCAGACCTTAGTACAAAATAATCTGTATTGTCATGTTTTTGTTGTGGGATAACTTGAAGTGACTTTAAAAGGGATACGTTGGGCAGGTATAACTGCTTTCAGATTTGATGCTCTGGGTTAGGAGTCCTGGGATTACAAGGAACACTATCCCGTATATCTTTGTGTAGGTACAGTTCTCAAAAATGTGGGAAAAATTACAGGCGGGCAGATTCAAGTCAGACACTCAGGCGTCTCATCGCTCTTTCCATTTCGGGCTGCAATTTGGCTCGTTTGCTCATTTTCATTGCTGTTTAGGATTTGTTTCAACTGGAAACAGCTCCCAAACTCAAGTCGTGCTCCTCTGTCTAAAGACATGCCATGTGCATTACAGTGTTCTCCGTGATACAGTATGTGCTCCCCACCAGCGTTGCAGGAGAGTTAAT
The DNA here is from genome assembly GCF_043250625.1 of Sebastes fasciatus. Lineage (NCBI taxonomy): Eukaryota > Metazoa > Chordata > Actinopteri > Perciformes > Sebastidae > Sebastes > Sebastes fasciatus. The sequence goes on along the minus strand of NC_133816.1, from coordinate 16,237,230 downwards.
CATTTCCATCTCTTGTAGCAGGAAGTGGAGCCAGTTGGTAAACGCGGCTAGATTAGCTTGATTACTGTGCACGGTTAAAGCCGTGCACGGGCGGTGCTGTTTTGGATGGGATTTCGTCTTTCCTCAGAGCCAGACGTCTTGTTAGGAGAGCGAGGCAGAACTTGGCAGCCGGCTGCATGGGAAGATCCACCAACACCGTCACACGATAGGCCTCGAGAATATAAGTAAGAACCACGCAATCTCTTAGGTGGAGAGAGGTTAACCAAATAATTCATTGGTGCCAGATGAAGCTGGAGATTACGGAGGGATCTGTAACAGATCACAGCTCCTCTTCTAATCTAACGCAGCAATATAGCTGACTAATAGCGCTGGCATGTAGTGATATTATGCTGAGCTCTGTGAAAACTCCTGGGAAGCCACCCAATACATTTTTCCTTCTTTAAACTGGAGCTTGGCAGTTCAGTGTAACTTTCTTATAGAAAATAATAAAGCAGGAATGTAAGGGATAATATCAAACCTCAACGACATGAAATGTTTACTTATTGCCACTTTAATTTGATCCTAAAGATTTAACACAGACTATATGTTACATTCAATAAAGAAAACGTGCACTCTAAAGTTCTTCAGGAAAAGTAGTCGTGTCATTTACTTCCTTCCAATTAATTCCCATTGGGTGTTCACCTGTTTATACCAAAATAGCTGCTATTACAGGCATGCTGGAAGGAGAACTCCACAGATTTGACATTAGATTAGATGGTCCAATTCAGAGGAAAATAGACCATAAATCAGGGTATTTGGCTCGACCCTCTCATCCACATATGGTCACTTCTGGCTCTAAAAAAACAACGTCACCGTGACTACGTCCACTTCTTTTATACGGTGGTCTGAAGTCTGATAAATGTCCTGAAGTGATCTCACTTGAGTCAGCGTCGGTTGGGTCTGAAGACGAGCGGTGTGGACTTAGCGAAGGGTCAATCAATATCACAGTTAACGTGAATTACGGATGCACCTTGCTAATCAAGCGACGTTCAAAATGACAAACTTGAGGCTTCAAAACGGTAGTCCACAAACCACTGGGTGACGTCACAGTGACTACGTCCACTTCTTATATACGGTTTATGGTGTCAAGTCTGATAAATGTCCTCAAGTGAAGTTTGAAAATGAAAATAATCTGGAGGTGCGGAGTAAGAAAGAAGTGATCTTACCAGACCTCTGTGGCTGCTCATCTCTCCTGAAGGCTACATTAGCCGCTACTAGCACAACACACCTGAATTTACGACCAACTTACTGGTAGTTAGAGTTGCATTGTGGGTAATGCAGGTGCCAAGTTTTGACGAGGAAGAAGAGCGTGTGGAATAAAAAAAGACGATATCTTTGGTAGCCACGTAACGCCTTCAATTCACAGTGTTCCAGTTCATCATCAGGCTAACGAACATACACACCTGTTGCAGTATATGACCTTCTCTTAGTGTCATCAGCCTTTTGTGCAGTTCCACCAGCTCGTCCAGGTACGCCTGGGAAACACACAGCAAACAGGTTAACTTCATGGCTTTAATATACCTCTCTTACACAGAAACCTGGTTGAAGGTACAGGATGATGAGCTTATTGTCAAACGCCTTACATTCTGAGATATAAATGATCTATTAACTGTAAAACCCCCTTTTCCATTTAATAAAAGAAGTTTTTAAATATTAAATGTTATCTAAACACAAGCAGCTAAAACAAATAAATATGATGATGTATCTTATTATGCAGCTAGGGACACATTTTGGTTGGTACCCAGCCCTAAACATACATCAATGCTAAACAGAGCTGTCAAATGCTGCAATACTTCCACTGGTTTTATAACTACACTGTCCATATGGTGTATTTATTAATGATTTATTTTGTTTATTCAGTCACCTTTTAACCTCTTAGAAGCACCTTTTCTCCTTATATCTCCCCCTTTAACATCATATTTTGTGTGTCTGACAGTATCATATTGTTGCAGCTCTTCATTGAAGCCGTACGATGTTTACACTGAGTGAAATATGCAAACCCAAGACGTTGGTATCTTTGGAAACTCCGCTTGAACACAGCAGGAGAAGATGCAGCCAAAATCAACTAATACTAATTCTATAATAATAACTAGAGTAACCCATGAAGTATTCCTATAGGTGTCGTATCAGAGCAATGTTATACTCTGTGTCAGGAGCGAGGATGTGAAGACAGGTTGGATGTTAACTCATTGAAACTAATCTATTTGATAAGAGCTTATTTATAGTGATAAACGAAACAAAAAAGCCTTGTGTACCTTGTCACAATCTATGTTTCTGCTCTTGTCCTGCTTGCTCTGCTTGGTGGGACTCTTCACTTCCAGTATCTGACAGAGGACAGAGGACACACATCCAGTCAGAGTCACTCTGGGTGACCTGGAGCTACATGCATTAACACCTGGGCTCCCTCGTGGTACGTTCAGTTACACTAACGAAACACACGATATACTATCATCTTACCTGGTTATTAGTAGTCTTTAGTAAGGGCGGGGCTTCGTTGCGGGATGGGGGTGAGGGCGAGGAGCTGTCACTCTCACTGCCATCGCTCAAACTGACCCTGGATAGATCATCACAGGAGAACAGACAAATGCTTCAGTACATCAACAGATGCATTCTGGTTCTCCAGTGAGGCTGCTGCCACGACATGAAAAATTAAGGAACGGGGTACAGTGAAGGAAATCAAGCGTAAATTCAGACAAGTTCTGACCGGCGTCTGTGGTGATCAAAGCCCTGTGCAGAACTGACTGCAAGCTCACCATGCTGCTTGTGAGAACATGCCAAAACGTACTCTATTGAGACGTTATACAGAGAAATCACCAACCTGCTCCCTAACAACTCACTCAACTGAAACAGTCTAGTTAGAATCAAACCACTTTCTGTATCCCGTTAGAATTTGTGTCTATGATCACGGTGTCATGAAACAAAAATGTGTTTGTGCAGAGGTTGTTGTGACCATTTACTGACCTGCGCTGGTGGTGTGTGAGGTGCGTGTGTGCTGGTCGCTCCACGTCAGAGTCCATGTCGTTGTCGTCATCGTCCTCCGAATCGTCATCGTTGTCATCCGAGTGCAGATCCTGCATGACCGACTGCAGCGGGCCCAGCACTGTGTGAGCGGGACAGAGAACACCACCACGTTGGAACTGAGCTCTTTTATTATTATTATGTCGAAGCACAAGTGAAAACATGCAAGAAGGCAGCGGATCATGCTGGGAAGTGGACGGATGGTGGGACGGTCCAGTGGAGCTTGTGGCTGCAGGTTCGATCCCAGTAGGTCCGAGGACACACTTTACTGTTGTTCTTTATCTTTCTTATTGTCAACAAATCCCACGAAAAGACCAACAATGTGTTAGTTCATCTCTCTGACTCTCCTACCCTGTCAGTGCCTCATTCAAATAAGAGGAAATAGGGCATTTGTTTGGGACTATTTTCAGTGGCGGATTAATCCACATTTGGTGTTCTAGTGAGTATTTGTGGCAGCAGGACGGTGTGTGTGGGATTGAGTCAGAATAAACTACGGTGCGTGTGTTCATGGTAATGAATGAACATGTCACCCAGTGACACAGTGTGGCTCACTGATGTGGTTTTAATAGTTATTACTAGGGCTGTGATTAAAATAGTTAATCACGATTAATCACACATTTTTTAATCTGTTCAAAATGTACCTTAAAGGGAGATTTGTCCAGTATTTAACACTCTTATCAACATGGGAGTGGGCAAATATGCTGCTTTATGCAAATGTATGTATATATTTATTATTGGAAATCAATTAACAACACAAAACACATGACAAATATTGTCCAGAAACCCTCACAGGTACTGCATTTAGCATAAAAAACATGCTAAAATCATAACATGGCGAACTGCAGCCCAACAGACAACAACAGCTGTCAGTGTGTCAGTGTGTTGACTTGACTATGACTTGCCCCAAACTGCATGTGATTATCATAAAGTGTGCATGTCTGTAAAGGGGAGACTCGTGGGTACCCTTAGAACCCGTTTTCATTCACATATCTTGAGGTCAGAGGTCAAGGGACCCCCTTGAAAATGGCCATGACAGTTTTTCCTCGCCAAAATTTAGCGCAAGTTTGGAGCGTTATTTAGCCTCCTTCCCGACAAGCTAGTATGACATGACATGGATTCCTTAGGTTTTTTAGTTTCATATGATATCTTCATATGATATCTTCAGTATCTTCACTCCAAACCTCCAAAAGATCAACTGCGTTAATGCATTAAAGAAATTAGTGGCGTTAAAACAAATGTAACTTTATCGCGTTAACTTTGACAGCCTTAGTATTTAGACAACAATGGAGGTAGTCACCTTAAAGATAAATAGTGTGTTTCCACACTGAGACATCATCATAGAGTGCAAGAGGACATATGCACACATGTTGCTGGATGAGCAGTGATGGGAGCTCTGGAGGGTGGTATCGTATCCATGATACAATACCAAACCTTAACAACATGACTGCAGAGAGATGCATGAGCCTTCATGCACAGAGTCAAGCTGGAAAAATGTTCTCCATGCAGATGTGAACAGGGTGTGTGTGTGTGTGTGAGTGTGTTTGTGAGAGAGTGTGTGTGTGTGTGTGTGTGTGTGTGTGTGTGTGTGTGTGGTGGGGGGGGCTCACAGGTCTCATAGGAACTGTTACCTGTGTGGGTGGTGGCAGGAATAGCCACCCTTTTCCTGATGATGAAGTCCACCACTGCATCCAGAGAAAATTACAAACAAACAAGGAGAGGTCACCCTCGAGAGAAGAAGAAGAAGAACTACCCCAGACATACATTCAGACTCACCTGGTCCTCTGAGACCATCTTCAGTCCTACATGACTTCTACAGCATTTAAACCCATTTTTGCTTTCATTGTTTTGGATAACATTCGCTCTATATTTTCAGTGCTGAGATCTAGGGGCTTGCAGCGTTCCAAAGAGGAACCAACATAGTGGTTTGAAACATATGGCAGCTTTAACCTAATGATATAAACCACTTACTTGGAAGTAAAGAAAGTCAAAGCTGAACAAGGATAATGCTCTGCAATATAACAGGACAGGATGATAATAACGTTCAAGTAAGTGGTTTTGATAAGTGGGTTACACTGGAAAATAGTTTCAACCAGTCTGGTGATTCATGGAGCTCTCTACGACTAAATATTATGGCCGCTGTTCACTGAGAAAAGGTCATTCTTTACTTTAAATAAATATTGAAAAAACAAAAAACATACTGTGATATTAACTTTTTCTCAAAAGATGACCGTGTAATCTATAATTATTACAACTTTTGTTTTGTAAAATGACGGCTTTATCTCATAATATCACGGCTTTTTTCTCGAAATGACATCTTTATGTCTTATAAGAGTAAAACATTTCCAAAATATAATGACTGACTCGAAATGTCCTTATTTAGTTTCCCACAGTGGCCCCTAACACCATAAGATCTCAGCAATGAAATCGGTTAGTAAAATGTCATCAGAACAAATATGCTCCTTTTCTCTGGAAAGAATTCAGCATCTTTGTTCAGATCACATCTTTAGGCTCTTGACTAAAGCTGGAGAACCGTCCCTCAAATGAATGTGTCTAAATAAAGACACTTCTGCACCGGTTAGACGACAGGTCAGATAATAAAGCTCTGTAAAGTCCAGTTAGAAATTATTTAAATTCCGTCTTTAACACTGGCTAAGCTTCTTTTATATTTCTACTGGACTCCACTGGTGCTCCGTATGAGCCACACTGGAACCATTATACAGATCACTTCTGACTGAAAGAGACGATAGAAAAGAGAATCAGCTGAAACTTCATTACCTTGCCGTTTGTGGTGTGTGGGAGCAAAGCCCGAACTGGAGCTGGAACTGGCTGGACTGGGCTGTTCGGACTGGGAGGAAGAAGAGAAAACAAACATAATAAAAATATAGATAAATAAAATACACATAAAGCAGTTTGATCAATACAGTTTTTGACAAACATCAACACCATCCAATATTCTGTGCAGATATTTGCTGTATTGACATTTGACCACTTTCATGCTATAATATATATATTTTGCATTTCCTCTGCTATTCTCTTTTTCCTTAAATGAAACACATAAAGAGTTCCACGCTCCGCCAGAAGTCCGGTTTCTCATGGCTGATTATTTAGTGTGTGACTGAAAACAGCTGTGAAAACATCTTCAAACAACTGGATGTATTCAACTTTCTCACCAAAAACGACATTTTACAAGATTACATTTGAACACATCATGATAACATTCGAATCTACCATAGCCCAATAGTCATTTGTTACTGAAGAGCCTGAACGCATCATAATGACACTCAATGCAACCTCCTTTAACCATGTCATTAACGTTGCTGTTAGCTCCGAGCAGGTCTGTGCTACCCACTGGCAGCTAACCACTAAGGTTAACTAGCTCTCCTCCTGACGATTTCAACACAGATTTGATGTTCACAATGTGGCATTTATCAGAAACTGATCATGAACGCTGCAATAGTGAGTTCACTGCGTCCTTTTGGATTTTAGACGCCGTTAATCTTGAGCCCTGACGGTACCTACGGAACTGTAGAAAAACGAGTACAATGACATTTTCAGAATTGGTTCTCGTGACATCACTGATGGCTTATAGACCAGACCAGCACATACAGTACGTGCGCCCCTTTTAGGGGGGATAGAAAACTGAAGATCTTACAGATGTCAGTGCAACACGACATGTGTTTGGATTATAATTTTGACAAGTTTACATGCATTTATTTCTTGTTAAACAACTGTTTGTTTTATACAGTAGACGTGTTTTGTCTAATAATAATTTTGTCACCTTGCCTGAAGCTGAATGTTCACGATACCTTAATAAATGAAGGTTGATTGTCATTCATCCCGTCCAACACAGTGGCTGGATATTGCTCATCTGGACATGTATACATATTTGATTGGATCACCAGGTATCTTTCGGCTACTGTAAGTGGTGCCTATTATCAGGTTGGTTATTTACAGACAGCAAAATAAAGACTACTGCTTGTCAGCAGCCAGCTGGCAGTAGTCTCTGAGGGGAGTTTAAGTGCTGCTTTTAACAAATTGTGAGGTGGCACATTAGTCCGTCTTTGTCAGCACTAATTCTTTGAAGTCATCTCGGTGTGTCAGGGCCGTAAGCCAACATCCGACGAACCCACACACACACAGTTGCCGTAGACCCGGCCTCATCTGAGAAGAGCCAGGCTGCTTTCAGTGCTCGAGCCTCGGGTCGACATCTAACATCATAAATCACACAGTCTAATGATGTGCCACACACACACACGCAGCACACCACACACAAACAGTGCTGAAACATAAGACTGCTCACTACATTTAGCAGCATGTATGTGACTGCACTCAAATATTCATCATGTCAGTTTTTTGGCAGGTCTACAACAATGTGCGAGGCGGTGCTGGGTGAGCTCTGGATTCCTGCTGCCTCTGGCAACACAACAACTGCATTCTGGTTCCATTTAAGTCATTGAGTGGTTCTACTTAGGGATGTGACGGTGAGGACATTTTCCCAACGGTTAATAAACTCGTGACAACATCGGTGTTACCGATTACACCGGACATTTTACAAGATGACGGACAATATATGTAGAGCCGGTAGAGCTTTTGCCGCAGGGCCTGGCGGTGTCCGCTCCGTCCTCCACACTCCGATGGCCTCATTAACGTTATGGTTCTCCCATAGCATTGGGTTTAAATCTGAAATGTTGCCAAATAGGCGCTTTTTGCTTTGCAACATCTTGTCTGTCAACTCTCTCTCTCGTCCTGTGTGTATGTGTGTGTGTGTGTGTGTGAAATATGACTTCTGCTACTCTTAGCTGAGACTCCGTATGGAGCTGACACATTCACTGTCAGTTTCTAGCGTCTGTCTAGTCGTCCGACCATCTATTCTATTGATAACACGGCACTGATAAGCCAAAATGAACTAAATGTGTATTATTTCTGTTAAAAAAAAAGCAAAACAACGGTGGGGGTTGTGGGTACGTAATGTAATCAGTGTGTGCCCGACCACCGTCAACCAACTTTTTATGACATAGCATATAGGGCTGTGTATTGGCAAGAATCTGGCAATATGATATGTATCATGATACAGGGGTAACAATTCAATATATTGCGATACTGTAAGCAAGACAAATTTACACTAAGGTGGACAATCAAGTCAAAATAAAGTAAAGGCGATATATTGCAATTTTTTAAAATCTAATTTTAGGAAAATTGTCGTAGAATAAAGACACATCACCATCTGAGTTAAAAAAAGTCACTCTGGGAAATGGCTACTACGGGGACTAACATCATCACACTTACACTGATACCTAATGTATGCAATTCCAAGACTGTTTAGGGACCCCAGTATGCAGAAACATTCAAATACACAATTTTAGAATAGTAATAACACATTTATACTGCTTTCAAAAAACTGCATGTGATTATCATAAAGTGGGCATCATGTCTGTAAAGGGGAGACTCGTGGGTACCCATAGAACCCATTTTCATTCACATATCTTGAGGTAAGAGGTCAAGGGACCCCTTTGAAAATGGCCATGCCAGTTTTTCCTCGCCAGAATTTTGCATAATTTTGTAGCGTTATTTAGCCTCCTTCACGACATGGAAGTATGACATGGTTAGTACCAATGGATTCCTGGGGTTTTCTTGTTTCATATGATGCCACTATCTTCACTCTAGCTTTAAAACTGAGCCCACTACAACCTCTGAAAGACAGAATTGCAACGTACATTGCGATAGTGTTTTGGAGAGTTGATACAGTATCGCACAACATAATATTGCCATATATTGCCATACTTAGCATGATATGGATTTTTTTGTAATATCTTTACAGTCATATTGTCCAGCACTACATAAAGCACTATATAAGCCTGGCAAGACTGAGTACATTTGAGTTTCTGGAATGTCTAATACCTAACAAACGGGTAGCACGGTGTCAATTTCACCATCAAAAGAGCCAAGAAATTAGAGTAAGACGACTCAGCTCAGCAGAGACTTTGAATCTACCAGAAGGAGCTGCTTGTTTAAACAGTCTCAAGGCCAGAACTTGCGCTTTGAGAAGTGCTGTACAGAGAGTCTGAAAGTGGTGAAAAGCTCCTTTCAGATGTTCACACAGAGGAGTGCACGTCATCCACTTTCGGGAACTTTTAAAACACCAACCAATCCGTCAGCCAACGTCTTGCTCTGCACTGATCCCAGGTGTGCACAGGTGTGAGAACGGGCACATTCTTTTCTCTACATTCCTGACATCTTGTACTATTGTCAGCTCACCGCCGAGTCGCACGAACTGCCTGCTGGCTGCGTCGGGAGACACTTTCAGAAACGAGATGGGAGAATGCTACCAGGGAAGTTCTGAACAACAGCCAAGAAATATATCTGTGCCAACATCATGGCTCATTGTTATCAAAATATTTGGATATTTCTGTGGGCGGTCTTCCTCGTGTGAACGTTTCCAACAAACCACATGGAATCGCAAACACCAGAAGACAATCGTGCCTCATAATATACTTCCTGAGCACCTGACTTTAGCCTCATGAGTACCGTTAACACAATGTGGCAAATACACCGCACAGTACTGTAACATGAGATCCAACAATTCATCTCTACCCAACTTTACCTGTTATTCAGCCCTCCAGGGTTAAATGAGGGACTCGTGATATTAAAGGACCAACACATTTAGTTAAAGGGGACATATCATGAAAAACTCACTTTTTCAGAGCTTGTGCTCATCCATCTGGAGTGTTGCCAAAAATGTCAAAATGTTTCACCATCACATAGAGTAAAATCAGCATACCAACACACCTCTAATAGTTAGTCTTGATGTCGCCTTGTTAAAGGGACTATTTGTAAGATTCAGAAATGCTGCTTAACAGCGACACCTGTGGCCTTGAAATCAACGAAAGTCAGGGTCGAGCTCGCGCTTGCTCGCTCTACATAGACATGAACGAGCATCGCTCAAAACAGTGAGGCGACAGACGTCAACTAAAACCACAATATCACTCTATATTTCAGCTGCTTGGCAGTAATGTTAGCTGACCAGACGAATGTCTCTCCATAAATCAATGCTGATTCTAGTGTTGGCTTTTCCTGCTCAGCGCAGGCTTCAGCAGCGGGGCTCCTCAACGAGTTACGTTATCGCCTCCCGACCGCAGCCGGCAACCGAAGACACCGGCACCCGGTCGGTAACGAGACGATAACGTAACTCGTTGAGGAGCCCCGTCACTTCACAAGACACGGGAAACCTCTGTTGGTCTGGAGGAGCTGCAGCATTTATTTCTGCACAAACGTCCACTCTACATTCACTAGATATTCTCAGAGCTAAACTAACTCTTATTGCAGTGTGGAGTGAGCGCGCGTTCACGTCTAGAGGTGGAGCGAGACAGCGAGGACGCGCGCTCTGTCTGAGTGAAGGAGAGCAGGCAGCGGAGACGAGGCTCCGGCCACACGCGAGCGCGCATATGCGAACGCGCATTTGTGCCGACCCGCTACATTTATACGCTTAAAAAGTTACAAACAGTCCCTTTAATTGTGTGTATTGAAACGTCCTAGTTTGTAAAATATAGCAGAACTGCAAATCAAATGCCAAAGTTCGTAAAGAGGCCCTATTCTGCTTATTTTCAAGTTCAAACTTGTATTTTGAGTTTCTACTAGAACATGTTAACTTGCTTTAACATTCAAAAAACACTTTACTTTTCTTATACTGGCTGCACCTCTTTTAACGCTCTGTCTGAAACGCTCTGTTTGAGCTCCTTGAGGACATGCCAAACTAGCCGTTATGCAAATGTGTTACTTGGTGACATCACCACGTTACGGAAGAAAAGGCGGGACTTCAAGCGAGGTGTTTCAGGCCGTTCAGGAGCAGTGTTTCTGTGGGGGAGAGGAACTCCCTTTGGCCTGGACTTTATAACTTTGCAGACCTTTTACATGCACTAAAGCATAATAGGTCCCATGTTGCCTGCTGTTAAGTGCTTGTTGTGGAAAAGGACTACAACAGATGTGACAGGTACCAGGTACTGTGGTAGGGAACGGCCCCCTAAAAGCTCTGATATCTGACGTTTACATGTTCTCATAGTGGGATAATGTGTGTGACCCACTCAGCTCAACTGGAGATGTGGGTTTAAAATGTGTCATTCTAAAAAAGGGAGTTTAAAATACACTTGTTGTTTATAAAAAGGAGGCTGCTGCTGCCGCAAACCAGAGCTGCCCAAGAAAACACAGTGGCGAGAAGCGACCTCCAGAAGAAACATGAGAGAAAAAAGAGACAAGCGAGGACAAAAGGCAGAGCGACTTCAATGGCTGTCACCTCCTGCCAACAAACACCACACAGCTGGTCTGTTGGTTTATGGGACAGCTCCTTCACAGTGCCATAAATATCACCAGCACTCCTTTTAAGGGCTTTTGTCCCGCTTTGCTCACAAAGCCACCAAAGCTGCCCTCCTCAAAGACAATAAATCGTCTTTAGTTGGGAGTTCGCTGGCATCAATCTGACTTCTTCTCTTAACTCTTGGCACAGTTAGGACGGCCAAAAGAGAAGTGCCAGCAAACAAGACCAAACTGACCAAGAGCATTTGGTTCGCTTGTCTAATTCAGCGGGGGCTGTCCAAACACCACTGTTCTGATGTGAATTAAGAAGCCTTTCAGTTTGACACTGTACATTCATTCAAACACAGCCGACTCATTTATTCATTAACACAAATGTATCAGCTCTATTTTCACTCTGGCTGCAGTTAACCCATTCGTGGTTTTCTCGACAGTTTGGTAATTGAAATACCTCGCTGAAAAATGTGCAACCTCTAGCACTCTACAGCCCGACACCCGGAGACACCCAGGGGATGCTGGGATTTTCAGACCAACCAGCCCTTTTCACGTGGTTTCCTTTGATGTGTAAAATCAGTGGCGTTCCCCTTTAAGTTAACGTAATACAACCTAAACTTCTACCTTTTTATTTTATCTATTTATTATAGGGCTGTCAATCAATTAAAATATTTAATGGCGATTAATCACATGATTGTCCATAGTTAATCATGACTAATCGCATATTAATTACACATTATTTATCTGTTCAAAATGTACCTTAAAGGGAGATTCAAGTATTTAATACTCTTGTCGACATGGGAGTGGGCAAATATGCAGATTTATGCAAATATATGTATTTATTTATTATTGGAAATCAATTATCAACACAAAACAATGACAATTATTGTCCAGAAACCCTCACAGGTACTGCATTTAGCATAGAAAATATGCTCAAATCATAACATGGCAAACTGCAGCCCAACAGGCAACAACAGCTGTCAGTGTGACATGGTTGGTACCAATGGATTCTTTAGGTTTTTTAGTTTCATGATGCCAGTATCTTCACTCTAGCTTTAAAACTGAGCCCGCTACAACCTCCAAAAAATGTATAGCGTTAAAGAAATTAGTGGCGTTAAAACAAATTTGCTTTAATGTGTTATTATCCCGTTAACTTTGACAGCCCTAATTTAATTAACTTTTAAAATGTTAAAAGTCCATGTTATAGCTGAAATGCTGTATTCATCATTTCTCTTAATATTAACACTAGCCTTTTTTTCACTCTAAGGGAGACTAATGTACGCAGATTGTTAACATGCACATCTACTTGTAAATGGTCATTTTATCAGTCTGGTAGAGGCTTAACAAGAAACATGGCGTTGCAACATGACGGACTCCGTGGAGAGAGGACCTGCTCCATATGTAGATATAAACGGCTCATTCTAACGTAATGAAAAACATGACTCTTATTACCAGGTGATTATACACTAATGAAGACATACTTGATAATATTATATTGCATTTCTGCCAATAGATCCCCCTAAATGCTACACACTGGTCATTAAAGCCATCTTCAATACATGTTTCTTTGATGTGAATTTGAATATATAAAGGCTTAGGTTTACCCAAACTTGTGTAGGTTACAAATCACTCAGCCTGTGCCCACATCCAGTGTGCTAGAAACAAGGTTCTCATGCGAACGCGCCAGCCTGCTTTCCCTTCATGTCATCACCTACTCCACATTTCCTCCTCTGTGCTGTTTCTGGCCCGCCGCTCAGAGGAAAACACCGAGATCAAACAAGCGGTCACATGAGAAATGAGAGCGGCGCTCTGTGTCGGGCCCCGGCGCTCGCCCACCGGAGTTGCTAGCCTGGGGAGAATCAAACACCTGGCATTTGTCACCCCACATCCCCTTTTACAACCACCACCGACCCCCAGTCTCTCTATGGGGAAAAACTTAAAAGGCATTTTACATACAGCGCAGACAAAAACAGGTTCTGCTAGTGCTAAGTAATAACTCCCCTGGCTAAACAAGCTGCCCCTACGGAGAAAGATACATAAAGACCCACGCTTTATACAAGCTGCAGAGAATAGAAATGAAAACACCACCGCATAAAAGAAAAACTGCTCAAAGCACGGGGATTTAGACCTTTCTTCCACAAACGCTCACCCCTTTTTTTCTTCTTTCAAAAGCTAAAAGGATTAAAGGGGAACTCGGTGCTATTCACTGCCGTGTCTCCCCTTTCTCCTCAGGTGTTGTAAAACCATAAATCTTTCTTGTCTACTATTTGGCTTTAAAACAGCCCTTCTTTATGGGGAGGTTCTCCACCAAATGTGCGCGGACCAGGCAACCCCAGTCAAATGTCAGCCTATTCATGAAAGGAGCCACTGTGGACATGAAGTTTTCTAATCCTGCTCTTGAGGTAGAGGTACAGAGGAATACTTTAAGTTTGGAAGTGAGTACATTTAAATCACTTCCATCACAAACACACTTTTAAGTGTACAAAATGTGCTGTTAAAAGGGCAACAAAACGGCATCTTGTGAGTATCTCGCTCCAGTTTTGTCCACTTCCTGTTTGGCCACCCAGATGAATGCTGATCTAGTTAATGGTTCTTCCAATTCCCCTGCCCAGCCCCCCCCCCTAGAGTCCACCAGACCACCATTAAAGAAGATCCTCTCTCTGTTGGGGATTTGATTTTATAGCCCTTCAACGCCGAGGAAGGACTGACCACCAACACATCCTCCCCTGTAAAGCCTTGGATGAATTGGATCTCTTTCCACACAACCCCCCCTCCCCTTCACCACTTTTTCCAGTAAAAGTGGCCTGAAAGCTCAAATCAGTGAGTCCAATGTGCTGGACTCGTACAAGGGTCAGACAGCTGCTTCTTAAACCTCCGTGATGATAAAAGGAACATGGATCTCCTTGCTGTGAGTGTACACATCAATCGAATGAGCAGCTTTACTAAGCTAAGCTAAGACAGACCGAGAACTCTTTAACGATTGGTTTCAATAATTTAAAAAGATGTTCTACTTACATCTGATTTGTTGGACTGGTCCTCCATATCAGAGTCATTGGGGTCCACCAGTTCCTGGAATGGCGGAAGTGTCGACACCTTCCTGCGCTCCGCCTCGTCGCCTTCCGGTCGCGGTTTACTCGTTCGCATCTGCGATCTATCCTTTAAGAGTTTCTTATCCAAATGTTGAGCGTCCGACCCCGACGTCTGCTTCCCTGATGGATCCACAAATCCCTTTTTGCGTTTTTTGGTCACGTGGTCGTCGCCGTCGTTCGGGGCGGACGGACGCTTGTTTAGCCCCGACCCCTGGTTCATCCCCTCGGTGCGGGGCTCCTTGGACAAAGACTTGGGTTCCTTGAAGCCCATCTTAGGGTTGATATCTCTAAGTGGCTGGTTCTCTTTGGGTTTCCTGGAAGGTTCTTTGGGGGCTTTGCTGGGTTCCCAGCCGGAGTCTCTGAAGGCACTTTTGGGCTCTTTCAAGTCTTTTGGAGGCTTGTCTTTGTGGTCCTTGGAGGGTTTGTGGAGTTTGGAGAAGCTGCTGCTGTTGGTGCTGGTGGTGGTCGTGGCGGTGGTGAGGAGGGTGGTGCTGCTTCCTTTGGAGCCATCCTGTGGATCAAAAGACTGATCAGCAATAGGTCTACATTTCATGGTAGTCTAAATCATGATGCACGAACTGCATGATGGCTAAGTTAAGGCATGTGTGAAAAAACCACAAGAAATTCTAACCAACATTTAGAGTTTTAGGGCACAATTACACCGAACCATCTAAGCTACAGAAGAGTAAACTTCAGCTCAAAGGATTATGGAGCAGGGTAGAGAGGAAATCCCACTTTATGTCAATGGGCAAACATAATAGGGCAAGCACATAATTAGCCACTGGGAAATGCAGTTGTCTGAGGATGCTGTGATAATAGCTGATATAAGTG
Organism: Sebastes fasciatus; assembly: GCF_043250625.1. Taxonomy (NCBI): domain Eukaryota; kingdom Metazoa; phylum Chordata; class Actinopteri; order Perciformes; family Sebastidae; genus Sebastes; species Sebastes fasciatus. The sequence goes on along the minus strand of NC_133816.1, from coordinate 16,221,955 downwards.
CCACTGACAATAACTCAATAACCCCAAAATCTGAAAACAGGCCCATCTCATCTTTTCAGGAGGAAAAATCACTCTGATTATGCCGTCCGTATTATGTTGACTTTGGACTGCACTATAGACTACATGTAGTACTTCTAAAATGCGTTAGTACCAAACAACAAAGTGAGCAAAAAAACAGGCAGCTAGGTCAAATGAAGATTAATCCTCTGCCTTTTACACCAGAGAAAACATGCATGCCACCCTGCAGTTTGGCATTACCATCTGTGTTAAAGAGGTTCTCTTCTTAAAAGGAAAATCAAAAAGGTCTTCTTAGTCCCCATCCATGGGCTTAAAGAGCAAACTCAGGACTTCTTTTGAACAGCGCTGTTCAGTGGGGTGAAAGGGGGGGGCCTTTTCAACAGCCACACATGCGCAACCTTAAAAAGTGGAGCGAAGGGCAACGTGGAGAAAGGAGGAAATGCATTCCTTCTAACGACGGGGGCCATTTGTCCCTGGGTCTCACCTCCAGCCCCCTTGTCAATATTTCATCAATGCAGTAAACCCATTAAAGCAGTCTAGACGACGGGGTGTGTTACAACTCCGCGTAAGCACCTCTAAAACCTTTCATTTTGTGTATCTGCCGGTGACCCTGGGACCTCAGGATGTAAAGCTGCCAGCTCGTTCTAAACTCCAGCTAGGCTCATCCACTGCACTCAACCCGTTTCCCTCCCAGGGAAGCCCGGCGTAAAACTGCTTTAGTGCTCTGGAGGGGACACAGCGCCTCGACTGCCATCAACATTGAGGAGATCACTAAAGTGGCACTTTTTAACAGACCTTTCAGCACCGTGACATTGGCAGGTTAGCAGGTGACCCGAGTTCATTTAAATCACTGAAGGGCTAATAACGCTGTCAGAGTCAGAATTACAGATAGATACTGATTTGTTTTACTTTCACTAATCACTTTTATGATTTTACTAAAATATATATTAGGCTGTCAAAGTTAACGCGATAACACACATTTGTTTTAACGCCACTAATTTCTTTAATGCAACTCCATCTTAAAGCTAGAGTGAGGATACTGGCATATACTGTATATATATATTAGGCTGTCTATCGATATTTCTCTCTTTCTCTCTATCTCTTTATATAAATATATTTATTAGGGAATAGTTAATCGCAAATATATGACTTTTTTTTTATCTGTTCAAAATGTACCATAAAGGGAGATTTGTCAAGTATTTAATACTCTTATCAACAAGAGTGGGAAAATATGCTTGCTTTATGCAAATGTATGTATATTTTATTATGATATACATTTAAAAAAACCACAAAACAATTTGATTAACATATCTCTGAGGTCAGAGGTCAAGGGACCCCTTTGAAAATGGCCATGTCGTTTTTTTCCTCGACACAATTTAGCGTAAGTTTGGAGCGTTATTTAGCCTCCTTTCTGACGAGCTAGTATGACATGGTTGGTACCAATGGATTCCTTAGGTTTTATAGTTTCATATGATACCATGATATTTACTCTAGCTTTAAGACTGAGTCCACTACAACCTAAAAATCGTAAGTTGCGTTAATGCGATAACGAAATTAGTGGCGTTAAAATGAATTTGCGGTAACGCATTAACTTGACAGCCCTAATCTCTATATATATGTGTGTTTGTGTGTGTGTGTGTATATATAATGTAGCTTTTGAATGTAATTTCTCTCACTAGTGTCATTTTATTTTACTTGATGTATTTCATTCATATATATATTTACCTCGTCTAAACTTATCTTAAATACACAGTTTTTAGTTAAAACATTTCAGGTGTGGTAGTATAATAATAGGACTTATAAATAATAAATAATTAAGTGGGGACTACAGTATTTAGGACATTTTGTCAATTAGTTATGATTTATTACAAAAATATCTAATGTGCTCTAATACTAGTGCAATAATTCTCAACATGTGATGGAGAAAGAGTGTGTGTGTGTGTATGTGTGTGTGTGTGTGTGACCTCCTGCTCCACAAGTAATTCATCACACACACTGTGTTTAGACTGGAAACTGTTTCCATGTGAAATGGGCCTCTCCTAACCTGGCTCTTAAATGACACTATTTAAAAAGGGACTAAAAATAACACATAATGGAAACAGCATGCCGGCTTATTGACATACATGATTTAGTGCTGCACGAGATAACGTCTCAGATCTCACGTGGAGCTTCCAGGCCCATCCTTGCCTTCTGTCTTCCCCATCCCCAACCCCTCTGCAAATCTCTTTACTAATTTACTACAACGTTACTGTCTAAAACTTGCATGCATAAGCAGTTTTAAAATTACATTAGAGCAAAAATATAGGCATCGTCAAATCCACTGCTTGTCAAAGATTCACAGCATGTCTCGGAGTCGGTGGAGTAAGTGCTTACGGCTGAGCAGCAGCCAACGTATAGTTTGCTTAAGCCAAAGTTGGATGTCTTTGAAATCCCCGAGTTTAAATATCTCAGAGGTCTTTGAACCTGTCAAATATGTGAGGGATTAGATGCTTTGAAGGGGTAAAAAGTTTCAGAGCTAGGTGGGGCTGAGGTTGTTTTGCTCCAGGCAAAGTACCTGGAAACAACACTGACCTTTGACCCGTGGAAGCTTTTGCTCTTCTTTGGGTCAGAGAAGGTGGATGTCAGCGAGCTGTTGGGGAGTGTAGGCAGCTTCAGGTGCTGGCCGAACAGGGAGGTGGAGCCCTCCTGCATTACCATCACCTGCCAGAGGAACAGCAACAAACCAACATGATCAGAGGATTCTTTGTTTTCAAACATGTTTCATTGGGTTTACAGGTAGAAGGTTGAAAAAGTAGGACTGGATATCCAACTGAAAGCTTGGACAGACTCTTAGTCTTGTTTGTTGACTTATTCTTTGATCAGATTGGTGTTTTGAGAGGCAGTAGCAACAACATAACCAGTTGATTTTATATCTTGATACTGAACTAAACTTTTTATATCAAGAATGGCTTGAAGTGATGCGAGTACCCGATAAATTAAACAACACATCATCTGCATATAAAGTCATTTTGTGGTGTGTATTTCTAACAGTTACTGAGTTTAACTGCCTCTGACACTCAAGTCTTTGGGCTAAAGGCTAAAGATAGAGTACAAAAGAGTAAAGGTCTTTGCAAGCCAAGTCCGTTTTTTTCGTATGCATCTTTTATTTCTTCATTGTAAAGTTTCTTTGTGCTGGGAGACAGTTTATCATGCCATTTTGGATAATGACTCTGGCACAGACGGTGGCTCTGAGTGGTCAAACAACCCTCTTTGGCATTTTGACGGATGCGGAAAACGCAGAAAATCAAACCTGTTCCGAAAACTTTAAAGGTGTGAAAGGGTCGGTGTGAAAATGTCACATTGTGAGGTCGTATTTATTTTTAAACGTGAGGCAATATCGGACAAAAAAACAAACTGATTTGGTGTGCAAAGGCCTTTTCAGAAAAGTAAGTTTGTTTTTTTGTTACATAAAAAGCAGTTTTTGAGTAATTTGTATTGCTCTGGTTTCAGTACCAAAGCTCTGGTGCTGTATTGACGCTGAAAATTTCGATTGATACCCAGCCCTCTTCAATAGAGAACACATTCATGGCATTTCTGCTATATGGTATTAGAATTAAAATCTAAAAAAAGAGTTCATAATTTGAGCAGTACGCCTACTCACTTCCTTTCCGAGAGTGAGATGATTGGTTGATATCAAACATGTGTTAAGTATGGAGCTGGAGTCAGGGTGTGGTTAGCCTAGCTCAGCATAAAAACTGGTATCACGGAGAAACAGCGAGGCTGGCTCCGTTTAAAGTTAAAAAAACACACCTCTGAAACTCTTTAATCAACACGTGTCTTCTTTGTTTAATCCACCCACAAACAGACATGTATAATATTATGCCCAGCTGTTGTTCGCCAAGAAATAGTTCAAGCACATACAGTAACTCCCTTTACGTGGTTCAGTATGAACTAAATTACGTTATTATTAGACTCAAGAATGGCTTAAGAGCGATGAATTACTGCTCTACGATCTTCAACGCCAAGAGAAAAAGTCTACACACATTCAAACATCTGAAGCTGCCTGTTGGTGCTGGAATATCTTGCAGTCATTACAGGGCTACAACGATGGCCAGTATATGCGAGTTAAAGACAACACAGCTGCTTCAGTGTGACTAGAGCTGAGGCACATGACGGTAAATCTCCCAGCCAGGATAAAAGTACCGGTATCATTACACAAAAAGGCAATCTGAAGCCACTTTATAGAGGTGTCCAAGTCGTTAGTCATCTTTAGACGAGCCTGTTTCATATCCATGACCCCCTAAAGCATGTTGGAAATCTTACTTTTGAGTCTTCTGAACTTCGTTTGTGAGGATCCCGTTGCTGTTAAAGAGAGAGATGACAAAAGAGATGAATATAATCAACATCTACAGCTTGATTCTCTGAAATATAAAGAATTGGCGCTTAGCCAAATACTCATGACATCATTAATGTCCAAAACTGTGGAACAAGGTGTGGTCAAATAACTTATTCGTACGAAGTAAGTATAACGTACCAAGATCTTTCAGTAGTGAGACATAATAGAGAATGTGAGTTTCAATATGGTGTATGTCAGCACTAGAGCCCTGTTTGAGGCTGAGAAGGGGGTGCAGAGCAAAGTAAATAGAGAGCACTTAGCTCCAGTCATAAACCTCCCGACTACAGGGGTCCTCTGGCAGGGGGCCAACAGACTGACTGAACCCAACGCTGAGGAAGCAGCTAGGGATGTCCTGAGGATGTCCTAAGGATCGAATCGAGGCATATTTTAATGGATCGATTTTACTGTACTCTGCGGTGTTTTGTCGCCTCAGCCAGCTGGTAATACAGCACTGCTCTCTTTTACCACAGCTGGCCTCTACAGTGCTGCTGGCGTCTGCATATGTTTAAGCAAACATACTGTATATTGCAGAATAATACTAAAATCTAATGATGATGGAATACACAAAAAGCTCAGACAACACTTGTCAGGAGTGGTTAGGTTACACCTCATATACTGTAACACACTAACATTTGGCATGCACAGTCACACTTCTTCTTCTTCTTGTGAACAACAGCTGCGGGGCCTAACAGTGACAACAAAGAGCATTTCTCAGGTCTGGATATTCCTTTTCTTACTCCTTACAGAGACAAATACTGGCATTACGGCAGCCTTATATTAGTCCACTGGAATATTTGGCGTGGAAACATATTCATAAAATAAAAATTCTTAGACACATTAAGGAAGAAAGGGCAGAGGTCCTGTTTCACACAGTAAAAGGCCACATGTGCCATGTGTAATTTGTTAGACTGGCAGAACCCTGGCATCATCCGTCAGCTTTAACTCCCCCACAGTCTGACAGCCGTAAAGGTGAAAACTGCTGTACAGTTTGACAGAATGCCAAATTTGATAAGGATAAGTCTGGTGATTTACTGTCAACAAATCCTATGTTCAGAGCCAAACCAACGATGACGTGACCTTCTAACAAGTATCTCTTCTTCCTCTTTGCCATAGAGCTCCATCGTTGTTAAAACACATCATAAGCACTGTTCAGACTTGGTATTAACATGCCTCCTGAGTGATCACAAGTGGACAGCTCTCTAAGTACGTCTGTTCACACCTGGCATTAGAATGCGTCTCCACATGCGTCTCCACTTGTGATCCGATCTCACTTCTCCGCTCTATATGCAAATAAACACGTAGTAAACACGCGGCCGATACAGCAGACGTTGTAACGTAATATTACAGGAATGTCAGTAGTAATCCTACATATCTGTGAATTCGGGTACATTTTATTAACATCAAAATATAAGGTTATTGTACTGGCGGTCCACGGGGGGGGGGGTGGCTGTCAGCTCCGTGCAAAGCACTGGAACAAGAACACCGACACATCTCTGACAGTACGATAATAATGCACTTCCCGAGACTAATCTGATCGTCTGTAGATAAATATCTATATGCCTATCTATATGCCTATTTGATCTTATGATCAAATAAAATACAGCTGTACCGACAGAATAGAGTAGAGCACAAAAGCCGTTTCCATCCTGCAAGGCAGACGAGCGCTCGCGTCTTCCTGTCTGTTCACATGAGGAGCGCAGAGACCCGCGGATCCCAGCGGGATGTCAGTGGAGTCGGCGGTCCTTAATGTGGACCAGGACACATTTCACATACACACCGCTAAAAGAATGTGGTCATATGTGGCCCAGACCACCTCTGAATGTGATCTGAGCGATCGGATCTCAATGCGTCCTCACACCTGTACTTAGAGCTGTCCACTTGTGATTGGATCACCTAGGACGCATGTTAATACCAGGTCTGAACAGGACCAATGAGCCACCATCAAACTGAAAATAGTCCCCAACAAATGCATTATTTCCTCCTGTTTGAGAAACGTTTGCTGAAAACTACAGGGACCAGCTGTTTTAGGAAATTACTGAGCCCTAAAAAAAACACTACATATTTCTAAGCTGTTTTTTAAAGATTTACATCTTGAGATGAAAGCCACAGGGAAGTCAGGAATTATTGAGAGATAGACTAACACATTATTGTAGGGCTGTCCCCGAATCAGGATTTTATGCCCCGTGCAGCCTGTTTCCATCACCCCTCTCTACATCCGTCACAGTTAGTTTTGTGGTGAGTTCATTTTGAGACGAGACTGTTTGTAAAGTTTACAGCCTGCCATGTTATTGCTCCGGCATTAATGAGGCGGCTAAACAAACAAAGATTCGACTGGCAAAATGCAACTAGACTGGGGCAGCCCTCCGTTGTTTGTTTGAGCTTTTTCATCGGCTGTGTTGACAAAAGGAAATATTATTAAGAATATTTATTTAATTATATACATTATTACTCATATTTGTAATAGGAACAGGAATCTTGGAGTTTGTGTGCTGTTGTATGAGTGGCTTGTATCAAACACACAGCAGATACTGTGGCTGAAGAAAGGCAGGGTGATTGTGTAGAACTGTACGAGTGCGTGCAAGAGTGTTTCTGATAATGAAGAACTGAACTCCACTGATTTTCCCTGGATAAATAGAGATGGAAGGTTTTCCTCCTAGGGGGTTGCAGAATATAAGTTGCTGTATTGCATTAAGAAATGTCAGTCCAGCCCCCATCCTCCCCTTCACACTCCTCACCCCTCCGGCTTTCAGTAGCTTCCTACGAAACTCCTCTGTTGGGTTGTTGAAGGTGAGCTTCTCACAGCGGAGATGATTGACAGGTGGGTGGCCGTCCAGGTGGAGGAACAGGTCGTAGTCAAAGCGAACTTTCTTCGGTTCTTCCTGAGAAGAAGTGGTGATCCACCCAGAGAGGGGAAAAGAGGAGAACAGTCACAATCTGTCTATCAGGACTTCACCAACATCATGTTCTTTAAATCAACACCACTACGCTGCGTCGCTTGAGCACCGCATTCAGATCCAAACAGACTTTGTGAGCCATGTTGAGATCAGTTGAGGAAATACCAAGCACCGCCCACCAGCCGGAGTAAACTTTCTCATTTTACAGCTAAACAGTACACTACAAGATGATTCTGAAAACATTTGAGGAGAGAAATAGGCATTACAGTAACAGAATATCGATTCATATTTGATCAGCGCTGCCTAGTTTGACCGTTTGATTGGAGTTTGCGAGTGATCGACAGCTGTGACTATCGGTATAGGGTCTACAGATGTCTCTGTCTATAAATAAACTCAAAAGCAAAACCCTCCTCACTGAAAAGCCACAGCACACTACTTGCAGACAACCAAAACAAACCTGGTGGAACAAGCAGATTAAGATTTACGATGAATCCAGTGTTGAAGAGGTAAAACATTCAGTTTGATGGTGAGTAAAAATTACCTTATTTTTGAAGTAGACTTCAATAGGCAAGATGAAGCCTGCGTAGCCACACTCCTCCACTTTGTACGGTGGATCCTTGCACACTGAAATGAAAGAGACATTTGCCATTAGAGAGAGGCCTTCAACACAAGGTGACTAACAACACACAGCGATGGCTTTAAAATCCATTTAGTTCTATAAAATGCAAAGCAGCTGCGTTCAGTCACTGCTGAGTGCACAGCAGCGGTGCAGTCTGTGTGTGGTGGTGGTTGCTGGGGGACAGGACACAGTCCTAACCATTATTAGACATTTTAACACTATTCTGGGCCCAAAAATCAGGTGAAGAAGTGCATGAAAAATACATGTTACTGTTGCCTCTGCTACTGAAAGTCTTGTCACTTAATGAACTGAGCCACTAGACCTGCATCTCCACTCTCATGAGATCTCATTAACTCCCATCTCCATTGTCTGCGCCGATATCAATACAAGAACTATGGTTTAAATTAGAACCGGGGCCCTTTAAAGCTGTGAATCCACCCAGCTCATGACAAGGGGAAGACTTCGCCCCACATCCCCATGGGCCTTTAAAGACAAACAAACTCTACTAGAGCTCAGGTGTTCTTCCCTGGAGGTGTGTGTGTGTGTCAGCCTCTCTCCCAGTGGACTCTGCAGAAGTACCAATTAAGTCCATGTACGTGGAGACCTGAGAGTGTTTACTGGAAGAACAGATAAAAGCAGGTCTTAGCTTTAGATAATGTTACTCTGATGCAAAGCATGAATGGAGGATATTTAAGATGTCACAAGTCTGTAGCAACCAGAGTGAAATGTGAAAATTATTTGGACATCTTATTTTAAGATGCTTAAATCAGTGCTTGAATGGCCATGATGGAACATTGGCATTGCACCTTCAAAATATACTCCGGCACCACCAGCCCATTACTACTGTAACACTATATCCAGGAAATCCAAGGAGAAGCCTATAATGTAGCACGTTCGTCGGTAAGATCCTCATTAGCTGCTTTCCTCAGATAATGTCCTCATAAGAATTTCTTACAGTGTTAATATTAATCAACACCACCACATGAAACACAGTTAAAGTGGTAGTACGCTGTATATTTTTGGCATCATTGGGCAAAAATTCCATAATAACCTTTCAGCATATGGTAATTCAAGTGTTCTGAGAGACTTCTGCACCTCCTCATGGCTCTGTTTTCAGGCTTTAAAAAATCTAGCCCGTGATGGGAGACTTTGACCAATCACAGGTCATTTCAGAGAGAGCGTTCCTATTGGCTGTGCTCCGGCTGGTGGGCGGTGCTTGGTATTTTGCTCAACTGATCTCAACGTGGCTGCCGGGTTTATAATTTTATAGCTAAACAGTACACTACAAGTAGGGCTGCACGATTATTTTGATCAATATTGAGATCACGAATATTCATAGGTTTTAGGGACAAAATATTTTTATTGCAAATTCACATTTAAATAATCAGAGCGCTGCTTTCACTTCCATGTTGTGCTGCATTCCAACCGTCAGAAACTCTGAATGTTATCCTTATACTTTATTATTGTGATCTGTAGTGGTTATTTGCATCTAAACCCAAATTAAAATGATTAGGAAATAAATTATTTTATTTTTATTAATAAAAAAAATCTTGGAATTAGTAGTTCTAACAGGTCATAATTCCCTCTCTATTATCTATTTTATATTGTTGTGAAAACATCGCCTTCAAACAACTGGATCTATTCAAGTTTCTCGCCAAAAACAATTTTACAAGATTACATTTAAACGCATCATGATAGCGTTACAATCTACCAATCGCCCAATACTCATTTTACTGAGCAGAGTTTGAACGCACCATAACGGAGCTGTGTACCGTGTAGCTCCGCTGCTGTCACCGTGCGTGGCACTGTGCATTTGTATTCATAGACGCATGTGTTTTGAAGTACACCATATGTCCGAACACGCATCAAAAGCGTTATGAGGCGCGCCCCTACTCTGACCTAGGAGGACAACATTTTATTAAAGAAACAAATTAATAATAATAATAATGATGATGATGATGATGATGATGGCAGACCAAAATAAAACTTGGTTGTTGTCGGTTTGTCGGCAAGATGTCAATTTCACATTATTACCTAGTTAAGCTTTCATCTATAATCATATCAATAATTTAATCTTATTCACCATTAAGGGGGTAACTGTAATATATTAAAATATTGCCTAAATAGCATCCTTTTCCTTTAATTACTGCTGGTTCTGTGATGTTGGCATCTCATATCTGATGCCTGCAGTGCGCCATAGGAGTATCAATTGACGTGCGTCATTTATTGCTTTCAATGTGTTCGGACCTTAAAGGTCACATATTATGCTCATTTCCAGGTTCATAGATGTATTTTAATGTTGCACTAGAACATGTTTACATGCTGCAATGTTCAAAAAACCCTTTATTCTTCTCATACTGCAGCCTGAGTCTGCCTGCCTCAGAGCCTAATTCAGCCTCTGTCTGAAAACCACTGATTCACAGCCTGTCTCCTCCCACTCTGCTCTGATTGGTCAGCGTTTTCTGTCAATCAAACTTCCTCAACAACAACAGCGTCACCCTCCCCCTCCCTCCCGGAGAAGCTCTGGAGAGAGGAGTGGAGGGAGAGGCAGCTAGAATAGAGCTTATAAACCACTTTAAAGTTTATAAACCAGAAACTTCACCCAGCGCACGTTACCGGAGGAATCTGATCAGAAATCGGCGACACATGATGAACATCTGCGGTCCAGATTCCAGGTTTTCCTGACGGTTTCTCTCAGGTAAATAATACTATTTATATCTCTGTTAGTTAACTCAGTGTTTACCTCATGCATCAACTCTGTAAACCGTAAACATACACTCTGTTTTACGTCTGTCTTTACAGATCCATCTGTGAGAAATGACCGACAGAATCATCCCAGAGGAGAGCAGATAGCTGAAAGCAGATGGGAGATACAGAGCTAACCCGTTAGCATGTAGCTACATGCTAACGGGTTAGCTACATGCTACCGCTATGACACGGTGTGTAAACACAGCGACCATCAGGGTGGAAAATAGAAGATGTGAAACAGTAGTCAGTTCATTATTTCTGCTAAAAGATAAATGTATGGAAGATCAGAGTAATGGTATATTATTTACAGTAGTAGCTGTCTCTGTGTTACCATGACTACAGACCACCGGAGCTTAGTTTACCATAGTTTACCAGAGCTGAAGACTTTCTCCTGTACCATGTTAACATAACTAACTAACAGGTGAGATGATTACAAATGCTGTGAATAATTAATATTGTCATCTGTCAACTCAAATAAAGTTTGACTGTGAAACAGAAATGTGTTGTGTTGCTTACAAGTCACTATTTACTACCTGTACTCTGCTACATGCATGACATCAAATATATATAATATATAAATATCATCTGTTTAAACAGTGTAATTACATGAAGCCTTTGTGAAAGAACATGTTATATTTAGATGATGGGAGTACATGAAGCCTGTTCTGCTGGTTCTTGCAGACTTTGCTCAAGTTAGGTTGAGGAGGAGAGACAGTGACGCGCTGTGGGGCGGGGTCAGCTACTGAAGGTTCTCTCTGGTTCGACCAGGAAACCCTTACATGGCTTGCATTTCTCTAATGACGTCAGAAGAGAAGGAAAAAAAGCGATTTTTTTTTCTGCACCCATTTCCGGACAAACGGAGGAGGAGAAAAAGAGAGAGGATGGTCTTTTATGATACTATGGTGGCCTGTAGACACACTGGGGACAGATATTGATGTTTAAAAGACATGGAAAAGTGCATTTTGCATAATAGGTGACCTTTAAGAATCTGACCAAGCATTTGGTGTCAATGGTCACCGGAAACACTGCTGGAGAACGAACAAGGAATACAAAGGAAGCCTCAATGGAAAGACGTCATACAGCTGTCAGCTGACAACTTGGCTTTCAGCGATGCAGGAGGCCTTTGGAAATACCTTGAGTCATCCTCAGCGCTGACCAGCCTTTTGGCACCAATCTAATCATCACTGTGCTCTCTTGTTTCCTTTTGGAGTCCCGCCCCCTTCAGGGAGCAGCAGTGATTGATGGCTCGGCTGACTACGCTGAGGTCGACCTCACCGCTGGGGCCAAGCCATCCAAAACCCAATACCACTGAGCAAATATTATGGGTTAGAGTTAATTGTGCAAGTGGGTCAGGTTCAATTACAGGCAGCTAAAAGAGCCCATTCACCACCACACCTTTATATAAACTGAGGTGGAGAGGGAGATGAGCTGAACCACCCTATAACGGAAAGAAAAAACTCACACTCAAAGCACATAAACTCTGTACATGTGTTGGTATATTTTTCTTTTTTGCATGGATAACTGGGTAGACGTGATGTCACGCTGAGATATTTTCAATGCGACTACAGTGAACTTGCACACACGATATTCCTTTTAAGGCAAAAAAGCACAGTCTAAACAAATATACTTGATACAAATTCCTTAAATTTGGTTAACAGCGACTAAGATATCTTCAGAGTGGGACATTTTACTGTTAACAAATGATCTTGTAAGCACTCCCCGATGGATAAACTCTGCAACAAGACACTGTTTCTAACTGACCTCAAACAGATGTTTGGCATTTCTGTGCTGACATATGTGGCTATTTATTAGCCGACATATTATACACACAGAAAGACATATCTGTTATGAGCTGGAAAATATAGGGCACCCTGGTGACCTAGTGGTTTAAGGTGCCGACCATGAACGGCAATGTACCCGGTTCATGTCCAGCCAGGGACCTTTGTTGCATGTAATTCCCCATCTCTCTAATTTCCTGTCATCACTCAACTTTAACGATCTATTTCAGGCCGAATTTTATGCCTTTTATTAATGATTTTAAAAAAAAAGCCTGGCCAATTTATCAGTCGGGCTCTACTCACAATGAACAGAAAGTACTTTATATGCAGGTCCATATCCTCACTTGACCGAGTAAAACCTCATACTTCTGTGGGATTCTTTGACAAAGTCTTAATTACGTTAACGAAAACTATGACTAAATATGTTATATATTGTTGAAGAAAAAAATAAATCTCTTTATTTTCATTGAAAAAAAGAGGAAACAAAATATTATATACTTTTCTTCTTTGATGCAGCAGTTCTGATTCCTGTGCTGTGTGCGCCACATCAGGACGACAGCGGCAGCACACAGTGAGCACAGTGAGGAGGACTCAGTTAAGGACTCAGTTAAAGAGAACTGACTTAAGTTAAAGTTAATCACAACAACAACAACAGAGCTTGGGAGGAAAGAAACCAGGTGATATTTTGGCTAGACAAGATTGACTGAAATGTTCAATATAATTTGATGTCTGTCCTAAAATGTCATCACTTCATCATTTTATCCTATTAGAGATTTGTGTGAAATCGTCAATATTAGCATAGAAATTCTTGAGTTTTGACCAAAAACGCATTTTTGTGAGGTCACTGTGAACTTGACCTTTGGCCACCAAATTCTAATCTGTTCATCCTCGAGTCCAAGTGGATGTTTGTGCCACATTTAAATAAATTCCCTCCAGGCATTTCTGAGATTTCACGTTCACAACAATGAACACAACAGCTGTACAGACGGACTTATGGACGGATTACCCGAAAACATAATGTCTCCGGCCACGGCTGTCGGCGGGACACTGAGGCATAAAAATAGCTGACAAAATTAACACTACTTTGACAAGCATTCTAAGAAATGTAAGAAATGACTAAATTTAAACATCTTTGTTTTAATCGGATACGATTTTGAATTTTTTTGACATTTTGTTCTGTAAATTCTGTAAATACAAAATGTTTCCTTTCTTTTCGAGGAACCATAAAATGAGCAAATCTTGACTTCAGCACGGAGGCTGTAATAGATCTGCCACAACAAGTAGATAAGTCTGCAACTATTTTCATCATCAATTAATGTCAGTCACCAACATTCGCTGGTTTCAGCCTAAAACTTTAAGAACACTCACACACTTACTGTCATATATGATCGTAAGTAAACTTAATATCTTTGGGTTTTGGTCAGACAACATCAATATCAATATGTAAAATTTGAAAGGACATTTACCACTATTATAATGACATTTTAAAACACTGACTGAGAAAATAATTGGCAATTTAATTAAAAAAAATAAATAGTTGTAGCCCTATTGTTCACCATTTTTTTTATACCAGTCTCTTATTTCATTTCAGTCAAACTTATAACACTTTAAAATTGTAATCTTAATCATTGCTAATTGTTTGAGTAACAAGCAAAACACAGCTTCTCCAATGTGGGAATTTATTTTTAATTTTTTTTGTTCTATATACAGTAATTGTAAACAAAGTATCTTCAGGTTTTTATTCGTTGGTCAAACAAAACTGGGCTGAAATTGTGATTTTTTCAGTATTTTCCGAGGTTTTATAGACAACGATGCTTACAAAGAAAAAAAACTAAGCATGTTGCAGCCCTTAATAATACACTTTTATCCAATAAAACATTAACTTTCCAGGAAAAAGCATAAAGGTTCCATTTCATACAGGAAAAGCAATATATTTAATGAGTTTGGTTATTATTGAGGCATTATTAGATATGAAACTAAATTGATCGTGAGACAAGGTGCCGCTTAACACCTTCAGTAGACAATTTCCTCGGGGAAACCCTGCATGTTTAGCACCACCCTGACCTGCCTTTTGTTAGCAATTTAAAAAAAATAAATCAGCAATAACACTTCAGCAGCGAACACCGTCTAGTGGTGTTGCAACTGAAAAGAAATGTAATCTTTCCCTCTCCACAGATGTATAATAATGACAGGTCAAGTTCTGGTTAAAATGAGAGAACAACCCTGCAGCTGTATGAAGACACAAGAGAAAGGCAGCTAATGTGAAGGTGAAGTCAGTGCAGCGTCTTGGCTGGGGTTCAGTAGTTCAGGTTGAAAAGGTTACCATTATCTGAAGGAGCGTCTCAGAGGCACACATACACAATGCGACCACTGACCTGTAACAGAAACCTGCCAGTGGTCACAGAGGCTTTCAAAGAGAAACAGGGCCGTGTGGTTTATTAACATGGCCTTGGTTTAAACCAGGATGCCAATCACAGAACAATGCCAGTCACTATGTATTTGCCCTTTCCACACAGACTGGTTTGTAATGAGGCCGGGCTAGACGGCAGGCCTGACCATAAAACAAAAGACAAGACTGGACATAAGAAATTCTCTAGTGAGGCTTGTGGCTCAAATATGAGCTCCTCCTGCTCGCCGATTTACTGTTAATCCCTCCTCTTCCTAATGGAGCCGTTCATCTCAGCATCAGTTGGCCAACAAGTGACAGACGTTTGTCCAAAAGCGTGGTTATTCATACGAAGCACAGAACACTGGCAAGTTTATATTTCAACTAGGGGTGGGAAAAACAATCGATTCACCTATGTATACAGATTTTTTTCTTTCTTACATGACGTCATATCTGTTCCATATCCGTCACCAAAACAAAACATAGCCAGCCGCAGCGAGCCGAAACAACAAAGTAGAAAACGGCGGAGGGTCGGCGTGGATACGACCTGCACCCTCCCATTTTAAATCCAACATGGTAAACACTACACATGCAGTAAAGTATGGAAACACTTTGGTTTTCACATGTTGCAGGAAATGCTGAGCTAGACGTAACGGCTGAAGCTGCACGCTAACTCTGTCATGGACAGGAAACGTTATCGTGTGGTCCATCCGGCCGTCACTCTCATCTCCGTGGTCAAATGGGCCGGCGCTACAACTGTAGAGCACCCATATACTGACATTTATGTTAAATACATTCGGCCCCGATGGAGCTGACCATGGATGTATAAAGAGAATGGAGCTGACGGGAGAGCTAGAGACCACCTTGGAGGACTTAGAGGAAGTATACACGTGTGACTATGTCCGGTTTTCAAAATAAGGTGTTAACAAAGGGAGCTGCATATACAAAATACATATATGGAAATAGGATTATATTCACCAGAAGTATAAAACATAACAAACAAACCAAGCCAACTTCATAGAAAGACCAACTGATGTGGTGCCTCATGCGTTCTGTTACAAGTTGCACATGAACACGCCACATAGACTTCATACAGCAGAGGGCCAATGGACCGCCAATACTCACATACATTCTGCCCCTGGGTTAGAGGAAATACCTAGTAGTCAAAGTACTAGTAGTCTAAGTAGTAGTAGTCTGTGTTGTACTCCAAACATTGCAAAGAGATAAACAAAAGAAATATCATTTCATGCATCAATCTGTTGAAACGGTTTTGTAATAATGAAAAAGAAAAATAGCAATACTTGGAGCAGAGTGCTAATCATTTCTTGGAACAAACCATAATCATATGGCAGTGTGGCAGCCTAAAAACCATTGAGTAGCCATTATACGAGCCGCTCTAACAATGGAGGGTGGTGATTAGCAGCTCGGGAGGGCTGGTGTCTCTGGTTGAATGAGCACAGTCCCTTAAAAACGTGTTCTCCACAGTGCTGCAGGAACTCACTCTAATCAGCTAACAACAAGAGCCTAGAACACAAACGGGGTGGGGATTAATCTGCCCAGAGTAAAGACCAGAACGCGAGAAATGTTCAAGTTTGAGCTGTAAGCCAACTCACTAGATAAGTAACCCAACAGGTGGCAAGTCTGGGGCATACGCGTCTCATTTGTCATCATGTTAAGTATCTTCACTTGGTTAAATTGGGGATGATTTAAAAAAACAAACCAGGTTATCAGCAGAATCCTCTTCCCAAACCACCAGCACCCAAAACCAGCAGCAAGTGAAGCACGGAAAAACACAGACAGAAGCATGTTTGTCAAAAAAAGATAAAGGTTGGATTGGATGACAAAGAATAGACATAAACAACACCATATGCACATCCTAACTAAGACTACAGAGATGTGAAGCTGCACCCACCTCAAGGGACCAAAAAGAGATTAGAGAATTGGAGGTCACGGGGTTGCTCCTGATACCAGGTCCCAGACAAACAGCTCACACAGTGGGACGAGGCGCTGCCAACAGACTCCCACACCTCCCTTGAGAACCATTATGTGTGCATGTTCTGATCTTCTCAAGGGGTCAATCAGACAAGTCACACATCTTACAAGATGGAACTGTGCAGCTTTTGCTTTATGTCTCTACTACAATTAGAAATGTCATTCCAGTTGACCAATCAGCACACGTCTTCCCCGCGACTTCAAGCTATCCTCGCCTACTCCAAATCCATCATGTGACTACATCCTTCTTGCCACGGATACCCAAAGTGGTCAGATTTTGCCATACTGATGCATTTTTTATCTGTTCAAAATGTACCTTAAAGGGAGATTTGTCAAGTATTTAATACTCTTATCAACATGGGAGTGGACAAATATGCTGCTTTATGCAAACGTTTGTATCCATGTATTATTGTAAATCAATTAACAACACAAAACAATGACAAATATTGTCTAGAAACCCTCACAGGTACTGCATTTAGCATAAAAAATATGCTCAAATCATAACATGGTAAACTGCAGCCCAACAGGCAACAACAGCTGTCAGTGTGTCAGTGTGCTGATTTGACTATGACTTGCCCCAAAACTGCATGTGATTATCATAAAGTGGGCATGTCTGTAAAGGGGAGACTCGAGGGTACCCTTAGAACCCATTTTCATTCACATATCTTGAGGTCAGAGGTCAAGGGACCTCTTTGAAAATAGCCATGACAGTTTTTCCTCAACAACATTTAGCACAAGTCTGGAGCGTTATGCAACCTCCTTCTCAACAAACTAGTAGGACATGGTTGGTACCAATGGATTCCTTAGGTTATTTAGTTTCATAAGATGCCAATATGTGATGATTAAACAATGTGGGAACCTGAAAGAGTGTAGGATTCTGTCTTTTTTTTTATCAATTGTATGGAAGTGTGATGGCAAATCCCTCACGTACATATTGAGCCAAACTGAAAACACCCAATGTGGGATTCATTGCTCACAGAGCTATCACCAGCCCCAGTTCAAACTGCCTCAGTGCACAATGGTATATAGAAAATAACTTAATCTAACAGATGCAAAAAAGTTAGCAGATCTTTTGTGAATAGAATCAAAAGCTCGTTATTATTAAGATAATATGTTCATCCTAAAACTAATAAAGAAAACATGAAGTTGTTTAGCATTAAGACTGGGGATTTAGCTAAGGCTTCAACAAACGATTGTGTTCATTATAAATTGATCGGTCAGTTAGTTTCTTCCATTATTGAATAAAATACTAAAAGTTACCAAACACAATTAATTTCCCAAAGGCCAAATCTAAAAATTCAATTAGTAATGATACAAAAGCAAAGAAAAGCAGAAAATCCTCCCATCTGAGAAGCTGCAAACAGAAAAGGTGACTTCTATGATTGCTTATTTTCTGCCGATGGACTTATATATCACATACAACCATGGTAACAAAATGGTACAGTAACAGCTAAAGTTAGTTATGGTAAATTATTGCACTTTTTATTTATTGATTTCATTGATGAAAAAAGGAGAGCGTGGCTCATTTAGTGATTCCTGACTCAAATCTTCCAGCTCTGGTGTGTGGAGGTGCTGTAAATAAAAGACAAATGTTTTATGGCAGGGGGAGAGTGAGAAAGGGTGAAAGAGCTGCCAACAGACAGCCCATATAAACCATGCTTCAATAAACCACTTCCTCCAAACCTCCTTTCATTGACTGAACCGAGGGAGAGCCAGCATTTACAGCTCAGTTCCTGTTATTTGGTGGTGGCTGCCCCGTCTATCTGCACCTCCTCCCCTTCCCCATCCTTTCATGCCAGCAGCAGCAGCCAGCCTGCAGCTTTCATGCCTCTTGCTTTCTTTGTGTTCCATCTATACAAGTAGGTATGATTACGGAGGAATCGTAAAACAATTACTGGCAAATTCCTGCAGCTCTTTGATTTCTGCCAGACACTGGAGGACGGGGGGACGAGGAGGGGGGGTCCGAGGACCCGCTTACCCAAAAAGTTAGTCTTTTTTATCCAAAAACGCTGCACACACACACCCTCACAACGCTTAGTCCCTAATGTACACACCAACTCACAATCTGCCGCGAGTCATGAATGATCTCAGAGCTGCTGGATCCCAGTCATTTGATGTGTGTTCTGTGGGTTGTTCTCACTAGTTTTTTTGTAAAACTTGGACCCCTGACATCCTGAAGTCGATCTTGCAGCATTTCTGCAGATCCTGTATCAACATGTGAGATACTCCCTGCTCCTGACTGACACGGTGCTTTCTCCTCAGAAGTGAGACAATCATGAGAGCTGCATTTTGTGTTGTAATCTAAATTTGCCAAGATCGCACATACGAATCGTACTTTGGGTGCAAACTCTGTATTTAAATGTTTCTTTTCAGCAAACAAAGAAAATGATTACTTGATGAACTCTTGAAATAAAAAAATCCTTCAAATTCTCCTCCTCAAAGCTTTCTTTCATCCGTCAACTCAACAATAAGCACTCAATATGTTTACATGCACACAAGAAACCAGATTACTCGAAGAAATCAGGTCAGGCAGTTGGACAAAACTATTAATAGAGTAAATAAATAATTGTGGGTTCAGGAGAAATCTATCTGGGAAATCAGGTTTTTAGAAATCACATTACTGCAGAGAGCTGTGACTTAAAGGACCAGTGTGTAGCATTTAAAGGGATCTATTGGCAGAAATGGAATATAATATTAATAAGTATGTTTTCTTTACTGTATAAAATAAGAATAGTTGTGTTTTCTTGTGTTAGCTTAGAATGAGCCGTTTATATCTACATAAGGAGCGGGTCCTCTTCACGGAGCCGGTCGCTATGTTTCTACAGTAGCCCAGAACGGGTAAACCACTGTGTTAACTTTTCCTGCTGGGCCGGTAACGTTACTCGCTCCAGAGTTAACCCTCGTCTCTCCACTCAGCCGCCGGGAAACGAGACACGGGAAACCTCTGTTGGTCTGGAGGAGCTGCAGCATTTATTTCTGCACAAACTGAAACTTCTGCTGAACATTCACTTTTATTCTCAGAGCTAAACTAACTCTGTCTTCTGCTCCACTAGCTCTGTTCGCTAACACATTCTCCCCGCCGCTCTCTCTCTCTCTCTTGCTTCACCACTCACTTCCCACGTACTCACACTGACTCTCTACACACTGACTCTGCTATTCTCTAAATGACCTATGCTACTCTAATAACAGCTCTGGATAGGGCCATTTATGTTTTCATGTCGGCCACCGTAGTTCTCCTACACGCTCGGCATGCGGGAGAGGTTGAGAACTCCGCCTGTTACAAAAAACGGTTTTGGTCTCTATAGCTAATATCCCCATTCATGACGGGGGTGAATTTTTTTTTTACAACTAACCCGTTTAAATTATATTAAGCCTTAAAGTTATGCATAATTATCCTTAATTCTCAGGTCGCTATCTGCTGGACGTCTGCTCTGCTGCGTCACTCCAGCGCCCGCCTTAGATCCAGCTCTTTGCCCATTTTTTGGACTAGCCGGGAGCTGGAGCCGCCTACATTTCAATTTCAATTTATTGTTATATAGCGTCAAATCACAACAGAAGTTATCTGAGCTTCACAACGGCTCTTCGGGAACCTATGGGTGACGTTACGGGGACCACGTCTATGTTTTATACGGCCTTATGTGGTCAAACCCCGGCGTCTGGCCTCATCTGAACCAGAGAGCGCATTCATTAATACCAGAAGAAATCATGACAATTTTATGAAATACTACATCAGGCTGCTGCTCAGGAGCTTGTAATACAAGTATTTATACTGTGCACATATGTATGGGATGAATGAATTTAAATAACATCCCAGTATTGTAATCACTTGTTGAACAGTAGACTGAATAATAGAAGAGATGTGCATCTTTAACCCATTTGAAATGTGGCATCCTTCTCCGTAAAAAAGTCACTAGTATGTTACTAAATGAAGTAAGCTATGATGATGTCACTATGCTTTTGCTTTTTGACACTTTATTTAGGCAGACACAAGACAAAAGAAACCACATATATGCACACATGCACAGGAAAGCATCCTTCATCTCCTGCAGGGGATATCAATACTGGTATCATCAGAGCTCAGGGAGATCACATTAACAAAGCCACAGCAAAGAGGAAAGGAATGCACTGCAGCTTCTGAGACATATTTCAGCCCGAGGATCTGTATCTTGTGTATAGGTCACTGCAGTGACTTGACTTATGTGGTATGTGCACACAAGCCACAAATTAAGCCTGAGCGAAGGATGAGGGGAGTTAAAAGGTTTCATGCGAGCGTTCCACAGAGCCCTGGAGATGGCCAGAGGCTAACATGTTGGCCCAATCATTAAGGCATCAATCTGTGTGTGTTCGTGTGTGTGTGTGTGTGCGATGTAAGGGGCTTACACTGTCGCCAATCTGGCTAACAGAACAGAACACTCTTTCTTTAAGGAAAGGAGATCCTCTAAGTAAGTGTGAGTGTAAGGAAGTGATTTTCTATATCTCGGAGGAGACCTTTTGAAAAACCTCAGACAGGAGGTGTAAACTTGAAGCTCCGGATCGCTTTTAAGTTGTAAACTCGCAGTTTCTGAAGTTTCACGTCATGAGAGCAGTAATGAGCCCATTACAGCTTTGTGGCAAATGAGACAACGATAGTGGGACAAGCCTCTATAGAAAGCATACAGGATGGGGCAAGTCCTGTCGTAAAAATAAGGGATGCATAAAATTGTAAAGACAATTACATTCATTTTTCATGGGATCACATAAATAGATCATTCACAAACTTCCCCACTGGGAGGAACCCATCAAGTGATGAGTTACTGCTGTTAAACAGATGTGCCTGTGCTCATCCTCGACACAGATCAGGAGAGGAAGATAAGAGTGAGACTGAATTTCTAATATGGGTGTAACAGTGTGTGTATTCGTCCTTAACTGTTCGGTTTGGTTTTGTACGCCCTGTGAACCCTGTGAATGAGCTCTCATGCACTCTGATTAGGTCTATAACTTGGCACTTGTGGAACATAAATTCAAAAAGAGCGAGCACCACCAGGACAGCCTTGGCAGTGGGACAGTTGTGATCTGTTAGCCAAACCATGTTGGGTTAGCCCCTGGATGTACAGCTCATATAATCATGTGTAAAACTCGGAGTGAAAGAGCCTCTGTCGTTTGGGGGATGTTATAGTTTTCCAGTAAGTTACAGGGATGCGCTGCCAACGTCCAGGAATTATCCACTGCCCTGTGTAAACGCGCACAAGCTGCGGTTGTCCAGGAATTATCCACTGCCCTGTATAAACAAGCAGAGGCTGCCAACATCCAGGAATTATCCACTGCCCTGTATAAACAAGCAGATTCTGCCAACATCCAGGAATTATCCACTGCCCTGTATAAACAAGCAGATTCTGCCAACATCCAGGAATTATCCACTGCCCTGTATAAACGAGCACAGGCTGCAGTCTTCCAGGAATTATCCACTGCCCTGTGCAAACACACACAGGCTGCAGTCTTCCAGGAATTATCCACTGCCCTGTATAAACGAGCACAAGCTGCGGTTGTCCAGGAATTATAATGTGTTATAATTTACCTTCGCCCAATACATTTTTACTGAGTACAGCTTGAACACATCACAATGTAAATCAACTTGTTACCGAATGGTAATATGGGTATGGGTTCTTGTGACATCCCTAGTTACAGTCGTACAATCTAGAGTCTAGGAATTATCCACTGCCCTTATATAAACAACGCCGCCACTAGGCACACGCGTATCACATGCTGTGCATAGGGCACCAACAGCTTGGCCATAACGCTGCCGTTTGCCACTGAGGTGCTGCGGACCTCGCGGTAAAGACAAATTTGGAGCAATATTTAGCCCCTTTCCCAGTAAGCTAGCATGACATGTTTGGTATCAACGGATTCATCGCAATTTCAAGATTCATATGATACAGTATTTCCACTATCTTAAAAACTGAAACCAGCAACGCCATTCAAAAGACAATAATGTTAATGCCAGTCAGATGATCCTACATCCTTTTCAGAGGGTTAAAAGTAGGTCAGTAAACCAAGAAGTGAGGAGGAGAATAATTCCAATTTTAAGATCATGGTGATCAAAGAGACAGCTTATGTTTTTTTTTTTCAATTTGTTGCTGTTACTGGGGCATTAATTAATTGAATTCCTTTTTTTTTTATAAAATCTTTTTCGAAAAGGGAGTCTTGAAGAAAAGGGGTTATCTCATAATCAAGGTCACTATGGTAGCTATATTATAAGCAGGTTAAGAGGCGATGTCAATCCAATAACACTGTATAAGAACCCAGCAGGGCGCGCTTTGCGAGCACACACACAAAAAAAACGTCTCGTAAAAAACTATTATCTATTCTAAACTAGCACAACACTGGAATACTAGAGGTCTGCAGAGCCAGGCCAGCTGAAACACCACCAAACCCTCTTTTTCAACCAGGAGAAATCTTGGTTTCAAGTGTTTTTCTCCGTAACAAAGAGCACCTCGGTCTGAGAAAACACAAAAAGAACCTCGGCTCTTGTGTATCTTTCCCTGCACAGACCACAAATCTGACTGAAACTCCTTTCCACCGAGCTCGCCCATTTCTTTCCCATTACACCGTCTTACATCTTTCCATAAAAGTGACAATCCTCTGAAATATCACAAACACCTTTGAAGAGATGCCATCTCCAGAGTAGATTAAATGGCAGCCGAGGCTCCAAATGAGGTGCTTAAGCAGCATGAGCCGCTGCCGCCTATTGCCAAAATAGCACCCCCTTCACTGGTTCCAAAGAGCTTCTTTACCTCCATTTGTTCAAACGGCATTGCCATTAGGCCGTCTCCATGGCAACGCCTCAACGCTGGCCCGTTAACCGCATGGCAATAATGAAGCGCAGTGGCAGCTTTACTGACTGATTCGTCATTAATCTTAATGTGTGTCTGGCAGCTTCTCTGAGCTGCACAACAAATCACTGAGAGTGTGGGAGGAACGCTGGTGAGGAAGTTACGCTCACCGTCTCTTATCACTTTCTCCCTTCTAACTGCTTTCTATGTTTTGACTGCTACACCTCGTGTGACATGTTGATAAGAGGAACAGCGTATGGAGCAATAAGGAAACAAACTGATGTGGAAAAGCTTTTTGAAATCCTATCAGCGTGCCATGTGAGCCTACCTGTCGTCAGCGTCTTTACAAGAGCAGATAAAGCGTGGCTGACACCACACTAAACAATAGACGCCTCTTAAATTAAACCTGGCAAGTGGCAATGATAGATTTCATTGCATTTTTAAATCTGTACAGGGGAGTTTGAAATATGATTACAGCTCCCTATTTTCACTACCTCCCCTTCCTTTGAAATCCTGACAGGCCATCGGGGATTTCTGGTCCACATAACAAACGCTTTCCTGCTGCTGTCCTCGTTGCAGAATCATGAAGCCAAGTTCACCTAACTTCCATTTATCAAACACTGCTGTCATGTGTGTATGGAGATATCTCAGCACACAGGGCTTGTATTCAAATGCATTGGATCAAAGTTTTTAAGGATTCTATTTTGTACACATCGTAGAGCTGTCAAAGTTAACGCGATAATAAAGCGTTTACAGACATGCCCACTTTATGATAATCACATGCAGTTTTGGGGCAAGTCATAGTCAAGTCAGCACACTGACACACTGACAGCTGTTGTTGCCTGTTAAACTGCAGTTTGTCATGTTATGATTTGAGCACATTTTATTATTATATACTTATCATTAAATACTTGACAAATCTCCCTTTAAAAGGGACTATTTTTAACTTTTTACAGGTATAAATCTACCGGGTCGGGATCCCATGCGCTCGCATATGCTCGCGTGTGGCTGTGCTGTTCAGACCGCTCCTCTACAACGCGCGCTTTCTCGCTTCACCTCACGTTCATGCGCACACACTACACACTGCAGAAGAGTTAGTAGCTCTGAGAATATCTAGTGAATAATACAGTGGACGTTTTTGCAGAAATAACTGCTTCAGCTCCTCGAGACCAACAGAGGTTTCCCGTGTCTTGTGAAGTGACGGGGCTCCGCAGCGAGAAACGTTATCGTCTCCGACCGGGTGCCGGTGTCTTCCTGCGGCTGCGGTCGGAGACGATAACGTTTCTCTTCCTGCTTCAGCCGACCCGCTTTTCCTGCTTCAGCCCCGGAGCCCCGGAGGCTGAAGCAGGAAAAGCCAACACTAGGATCAGCATTGATTCATGGAGAGACCTTCGTCTGGTCAGCTAACATTACTGCCATGCAGGTGAAATATAGAGTGATATTGTGGTTTTAGCTGACGTGTGTCGCCTCGCTGTTTTGAGCGATGCTCGTTCATGTCTATTTAGAGCGAGCAAGCGCGAGCGCGATGCTGACTTTCATTGACTTAACGGCCACAGGTGTCGCTGTTAACAAGCATTTCTGAAAGTTACAAATAGTCCCTTAAAGGTACATTTTGAACATATAAAAAAAATTGTAATTAATTATCAATTAATCGCGATTAAATATTGTAATCGATTAACAGCCCTAATTCAAATGTATTGGAACAAAGTTTTTAAGGATTATATTAAAAGTAAAAATGATGTGTCAGTCCATTTAGTTTGAGATGGAGTCTTTCCTCCCAGTGCCGTCCCACTCTTCCTCACACTTAATGTCAGCTCTCCAAGGCTTCACAGTATGTAACCATTAATAGCTACTTTCCTAACATGGTACAAATATTCATGTGGTCCATAAAAGTAAAAAGGGAAAAGTAGTAAAATGTTAATCCATACACAGCACAGACTGCAGGTCTAAAAATAAAATTATAGCACTCAATTCCTTTTGATAGATTTACTTAACATGTTTAAATGCCTCCCATTTCATTTTAGAGTGGATGGCGAGTCACAATGTGAGACATGCAGGTGAGTAAAAAGCTTCCTTCTAAAGTGAGGAAGTGTAATCTTCAACAGCTGCAAAATGGACTAAATTAAAGAGAGAGAGAGAGAGTATCCTTGGCAACAATGACCCCTTAAACTTCCTGCATGTGTGTCGCCAGCTGTGGCCCTGCTGGACCACTCAGTAAGACTGTTAGTACCGACGGTGTCGAACACACAAGCCTGGCTTCACCGCAACAACATCTACAAACTGGACTTATTGGATTGGCTGAAGAATGTTTTTTAAATAGTCTTTTGTGTGAAGCCACATTATCAAAAGGCACAGGAAATCACTGAATGCAAAACAGTAACTGACCATACATCATCATAAAAAAAACTCCTGGACAATAAAATATATCTCTAATCAAACAATGTCGAATTTACCTTAAGACCATTTATTCTCAATCTGGTGGAGAAAGAGTGGACTTGTGGGCGACATTAGTTTAATTTACGGCTGTCAATCCATTAAAACACTTTATCGCATGATTGTCCATAGTTAATCATGATTAATTACACATTCTTTATCTGTTCAAAATGTACCTTAAAGGGAGATTTGTCAAGTATTTAATACTCTTATTAACATGAGTGGGCAAATATGTTTGCTTTATGCAAATGTATGTATATATTTATTATTGGAAATCAATCAACACAAAACAATGACAGATATTGTCCAGAAACCCTCACAGGTACTGCATTTAGCATAGAAAATATGCTCAAATCATAACATGGCAGCCCAACAGGCAACAACAGCTGTCAGTGTGTCAGTGTGCTGACTTGACTATGACTTGCCCCAAACTGCATGTGATTATCATAAAGTGGGCATGTCTGTAAAGGGGAGACTCGTGGGTACCCATAGAACTCATTTTCAATCACATATCTTGAGGTCAGAGGTCAAGGGACCCCTTTGAAAATGGCCATGACAGTTTTTTCCTCGACAAAATTGAGCGTAAGTTTGGAGCGTTATTTAACCTCCTTCTCGACAAACCAGTATGACATGGTTGGTACCAATGGATTACTTCTGGTTTTCTAGTTTTATTATATCAGTATCTTCACTCTAGCTTGAAAACTCAGCTCGGAACAACCTCTGAAAGACAGAATAGCGGCGGTGCCGGGGTTAATTGTAATGAAATGCTACATTCTCCAGAGCACTTTTAACAAATGAAACAACACGATCATTCTCTGTGATCTATTACACTGGGCTGTGTTTCAACTAGAAAACACTCGAGTGCATCTGGAGACCCAACAGATCAGGAGGCTCTTTGGCTCACAATTTGTCACCATGTAAAAACACACACAGGCCCCAAAGACTTCACACACGCACACACTGGAAAGATCTCATGGCATGTGTCATGGCGTGAGACTTATTGAAGGTTAAGTATTCTCCTGCTGGGCTTAAGGCCTTCATCTTCCAAGCAACGCATCCCATTTATCAAGATTGCCATAGAAAAGGATGCGGTGTGAAGAAGCCAAACTTCATTTGGCCTCTTTAGAAGGAACTTTAAGCTTGCAGGTTCCATATCAGCAGATAGGAATTTGATTTATAGACTGCTTGGAGGCACTGGGGTTAAATGAATACAGGATAACATCTCCAACTTGCTGTGTGCTCTGGGCTGGTCTCAGAACACGTCTTTGACGTCCATCAACTTCTTAGCTGCTGATTAATCAAGGTGAGACTTTCAGACCATTCAGGTGTTCACAGCAGATCAAAAACATAATTTTCACATGTTGAAAGCATGGCCAAAACAGATGCAACAGGTATACAGTAATGGCCATTTTCCAACAAGTAGTCCAGGAACTATTGCAGGAACTAAAATGTTCCCGTAGCTAATTTCTTTCTGCGTTCTATCATGTATAAACCTGTCTAAAGGCAGGAACTATGTTTAGACCTTGGTAAATGCAGGTAAGTTTCCAGAGTTCCTGAATCCTAAAAAGGTTCCTGACTTCCTAAAAAAAAGGTACTGTAGGTTCCTGTTCCATGAAAAAGGTTCCTGGATCACAGAAACAGTTCTAGCGGTGAAACTTTTGTTCACAATATTGATCAAAACTAGTGCTGTCAAAGTGAACGCGATAATAACGCAAATTCATTTTAACGCAACTAATTTCTTTAAATGCATTAACGCAACTTGTGAATTTTAGGTTGTAGCGGGCTGACTTTTAAAGCTAGAGTGAAGATACTGGAATCATATGAAACTAGAAAACCTAAGGAATCCACTGGTACCAACCACACACACTGACAGCTGTTGTTGCCAATTGGGCTTGAGTTTGCCATGTTATGATTTGAGCATATTTTGTATGCTAAATGCAGTACCTGTGAGGGTTTCTGGACAATATTTGTCATTGTTTTGTGTTGTTAATTGATTTCCAGTAATCACATATACATTTTTTCATAAAGCAACATATCTTCCAACTCTCATGTTGTTAAGAGTATTAAATACTTGACAAACTTCCCTTTAAGGTACATTTTGAACAGCGATTTGAATGCGATTAATCACGATTAAATATCTTAATCGATTGACAGCCCTACTTAAAATGCATTTGATGTCCCACATAGAAAAGGACAGTCTTGCAAAATCATTCATCATGCACATAGCCAAGAAGTTGCTTAGTTTCTGTGCCTTGGCAGGTGAAGTGAACAAATGACATCCTTCTTTTTATGGCTAACGTCGTCATCATCATCAAGAGTCCAGGCATATTTTACCGTACATAGTAATACAATTTTACATATTTCCATATTTCCTAAAGAGAGACTGTTTGTGTCCTGCTGAGAAAGCACTATGGAGAGTACTTCCAAAGGCATATGCTATTCTACCATAATTTCCATTTTACAAGATAATAAAGTATAAAAACAAATTGTTCAGGCAAAAGAAAAAAGATGATTGCAGTGATTCTTTCAAGCAAAAAGTTCTTTGTTCTCCTTATTCTTTATAACAGAGCTTCAATCTTTTCAAATGAAAATGTTTTACTGATGGGTAACAAAGAACTCTGACTGATCTTAGTTTAGTTTAGTGTACATCCTAAAGACTCACAAAAGCATGTTTTTGATTTTACAAAAGGGATAAATTGTCTATAAAATACCAGAAAGTAGTGGGAAAAAACTGCCCATCACAGCTTCTCTGAAGGTGACACCTTCAAATATCTTGCTTTGTCCAAACAACTGTAGAAAAATTGTAAATCAAAGCAGTAATCATATTAGATAAGCTGGACCCAGACTTTCTTGTTATTTTCTAACAAAATGACTCAAAAATTGCTTATTATTATTATTGCCTGGTTGGTTTTCTCATCAGTTGACTTAAGTGATTTATTGACTAATGGTTTCATCTCTACATGGAACAACCAATCTATTCAGTTTGTCCATCAGAGGCCAGTTAAAAGGAGGTTAGTTCTGACACCATCCTGTGTGACGTTCATGATGAGCAGCAGAAAGTGAAAGGGGAATCCTTTTTATAGGGCTATAAAGCTTAAGTCTGATATCACCAATAGACAATATGCCAGTTCCATGCATAAACAATTAATTATTATGTTTCCCTAATTTCATTTTGGCATTATTAGAGAAAATCACTGGCAGATTAATTGATAATGAAAATAAGCGTTGGTTGTTGGTTGTCCTAGGTACATTCATGTAAAAAGTCTAACTTGATGGCAGGTACTCCAGACTAGGGATGCACGGTGCAACGATCCGACTTCAGTCATGACAGCAATACCTGGGCTTTGTGTATTGGCCGATACCATGAACCAATCCGATACCAGTGTTTAATTAACAAGCTTTATTACACGGTTGTGTTGAATACTCTATTCTGATTGGTAAATCACGGCGTTCTGCGGTCTGTAATTTCTGTTCAACAGACTGTTGCTATGTATAACAGACTATATGCTGTTGCTATGGGCGCAGCTCTGATGTCGGACTCTGGCGGACCGTTTCTTTGTCAAAATATTGATTTCTTGAGTCAGTAGCCGTGTAATAAGTGGGATAATGTACAGCTGGCGGGTCATTGTTGTGAAAGAATCCCCTTCAGGGCGATGAGAGACTGCTTTCAAAACTTTTGACAGCTTTGAAGTCCATCAACTTCTAAGCTGCTGATTAATCAAGGTGAGACTTTCAGACCATTCAGGTTTCACAAAAATCACTTTTAATGTTTTGGCTCGCTGTACATTATCCCTTACGTATGCCTCACTGCGTGGAAGTGACTGGGATCATTCTTTTATGTGTAAGGCCACATCAGGCCTGACTTAAACATTGCTTTCTTAACTTTGTAAGACAAACGTTAAAAAATAAATACATAGATATAAATTTACTGAATTTGATTATTTATTATTAAAATAATAAAGCGGATGTACACCAGCAACTTGGTAAAATAAATCTTCAAAATTAATATAAATTACAATTCAGGTGTAAATCTTTTTAATGCAGCAACAGAATAGAATTGAATTGAATAGATCGGCCCCATTGTCACCGATATCTGATCCAGCTAGTTGAGTATCGGTGCATCCTTTCTCCAGACAGTCTGCATGCAGTTGTGGCCAGTAGTATGCATCAAACTGCTCGTTACTGACTTGGATATTTTCTTAAAAGTACAAACTGACATTTTGGTCCTACAGAAGTAAAAAAAGAAAAAACACCAGAGAGAAGTTGCCACGATGTTATTGGTTATAGAGTGGACTATAAATCAAATGTTTATGTGCAACCTGACTCCTGTGTAATTACATGTGGAGCAACGAGAGGAATTAACATTGGACCGATGCCAAGCGTTAGTCTCACCAAACCACCCCTAAACTCACAAAAGGGCTGAAGTGGGGGTCAGAAATCCTTCAGCAGAAGATATTCTAATTGATCCCTTCCTGGCCAGATGTTCTATTTGCATGATTGACCACAAAGACTAAAAGGCCCTTATACACTGTGTGACTTTGGGCTTGTCCAAGAACAAAGCTCACAATCACAAGAGGAACATGGTGAAAAATCAGTGTGAGATACGACTAGTGAAGGCTGATATAGAGCTTTGGCAACCAGTCAGCCTGCAACAGCTACAAACTGCAAACCAGCCAATCAGAACACATCATACAATGATCAAGTGCAAGTGCACATAGATATATTCATGTAAATGCAGGGTCTCTGCATTTTAATTTTACACTGTAATAGTAAAATTCACCATGGATACATTGTACAAGCTGACCCAGATTGCAACCCAGATTTTATCAGACTCATCCAGAGCTGCAATGATTCATCTGTTATTCAATTAATCGATCAAAAAGACATTTTATCTGCAACAATTTTCATAATCAATCAAGTTTTTTCAAGCAAAATGTTTGCTGGTTCCAGCTTCTCCAACTCAGGATTTGAAGCTCGTCTTTGTCTATATATGATTGGAAACTGGACATTGCTGGATTTTAGACTCTTCGAATAAAACATCACACAAAAAGTAATCTTGGAAGCTGCAAGATTGCTGTTATTGCATAGTGTTTAAGTAGCTATCTACTTATGTGTGGAGTATGTGATACATCCTTTTGTGGTGGGCAGACTGAACAAGTTCATGATGAATAGCAATTATCGGTCCAACCTTGACTTTAAAGACTTCCTATTTAGCAGTGTGTTTCAGGCTCAGGGAGCTGAGTGCCTGCAGGCCGGCTGCAACCAACCAAACCCAACACAAATCACACCTGTCACTGTTTTACCTTCACAGCACCCCAAATCAAGCAGCTCATACATACATACATACAAGGTTTGTCTGCTTCATATCTAAAAAGCAACATCAAGTATGATGTTTCAAAGCAACACATCTGTATGGAGTGACATTTAGAAGAAAGTGCTCCAAACACACCGTAAAATGCATTTTTGGATCATTAAACATTATTTCCAACCTTTCCATTCTGTCCTTTGAGACATGCATGACTTGTTTCATTTGCCACTATATATAGTACCAACACTTTGCAACAGGACATAAAATGCACTACTGTTTCTGCTAACACTGTCTTTTCTCCACAATATGCATGTGAGCAATTTATTCTAACTGTAAATTCACTTTTTCCTGCCACCCTCCATAGATGTCAGAGGTCAGAGGTCAGCTACTGGAACTCAATTTGCTCTCCTATCCCCTCAACATAGGAAACCCAGCATGCCTTGTTGAAGAAATAGTGCCAAAGTAAAACAGCAAAAAGAGCCCAAAATAAAGCACAAATATATATAGGTGTCTTACCTCTTTTTGGTTTAGGGAAGCTTTCGTGCAGGTGAAAAACTACTTTCTCCACAAAGTGCTGAATGTTGCTGTGCTCTGGTCCTCGGACAAACACCATCCAGTCGTGGGTGAAGCCTTCCACGGTGGGTTTCTTTCTGACCTGGGCACGATGACCAAGTTCTAGTTTCACCTGAACAGCGCCCTGCAGAAACACAGTGATGTTGGGTTACTACTCAAATTCAAGAAAAGTAAAAAAAAAAAAAAAAAAAAAAAATTCGACCAAGCCCAAGCCCAACACTTCCACTGCTTTCACTAATTTTTTTACAAAGTAGCCCATTATATGTCTCCTGTATGGAGAACACATCATGCAAAACTCCATTCAAAAATCTGCTAATTTAATGAAGCATTTCCTTTTTCAACAAATCTACACACCTGCATGAACCTGACTTTTTTTTATTATTACCTTAAGTATATTCATAGTATGTTGGATTACTACTCAAATTAAAGAAAAGTAAAAAAAAAAAAAAAAAAAAAAAAAAGGGAATAAAAAGAGAATATGAAAATAATTTCCAGCCTGAAGAAAAGTATTTTTTTTTTTTTTTTTTTAAACACTTCCACTGCTTTCACTCATTTTTTCCAAAGCGGCCCATTATATGTCTCCTGTATGGAGAACATCATGCAAAACTCCATTCAAAAATCTGCTGATTTAATGAAGCATTTCCTTTTTGACAAATCTACACACCAATGTAATGCAAAATAACTAAATATCTTTGCAAAGTTATAAGAGAAAGTTGACATTTCTATCCAATATATGCATTGCATGTAATGCTGAATTGAAGGATGGAAATTGCTTTAATTTATGTATTTGTAAAAAAAAAAAAAAAAAACTTTGAACAGACCAACACACGTGTTTGAGAATATGAAAATAATTTCCAGCCCAACACTTCCACTGCTTTCACTCATTTTTACAAAGCAACCCATTACATGTCTCCTGTATGGAGAACACATCATGCAAAACTCCATTCAAAAATCAGATAATTTAATGAAGCATTTCCTTTTTCGACAAAATCTACACACCTGCATGAACCTGACTTTTTTTTATTATTACCTTAAGTATATTGATAATATGTTGGATTACTACTCAAATTCAAGAAAAGTAAAAAAAAAAAAAAAAAAAAGAGCGAATAAAAAAAGCTCCATTAAAATATCTGCTGATTTTATGAAGCTTTTCCTTTTTGACAAATCTACACACTAATATAATGCAAAACAACTAAATATCCTTGAAAAGTTAGAGAAGAGAAGTTGACATTTTTTATCCAATGTATGCATTGCATGCAATGCCCAATTAAAGGATGGAAATTGCCTTAATTTATGCATTAGAAATAAAAATATATATATTAAAACTGCCATTTTTCTGCAGTTTTTTTTTTGCATTATTCATTGAGGACGTCGCTGCACGTATCTGCAGCTCTAGCTAGCTGTGCACGGCTGGAAAATCCTCGAAAAACCACCGACTCCTCCGGTGTGACACAAAATGGCAAAAATGTCCAAAAATATAGTCCAATTAAGACCAGACAGGGCAAGCAAATCCTGCAGCTGGCTACTCACCGCGTTGGCCATCCTTCAGGCCCCTTGTTACTGTTATTTCATGGAGAATTGGTGTTAAATGAGAGCAGAGGTGAGTACAGTTTGCCTATGACGGCGGACATGGTCTCTCTCCTGGACTGAAGTCACTCAACACTTTCAAAGCCTCGCCGGCTGTCAATTACCTGCAGTACCCTGGAGGAGTTCCGCTGAGGACTTTCAAAATAAAACCCCTGCAGTGCCTACCTTCTCGGTGCACCTCCCCTAAATTGACTGTTAAGAAAGCTATGCTTTAGACCAGGGGTCAGCAACTTTTACCATCAAAAGAGACATTTTATGCAAAGAAAAAAAAAAAATTGTCTTGGGCCGCAAAACATTTGAGCATTGTGATGAGGTAACACAGTTTATAGTCTAAGTATATAGTATATAAGGCTAATGCAGTGAGGACCAAAGAGACAATGTACTATATTAGGGCCACAATGAGGGAAAAAACATCAGAGATTTCCAGAATAAAGTCATAACTTTACGAGAAAAAAAGTCGTAATATTACGAGAATAAAGTCATAACTTTACGAGAAAAAATTGTAATATAACAAGAATAAATTCATAACTTCATGAGAAAAAAAGTCGTAATATTACAAGAATA
Source organism: Sebastes fasciatus (assembly GCF_043250625.1). Taxonomy (NCBI): domain Eukaryota; kingdom Metazoa; phylum Chordata; class Actinopteri; order Perciformes; family Sebastidae; genus Sebastes; species Sebastes fasciatus. Next base: position 16,187,871 of record NC_133816.1, on the reverse strand, counting down.
AAATCATAACTTTACGAGGAAAAAAAAGTTGTAATATTACGATAATAAAGTCATAACTTTACGAGAAAAAAAGTTGTAATATTACGAGAATAAAGTCATAACTTAACGAGAAAAAAGGGCGTAATATTACGAGAATAAATTCATAACTTTACGAGAAAAATAATTGTAATATTACAAGAAAAAGTCCAATACAGTCCCATATTATGCTCATTTTCAGGTTCATACTTGTATTTCGTGTTTCTACTAGACAATGTTTACATGCTATGATGTTAAAAAAAAAATATTTTCCTCATACTGTCTGTCTGAATATACCTGTATTTACCCTCTGTCTGAAACGCTCCGTTTTAGTGCATTTCAACGGAATTGCAACAGAATTGTGTTGCCTGGCAACAGCTTGGGTCCATGTTTACCTCCTGTCAGCTGATGTCATTCACATACACTGCAACAGGAAATAAACTGGGACACATTTAGAATGTTTACGTTTAAAACCGTGTAATGGTCTAAATATTGTATATTTGTGACATCACAAATGGACAGAAATACTAACGGCTTGTTTCAAACGCACAATTTCTGAATACGGGCTGTGTGTATTTCTCCGTATATTGAGCGTTTTGATAGTTTAACAGTATTTATAAAGCACTTAAACCTGCTTTATAATATAAAAGACATGAAAATCGCACTTTTTACAATATGGGACCTTTAACACGGTTGCCCACCCAGGTGTTAGAACCAGCCATTGTTAGGACGATAATTCTTACTTTACTTTAAAACACTTTATTTCTATACCAGCTCTGAATTAAGATTAACTACTTAAAGCCATAATAATTTTTTTCCTTCTTGTCCATTATTTTTCCACCCCTTTTATTTTGAAAATGAAATCCCCTTATTTCCGGTACTTCTCTGCACCAATTCGTCGAACCTGATGACGCTGCGTGGTGAGGCGCACGCGCAACTTGGTGTACCCGCTGTGGCTGCAGACAGAGCACGAGACGGAAAGAGCCAATGAGCGAGCAGCAGACACACGGGCGTCCAATCAGGAGGCCGCATCCAACCTGTAATTATGTTGCCTTCAGGGTCCCAGGGGAAAACCGGCAAATGAAGCACGTTTTAACAGATTATAATGAGATGTTCAAAACCCATTAAAACACTTACAATTAATGCGATTAATGTTGTTATTATGACATCACATCGTGCACACCTGAGTTTCAAAACACAACACACAACTCTTACAAGCTATTTAGATGCAAAGACATAGGAAACTGTTGATAATAGATTTATTTTCACATTAATCTGTTCAAATTTAAGTTTTCACATTGGTAGCTATAGTAAATGAACCTCTAAACTTTAGAAGTTTCAAGTCTTTATAATCTATGTAATTTGAATTTTGCAATTACCATCATATGGAACTCTGAAATTAAATATATTAATAAAATTAAAGTTTTATTTCCCACTTGTTCAAGTAAATGGACAACTTTTAATTTGCTGAAATAATAATAGTAATAAAAACAAATCCAATGCTGATTTTTATTTTCATGTTTGCATAATTACTGCCAATTTGCCGATTCTTACTGTTTGTAAGAATCAGAAATTGGTTGTAACAGTGACACCTGTGGCCGTTAAGTCAACGAAAGTCAGCGTCCTGTTGCTCGCGCTCGCCCGTGTGCACGCGCTACGTGAATGTGAGCGAGAATCGCTCAAAACAGTGAGTCGACACACATCAGCTAAAACCACAATATCACTCTATATTTCACCTGTTTGGCAGTAATGTTAGCTGACCAGACGGAGGTCTCTCCATGAATCAATGCTGATCCTGTGTTGGCTTTTTCTGCTTCAGCCTCCTGACCGCGTTTGAGTGTTTTGATACTTTCACAGCATTTATATAGCACTGCCTGCATAGCCTGCTTTTTAATAAAAAAAAAATAAAAAAATGAATATCTCACTTTTTTATAATATGGGACCTTTAATATGGGCAGCCTTTGACTTCCGTACAGTCCCCATGTCTCACTCTGCAGCATTATAGTCCATTATATGAGGGAATTATTAACCCAGCTGTTAACACTGAATAAAAACTCTGGTTTATATATCTGTATATGTAAACATGCTACTCAAAGCTTCCTAATTAAGTTTCAATTAACGTCTTGATGCTTGATTGTTACATTGTCAATTGTTACAATTTTGGTCCTCGGTGCACACCGTAGTTACACGTGGGTTTGCAGCAGTGTGCAGGAGGCTGGATGAGTGAGGTAAAGTTAGGACAGCAACATGTATAACTTTTATTTATTTTCAACTAAGAGACTAATATGATACTTCTACTACTGCAGGAGGAAATACAGACCTCTTGATTTTATTATTATGCATGCACAGCCAGTTGAATAGCTTTCGTTTGTGTGTTGATCACTGCATTGTAGCTGTTATTAGCAGGTGCAGCTAACTTGCAAGCTTGTGTGTTGTATTTTATTGTTATTACTTGTTAATTAGCATCTTTTCCAACAAAGGTTTGTTCTAAAGCTCTATTATGTGACTGGTTATGTACGACACGTAGCCAGCAGCATCAGGACCACGACTATAGCTGGAGAGAGAACGCGCTGCACCAAACCCCATTGAAAAATCTGTCAACTCTATTTTCACTAAGTTATTAGCAAAATATTGTAATGCACAAAACGATAGTGAAAGTATTTTCTGACAGAGCAGGAAGCATTCTGTAATTCGGCATAAATATAATCTATCAAACTGCATGGTAAATTAAAAAACAAACTAAAAAAAAAAAAAACTTGCTGCCAAAATACACCACTGCTGTGGGTGACAGTAGCATCACTGATGTGACACCTGCTGGATGGTATTGTAATATTGAGTAATGTTTCATATGGTGTACAAGCAAGGTAGCACAAAATAGTCATGATATTGGATTGAGTGATGTTGATGTTTATCACAACAGCAGTAATCATTTTACTTTACAGATGTTATTGATAATATTTTTATGTAGATAAATATATACAAATATATATATATATATTATGGCATGCCATTTAGGAAATTATTATATATATATAATGTGAAATGTGAGAATATTGAATGAAATCCTGAATATATTGAATGAACCCAGAGAATATTGATTGAGATTTCCATGTCTTTTATATTATAAAGCAGGTTTAATTGCTTTATAAATACTGTTAAACTATCAAAACGCTCAATATACGGAGAAATACACACAGCCCGTATTCAGAAATTGTGCGTTTGAAACGAGCCGTTTTGGATGGATTTCTGTCCATTTGTGATGTCACAAATATACAATATATAGATCATTACACGGTTATAAACATAAACATTCTAAATGTTCCCAAGTTTATTTCCTGTTGCAGTGTATGTAAATAACATCAGCTGACAGGAAGTAAACATGGACCCAAAGTGTTGCCTAGCAACGCAATTCCGTTGCAATTCTGTTGCAATTTCGTTGAAATGCACTAAAACGGAGCGTTTGAGACAGACGGTAAATACAGGTATATTCAGGCAGACAGTACGAGGAAAATAAAGTTTTTTTTTAACATTACAGCGTGTAAACATGTTTTAGTAGAAACATAAAACACAAGTATGAACCTGAAAATGAGCATGATATGGGACCTTTAAAGAATACAATCGACAGTGTTGCTATTGTATGATATCAGGCCTTCTAACATGGCTGTGAAAGGGTGTGTGTGTGTGTGTGTTGTGCCACCTGAAAGGCCATCAAAAATCCCACGTGCCTGTCCGGCATGTGCAGATTTTTGCAGCAGCAGAGTGTCGCACAGTAAAGCCTCAGTGGTGTCATTTCTAAAGCACTGTTGGCTCAACACTGTTCATGCATTGTCCTCTCTTCTATTGCTAATGCAGACCTAGCAGTACAGGCCAGCCCATATTGTTTTGCTGTATAAGGTACATATGCTGTAGAAACCACTGGAACTGTTTGGTGTACAAACTATTTTTTTTAGGTTTAGCTGACCATTGACAGTCTTTAAATTAGAGAAGAAGCCAGATACTTGTAAATTATATCTGTCATCTAAACCATGACAAGAGATGACTGAGTTGCTATAAACAAAAGTAAACTTCTACCACCCACATCCTTGTCAGACTCCTCAAACTCATGCTGTCAAGCTAAAATATGCTAGATATACATGTAGTGACATGGAGATATTTAGCATCCCTGTTGTCTAGAAACATCACACTTGACAAAGTTTAGTGTCAGTCCGGAGTATAGTTGTATAGCAGCAGGTGTTCCTGACTTACCTGTTCATGTGGCCATCCAACTGAGTGGCGGTGGGAGCCGGTGCGGTGCGGTGCGGTGTGGTGGACAGTACAGCAGAGCAGGCTGGCTTATCAGTTAGATAACAGCAGGGGGGGTTGGGTTGTGTCTGTGTTTGGGGAGGGGGTTGTGGGGGTTAGGCTACATAAGGCATCATATTCCCTTGTATTATAGTAATGTTAAACCAATATATCGGTTTACAGACATGGATTAACGGAAGTTAAAAAAGTTGGAGGAATAGAGACTAAAATGTTCCCAGTTAGGACTAAAAACTCTTTTGTATTCTGTTTTCCACAGTATATATATATATATATTAATTGCATGATTGACCATAGTTATTCGCAAATTAATCACATTTTTAACTATAAAATGTACCTTAAAGGGCAATTTATCAAGCATTTAATACTCTAGCTTTAAAATTGAGCTACAACCAAAAAATCTTAACTTGCGTTAATGCGTAAAAGAAATGATTGCGTTAAAACCAAATTTGCGTTAATACGTTATTATCACGTTAACTTTGACAGGCCTAATATATATAAATATAAATATATAAAATAGTATTCATAATCACCATGTCTTAATAGAGACTAACTTCTATGAATAGACCTGTTGATTTCACTGCCCATGATCACTGAGTGCATTTTTATTTTTGATCAACCAATCACACTTTTTTAAAAGATAGCGACATACCTAACGTCAGGGTCAAACACACCTCCCCACTAAGGTTAAAGTTTCTGTCCCTTCCTGCTCAGATTTACTCTCAGAAATCCCCTAAATCCCTCCTAAAGTATAGGACTCCTTTCTAGAAATGTTTAGGCTGAGTTAGGAGCTCTGAGAGTATACTCTCAGAAGGGTAGTAGATACGGCCCCGGGCACAGTCCAAACATACACCTGCTGTATCAACACCTGTAAAGCTCTCTGGTCAACATGATGTATCATGTTTGTTTGTTCAGCACACACACATGTAAATACTACAGTTTGTGGCTTTTAGGTGTTTCCCTCAGTTTCCAGTCCAATGCTAAGTTAGGCTAAAAATGTCCTTTAAAAACATTTCTGGTATATTAAAGGACAAAATGTTATTGTCCTTCAGCAAATTTGTGAAATATATCCTTTTCAATTACCAAAAGAAGACAACATTATCAAGCGTTTGTTGTCTAAAGACAAGCTTTGCCTAAATAAACTAGTCAATTTAACTAGTAATAAATAGTTTCCAGAACTAGTTGTCTTTCTAAAAATGCCTAAATGTGATTAGAATTTTAATTTAAAGTTGGAAGTATCTGATTAACTAAGTAAACCAGATTGCAATCTGACCATACAGAAAATTCAGTGCCAATGTTTTGCAGCAGACATATTTCAGTCAGTACCACAATGCATTTCTATTCAAAACCTCTAACCTATATGAAGTCTTCACCTCTAGAAGCTAGCCTGCTCTGTGCTGGTGAGCAGCTGTGGTCTGCAGGCCTCAGACAGCTGGTGGTCTGCACCTGTATGGCATATTGTCAAGCCTAATGAGACAACCTGAGATGGGCCACTCGTCTGCTTAGCAGCCTGTCGGTTAGTGAGCGGGGTCGTATACTGATGACTTGTGAATAATTCAATGCAAAATTATGTCATGGCCGCGGGTCAACAATTTGATAACACATGGCGGGGATCGGCTTTCAAAGGGTCGCCCTCCTGAATACCTCCAAGCAGTGCTGCTTCACCCTGGAATGATGTCTCCATTAATGCTGCGAGGCAACAGGTGGCTGCAGCACTGAGCTTTTGTTTCAAAGGCTGACTTCAACACTACTGATATGTGATATTCCTGAGTTAAATAGAAGAGTCGCAATACACCCCCCTTTGAATTGTAACACTGTTAACTTTCATTATGTTTTGTGAACTTATTCTAATGGAGTTTCCTTCCTTGTGCTCTCAGGCATGAGCAGCAGATATGACGGAGAGTTTGAAGATCCGGTTTGATTTCCCCAGCCCCGTCATACAGGCCCAGGTAAGCTACTGACTCAGACGGGACGGTAATGTGGGAGTTAATCATTTCTCAAAATAAAGACACAATGCGCTCAGCTCACGATAATATGAAAAGGAGCAATTCGACTTTGTTTCTGAGAATACACGCTGAAGAGGGGCGTCTTGCCCGAAACGTGCATGTGGCAATATTAAAAAGTCAAATTGGTGTGCTGTTCTAGTTTCTTTTTCATTTTTTTTTCTCATTTCCACTCCTGTTGTTTTGTTGTTTTTAATCCCTGCCTCGTTTGGATAACTCAGTGAAGGAACTCTACTACTACCTACAGGTTTAAACAGTTAGGGTTAGGTTTAGGGTCTGTTTTCATGACAGAAAACACATCAATAGGATCTGGCAGGTTGTCCATGTTAGCCAATGAGTGAGCGAGGATAGCAGTTCCGACCAGTGGAAGAGAACAAGGCAGGTGCTCACCTTTCAAACCAACAGAAGGGAAGTGTTTGATACTAAAAAAGACAGATTTTAAGAAAGCCAGTAGAAAAATCTCGCTAAAAAAAACAGTACCTTACTTAAATCAAAAATTATACAAGAAGACCTGCTTTTTGTTTCCCAGACGGTGAGAACCCTCGTTGCTGCTGTGCTAAAGGAGAAAGGACCAAATGGGCAAATCACACAGTCCTCAACCCAGGTGAGCTACTGAAATGGCTTCTTTACGGCTAAATGTGAAGTACTTCCTGACCTACCACAGTAAGTTAAAGTACCTACAGTATGTCACTGAGCCTTTGACAACAGGATGTTTGCAGCACCAGTCACTTGCTTGTAACAACAACCAAGTTGTTTAAAATGCAAAATCTGAATATGGATGTGAAACTATGAAGGACAGCAAATTCTATACCTTCTTTATCAACAACTGTCCACACAGGTTAGGCCAGTAAAGTCTGATTTAATGGTACCACTACCTTTTAAGCTGAATCTGGATCAACATCTTGAGCTGTGTGTTGTTGTTGCTGTGTGTTAGGGTCCAGCGTTGGAGGCTCTGTGGCAGCAGTGCTGCACCGACTGCGCTCTGGTGCGTTCGGCGTGCTGCGATGCCTTGGTGCTGCTGGTGGATCAAGGCCACGCAGACCTGCACTTCGTCCTCAACAGTGTGCTCAACCTCCTGCCCTCTGCCAGGTACACAAAGCAAGCACACTCACACCTGGTCTCAGTGACAAACCACCACTCAGTACATAGTGTACATGCACCATGCACTGTAGGTAACACAGCACCTCTATGCAGAAGCATAATTCAGCTCTCAGTAATGGGACACTGCCACACTGTCCTGCTGACTGGGCTCCATTAATTCCTCTCATGTCCCGACCATCAGCGCTGGAGGATCAAGTCTAACTGCACAGTGACCTTTTCTAGTCAACATAACATGACTCATCTAATATGGAAAATGTTGAGTCAGCATTTTAAATGACCTTTTTGCCAATGGTTGGTGGGAGAAAAAATACTTGCTCATAATCCTTTTTTACATGCCAAAATAATACTTGTGTCTGCACAGATCAGTTGATAGTGATCTTCTCAAGTCACTCTAAGAAAGAAAGCAAACAAGCACATTTACTTTTGCTCTAATTTCCCTCTTTCATTGTGTTTGGAGTCTTTCTTGATTGAGTCTCTGTGTTCTGTTTTTGACCTGAACTGTGAACAGTAATGTCCAGGGGCTGATGAAGGTCATTGGACGGCTGCTACAGATGCAGGCGGACCAGAGAGACGGAGACACACACTTCACCTGTCCTTACTCTATCAGGTCAGTCTCTATCATATACACACTACTTCCTATATCATATCATAGGTTTAATAACACCCCAAACGTACGCTAAATTTTGGCGAGGAAAAAATGTCATGGCCATTTTCAAAGGTGTCCCTTGACCTCTGACCTCAAGATGTGTGAATGAAAATGTGTTCTATGGGTACCCACGAGTCTCCCCTTTACAGACATGCCCATTTTATGATACTCAAATGCAGTTTGGGGCAAGTCATAGTCAAGTCAGCACACTGACACACTGACAGCTGTTGTTTCCTGTTGGGCTGCAGTTTGCCATGTTATGATTTGAGCATATTGTTTTATGCTAGATGCAGTACCTGTGAGGGTTTCTGGACAATATTTGTCATTGTTTTGTGTTGTTAATTGATTTCCAATAGTAAATATATACAATACATTTGCATAAAGCAGCATATTTGCCCACTCCCATGTTGATAAGAGTATTAAATACTTGACAAATCTCCCTTTAAGGTTCATTTTGAACAGATAGAAAAATGATTTTAATCGCGATTCACTATGGACAATCATGCAATTAATCACGATTAAATATTTTAATTGATTGACAGCCCTAATATATATACATACTGTATATATGGCAGTAAAAGAGGTGAATGAAGAGCATGAATGACCAATACTCTAACCAGTGGAAATGAAGGTCAAACCTACTCGGAAGCGTTTGTTAAGAAAGAAAACAGTCTTGATAGTGCTGATGATGCAGTTAATATTGAGAGTAGGGCTGGTTCTCTGTGGTGCAGGTTAGTCTAACTGGTTGAATATCCCCAGGCAGATATAATAATCCTCCTCCTCCTCCTCCTCCAGTCTTAGATGTGCACCTCTGCCAGGACCCTGGGGCCTCCTTAATCAGTTACAGCGGGTGATAAAAAGACTGTGCTGCTTTGTCTTTTTTTCCTTTTCCTTCATGTTTCCCTTCCTCCCTCCTGCGCTCCATGTTTCTCTCTCTACCTCTACACACCTCCTCCTTTTCTTTTTCTACTCGTTCCCTCTTAACCTCTCTTTCTCCACATCTCTATCCCTTCTTTCTTCTTCTCCTCATCCAGTCTTCTCCTCCTCCCCATTGTCCTTTTTCTTTCTCATTCTGTCTTCATCGCTGTCTGTGCTGTCTGCGTCTGTCTGGCAGCCTGTACCTCCCCGGTGGGAAGATGAATGTGTTGAGGGCAGCAGGGTGGCGCCGTTGGCCTGGCAGTCTGGCCCTCCATTGGTCGTCGGGGCCTGGCACTGTTGGGTAACTGTAAATGCTGCAGGATTAATGGAGGATGCACACTGGTGCCCATTGTTGACCGTCTGCTCGCCGGTGCCCCGCGCAATCTGCCACTGAGACTCGGAGCCACTTCAGCCCCCAGCAGGATCAGGGGAGATTCAGGGGCTGTGTCCGCCACACAACCTCATTTCTCATGTGATGTTAGTCTGGCTGTAGTGGAGGAGTCTGTCCTGGCTGTCCCCTGATGGGCTTTCCCACATCCTCACTGGATCTGGCCTCGCTGCTCAGGTACAGACACATCTGAGTAGTTAGCAACCGTAGCTGAACAGACAGGGAACATGTCACAAACTGTGAATCTCAGAACATCATAGTAGCCTGACTGATAACAATATTTACAACAACAACAGCAACAACGATATTTAATAGTTTAAAAGATTCAATAACAGTACAGTGTATCAGTTGTATTTTTTTATTAGGTTTCCTTTAAACTTGGTGAGTAAAGAAATCAGACCAAGTCATACTGAGCAGGACATTATACAATTGGAAAAATCCACTTGTCAGTGCTCTCTGGTGGACACACTATATAGTCAAGTACAGTCAATTCTATTTCTATAGCCCAGGGGCTTTACAGTCTGCACAGGATACGACACCCTCTGTCCTTTACAGTACGACCCTCTCATCGGATGAGGAAAAACGTAACCCCAAAAAACCCTTTCAATTGGGAAAAAACTGGAAGAAACCTCAGGAAGAACAACAAAAGGAGGGATCCCCCTTCCAGGATGGACAGACGACGTGCAATATATGTCGTGTGTACAGAGTAACAACATAAAATACAACATAGACAATCCATATGACAAAATAAAAACGATACATATAATGTGAAACATATATGAAGAGACGGATCCAGGAGATGTCAAGCAGCTTCCGACGTCGCCAAACAGATAGAGCCAACATGTAACTGTGACATTGTTTAGAAATGACGTCTGGGCTGGAGACGTCACTAGGTGCATGTCCATCCTGCGCATTTTCAATTTGTGCATAACAAACCTGAGTGGAAACAATACATTCTTAAAAGAGATGTTCCAATATAATTGTTCCCTTCCCGATACCGATTCTGATACCTGACAGTATGATATGGTTGATACCAATTGATTCCTTAGGTTTTCTAGTTCCATTTGATACCAGTATCTTCACTCTAGCTTTAAAATTGAGTCCGCTACAACCTTAAAAATAGCAAGTTGCGTTAATGCGTTAAAGAAATTAGTTGCGTTAAAAGGAATGTGTGCTAACGCGTGATTATCAGGTTTACTTTGACAGCCCTACTTTACATTGGAGTCAGTTGAAAGCCTGGTGTCTCCCATACAGACTCTACAAGGTGCTTCAGTGCATCGGTATCAGATGCCGATGAGCACCAATCAAGCGTCAGTATTTGACGAGTTGGGAGTGAGAACGGGTTGCCTTGAGGGAAAATTCTATTTTTTCCACTTCATTACACAGTGATGGAGCAGCCACATAGTCAGGCGCTCAAAGTGGTTCGGGGCTCAGTGCCTTGCTCAAAGGCGCATCAGCAGTTACCAGTCCACACTCTGTAATGTGGTCCGTGCTGGACCTAAACCAGCCACCCCGCACAACATCATAATGGCCTCAGTTGTGCTTAATAATTACATATAAACAGGGCTAAACTCTCTAATAGTCTTGTTAGTTTAGTGCTTGTTTGGACTTAAGCTACCAAACTGTTGAGTGATGAGAAGTGGTCATATTCTTAATTTGTAAGGACGTTGTCTATATGATCTCTTTAAGATTAAAGATCCGTGAAGGGTAATGTATTAGTGGTGTTTGTCTGCTGTGATGATAGTAAATCAGGTCGGTGTCCCAACGCCAGACTTCCCCCTCAGCGGTTGGTAACCTGCAGACATCCTCAGGAAGCTGAGCATTACAGCAGACGGATGTTACCTGGCCCATTTGTCTGCCAGCGCTCTGATTCAGCAGTGAACTTGGAGTTGATCTTAAAGGAGGGAAGGTCTCTGCCGTGACTTCCTGCCTCTTCCCTTTTGTGTGGCGGCTGAAGAGTAGGGGGAGCGCTGAGAGGTCTGATGGATGGGAGCTGCATTGAAGCTGAGAGTTTGGAGACAGCCACAGGGAACCTGAGGAGGGAGGAGGCAGGGGGGGCAGAGATGGTCAGACAGATTACACTGTGTGAAGAGTGGGAAGCAGGAGTAGAAGGAGGGGTAAGTAGTCCATGTCTAGGCCACGCTGCAGTCCGTCACATGCACAGACATGCTCCGTCATTGAACTTCCTTCCTACACTTAGATACGTGATTGATGGAAGGTATTGGTTAAGAGGACACCAACCCTGCTGTTGTGTTAACCTCTGGCCTGTCTGTGGGCTGGAACAGAGCTTCACCTTGGATTTGACCCCGGCGTTTTGTCTGGACTTAATGGGTTTGCAAATTGGAGAGTAATGGAGGCTGTGTGTTGTTTACACTCACAGGAGGGGGACAGGTAGAGGACGGGAACCCTCGGTATCGAGAAACTCTGGGTTTTAAATGAGTATTTTACTGCAAAAAATAAGCATCATGAAGATATAATGTAGAGATTGGGCCGATCCAGGCATATTTTAATGGATCGGATCCTTTCTTAAAGCTAGGACTGTAGTGCTGTTCAAATACATTTTTGTTATATATGTTGAAATTCTCATTACATCCCGACAGCAATCAATAAATCAAATGCTCTGACAAAAAAAAAGAAAAGAATCTGGTATCTGTGGCTGTCACAGGACCGTGATAAACTGGACTACCTGCCTGCCTGCGATCACTCTGCCTGTGCACTCATTGTGCGTCACCGGAGAGTTCCACTAGCCGTGTTCGTTGTTTACTTTCATTATGATAATTTTGGGGACAGACTCTAGATTTAGGGACTTTCGGAGCTAGTGCAGCTGGCTTCTTTCATTGGAAAACACACGGTTGGGTTTTAAAGTTGGATCATTTTTTTGATCTAGCGTACTCCTGCTGGTTTCTCAACAATACCAACCCTACCTACAGCATAACTGTACTGTACTGCAGCAGTGCTGCTCTCCTTAATGACAGCCGACTCTACTCTGCAGCATTTCACTATGAGAGAGTGAGAATTAAAGGGATGTAAATGAGGAAAATGACTTGGCCGCACCGGTAAGCGGTGGTTGGCAAAATGCACATATTGGCTAAATTCCAACACTAATTATCATTAGATAAGAGCAGTGTGCAAAACCTTCATGTTTGGTTAAAGTGCTAGAGGTAATTTGTAAAAAGCTCCACTAGTACTTTTAGTGAACGTACATAGATTTTTTTGCCTTTTAAGCTACAAAAATCACTTTCATTTACAAAATCAACCAAAAAAAGAGCAGTTTGTTGTAGAAGTTAATTAGACCCCGGGGACCTCAATGGTAACTATGGCGATGACTTTGGTGATCCTCTGACCTTTACCCATGATATCTACTTTAATATCTTCCACAGTATGTCAACATTTACTAGTTGGATTGGCACCAAATTGTGAAATGTTTTGACTAATGTGTGGATTGTCTAGATATTTGACAATGTATCCTAATGACTCTGGCTGCTTCTCCTGTAGCGCCACCATGAGGACGGTCTTTAGGGAAATTGGATGGATTACCGTGGAGTTTGTTACAGAGATTCATGTTTCCCACAGGATGAATTGCGATTACTTTGGTTGTATGTTAACTTTTCACCCAGCAAATCTTGTAACATCTGTGTCACATCTGTGATCTGTGATGTGAACACGGCCTGTTTGTTTTTTTGCAGGAGCAACCCTCACCCATACATCACGGCGCTGGAGAACCGAGCGGACTGCTGGCCGACTCTGCTGCTGGAGATTGATGACTTCATTCGGCAGGCTGCTGACAGGTTAGCACGGCCGCAGCAGAGGCCTTGAACCCCTCCATCCAATCACTCCCTCCCCTTAACTGCATGTATTTCAAAGCCATCTGTGGCGAGCATCCCATCTCAAATAACTCATCATACCACTGTCAGCTGTTAATATGCACTGATGACAAATACATACAGACACACACACCACTCTTTACGAGGCTTAAATCTGAGGAAGTTTCTGTTTCGGTATCGACCTTGGAAAGCAGATTGATATTGGCCAACACTATGTGTTGCCTCTGGATTGTATTTTTGCAGAAATGAACCAGCTTACATCGCCATGCTGGCTCCCTTCCTGCGGTACCTGTACTGTGAACCTCAGAGGCAACCCCAGCACGCGATCCTGCGCCACAGTCTCCTCAGGGTGCTGGTGCCCATACACCCAGGAGCTGGATCAGTCCTCCAGAACAAGGACCAGGGACAGACCTCCCCGGTGTCTGACAGCCTGCTGCACTGCCTCTGTCAGCTGGTGCCACACATGCAGGTGATTTCTAGAATGCATTTAGCCAATAACCCGTGAGACGCCAACAGTTTGGTTTCACTCAGGTTCAGATAGGTTGAATGTTGTCTCTGTGATGCCAGGTGGACAGCGTGGAGGCGGTGCTGGAGCTGTGCGGATTCACAGACGCTCTGCTTCAGGGTCTGGTCCCGGCCTCAGAGGAGCGCTTGAGGTCCGAGAGAGTCGAGCTGATTCTGCACCTGCTTTGTGCCTGCCAGCGCTGCCTCAAGTTAAACGGAGACTGCCGACCTCTGCTCAGCATATTACAGCAGCTCCTGCCTGCCTGTCAGCAGGTGACACAGCAGCGTTTATGATCCAGTAAAACTTTAGACTAGTTCATCATCAGTATGTCTCACGCCAACAGTACGTTATGTGTGCCGTGCCTAACCTTTACGTTTATATCTGTAGGAGCTGCCGTTGGACGAGCTGTTGATGGGCGTGGCCGTGCTCCTGCTAGAGGTCCCTGCAGCTCAGCAGACCAGCCTGCTCAGTCTGGGTAAAAAAAACAGCAATCTTAAATATGTCTATTATTAGGCAGCTAATGGTGAAACATCCAGTCCTCGACACACAGGCTTAAAGAGACAGTATGGGAGTTTCTCAGTGAGGTTGTATGAGGTCTGTCTTCATAGTCAGTGTATTACCTACAGTAGATGGAGTTAGGATAAACAGACAGGAGTACCAGCATGGGAGCAAAGCAATGTACTGCTGTGTGTGTGGGGGGCTTGTCTGATGACTTACCTTGTCGTCAGACAGCCCTTTCCGACGGGGAACTGAAGCCGTACCATCTATGCTCTCTTCAAAGCCACCAGGCTCCTTTGACAAAAACAGTAATTTTACCTCGCAGAACACAGGAGTTACTGGTCTACCGCTGCGTCGATCTGTTAGTTAGTTTGTGTTATTGTGTGACTTCGGTGTTTTAAAGGGTCAGCTTCTAGTATTTGGGCTATTGATCTGTACTGTATGAGATTTAAAAAAAAAAGTGGTAGTTTTATTAGAACAAATTTGAAATGAAGTGATATTTCAAGATGTTATTTTGAATGCTCCATAAACAGGTGAGACTAGACAGGAACTGATCTGTACTGTAACTGTAATTTCTTAGGAAGGTTCCTGGAAATGAATATTTCTGCTATAAGAGGGAAAATGGAGTCAGTGTTCAATGTCCATTTAATGAGTTCCTCTTGATTTCTAGCATAAACTAGAGTCTTTTAGTCAGTGTGTGTCTACAGACAAGAATACAACAGCACATTTGAATCATTTCCAATGATGAATCATATGTATTTAAATGGCTCTCTAACTATATGAATACAAAATAATTTCGTGGTTCCTTCTTAAAAACTCAAATAATTGCATTAGTACTTATATGTACTGTTTTAAAACATTGTCTCTATTTACCTTAAACTGTAATTAGTGCCAGAATACATCATTTTTTCCATGTAGAAAATCTTTTAAAAGACCTGTAGGTCTAGTGATTTGAATGATTTTAACATGCACTGCATCGCATGTAAATGTATGAAATGTGATAAATAAAGTGTGATTTATTCAGACATTATAAATTATAGTCAAAGCAACCGTAATCCTTCCTTGCTACATGACTTCCCATGATGACATGTTTAATTTCCCCAGCTGGTGCTCTCTTGTTAATTTCATTCTTTTTTTTTTCCTACTTAATTTGTCCGTATGGATTCTTTAACCTTCATGGGGTTTTGTTCTCCTCTCCCTCTCTCTGTCGTTGACGCAGCTCTGAGTTTAGTCCCTGAGCAGGCTGAGCTGGCGCCCTGGTTGAGTCCAGTCCTGGTTCTTCCTGTGCTGCAGCTGCTGTCCTGCTCGAGCCTCACCGAGGCGCTGGCCGACCGGCGGACGCACGGCCTCAACCAGGACCTGGCCCACAGCCTGCTGCGCAGCATCAGCAGAGAGACGGAGAAACCCAGACAGGTAACACTTGAGGCTGGGTCTCAAACGCTTCCTGTCATGCCCGCCTTTAGAAGCAAGGTTCCAAATGAGGAGTTTTTCATTGAGATTACATGTGTTGTGTTGCAGGACCAGGTGCAGTTACTTGTTTTTGTGCCACTTAAACACAACAAAACTGATTTCATTTCTTCATCCCTCTCCTTCTACTCAGTCTGGTCCACCGTTGGCTCTTCCTCTCACCTCCTGGTACAGCGAGCTCAGCGTGGCTCTGTCCACACTGCGTAAAGTGGCAGAAGATCCGGCGGCGGCGGCCGATTGGCTTCTGTCTGTCAGCTCGGCCATGTCGTCCGGCCAGAACCGGCTCTGCACCCTCACCCTCATCGTGACCCACCTCATCATCACGGGTCGGGAAGACGTCTGCCAGCTGGCTCTGGATGCGAGCCAGGCCATCGCTGCAGCCGACCCCTGCCAGGTAGACGATCCACACTGGGCTCCGTTCACCAGACTCTCAATTCAAGCTCTTTATCTTCAGCTCGGTGCTTTGTTCAAACTAAAATATTCACCTCGTGGCAAACGAGTAATTCTAGTCTTGCCTTTTCTTCTGCCAAAAACTTCCCTGGCAAAACAACAATTGGACACAAAAGGGTGATAGACTATAGAGGGGCCAGATTTTTGTAACAGTTTTTATTATTATCATTGGATTTCATGAGAATTTTCACACAATAATAATAATAAGTTACAGCACTCCAATACAAAGAGGTACATTTACCAATAAACAAGAGAGGTGGTTGTTGATCTTAAGTGTGTTTTGTAAAGTTGCACACTTCTACTTGCCATTAGTAGGTGTACAAGTGAAAGCCTCAGGTAATCTGGATCCTTGAATTTATTATTTAATTTACAATATGTTGATATTTCAACATCATAATATGTCATTAACATTGGCTTTTTAATTCATTCTTCAAAATAAAACCACTACCTGCCTTCAGCTGCTGTATTTTTCTGTAGTCGTATAAAGAGAGAGGTTTAACTGACAGCCTTCCCTCTGACCCTGTGGGACTGTAAACGCAGTCACTAGCTCCAGACGATGATGTGAAATATCACATGGAGTTCTCGGCTCCTCATTACTGGGCTCGTTAGACGCCTCACAGTATCCCTCCGCTGCTCTAATTGCTCCCAGAGTGACACTTTGCGCCGGTCGTTTGATGCGTCGGTAGAACGTTATTGGCATATTTGAATGCGTTGGACTTCCCTCTCCTCCCGGTGTCACATCACCTCACATCTGCACTGCTGCTTCCAGTCACAAACACTCTGTTACAAGAGATGAAAAATTAACCCTTGTGTCTAGATGCAAAGGTGGTGCTGAGGAAAAATGACTTATCCATAATTATTTATTCTGTTTTATTGATTGAAGTTTGTGCTTCAGCACCAGACCTTTCAGGGATTCTACTCTACATTTCCTTCTTCTCCGCCCCTCCCTCGTCCTCTCAAGCAGGTGAAGCGGTTGCTATGCAACGGCCAAGGTGATGGCAGCAGTGAGTGTTTTATGTTAATGAAAGGCTGTTAGACTGCAGAGCTGTTGACTCCATGCGTCCAAGGACCCGGACTACATCTGATTTTTGACCTCAGCACTAAAGGGAATGATAGACCCTGCGTTGTCCTTCATTCCTCTCTAACTTGTATCTATTGAATGGAATTGAGCAGAGACGTCATGACCATGATGAGGACATTGATTTCTGCAGGGACAACTCATGTTCTCTGTGTCCCACGCATAATCAGTCTCAAATATGATTCTGTTTTTAATATCCTTATTGTCATCAATCATTCCCTACATCTCTCTTCTGTCTCGTGACGCTTGATAAATACGGGGTTCTTGTTTCACTCGGCTGTTCCTTCATCCAAAACTCCTGAATCTGTGTGTCTGCAGGTGCCGTCCCTTATTCCTGTTCTGATGTTCAAACTGGGGAAGGAAAAGAATCCGGGCGTGGCTCACGCTGTGCTGAACTGCCTGCCGAACCTCGGGACTCATAAGGTACTGAGCACCTCAAGATGTCATGCCGTGAAATACAAAACCACTGCACGTCACACTTCTGTCGTGCATACCTCCGTTATTTCAAATTGTCTTTGAGGATTGTTCTTATTAAAGCGTCATTCATATTCTGAATATAAAAAGAAATGTGTGTTATGTGCACACATAATGTGAGAAAAGGCTCATTTCAGATGACATTAACCATTAACACACACCATGTGCTTTAATGTTCCAGCTCTGTGTCCCCATGGTGCTGCAGACTCTGCACATGCTGGCCAGCACCCCCAAGCTGAGAGCAGTGGCAATGCGCCTCATGACTGCTCTTTGGAAGAAACAGGTCTGTGATGATAAGTGGTCATCATCATATTCATATAATATCTTTCCTGTATTATATTCTTGTCCGCCTCTTTCCTGACAACTGACTTTGTTCCTTGCTGTCAGGATCGCGTCTACCCGGAGCTGCAGCGTCTGCTGGGCCAGCAGGACAGTCGGGTGGTGGTTGGGAGGGACACCCAGTGGGAGCAGATCCTGGCCAGGGCCGCCTGCCTCAGGGACATCTGCAAAGAGAGGTCAGATCATAGTGGGACTTGAAGTGGTGCTTCTTTTGAGAGAGGCGTGACATGAGGGTCTGAGTGATTGAATACAATGGGGACTGACAAGAACTGAGTAACGGGAAGTCTGATGCTTTTCATTTGGTCAATTAAATTAAGTTCATATGTTGTACGTTAAGACGTAGCAGCTCCAAAGTGTTTCAGGAGATTGTCATACATCATGTATCATAGAATTGTCTTTGTGTGTCAGGCCTTACCAGCATGGAGGTGACATGTTGGCTGCCATTACACTCACTCTGAACCAGTGCACCAGACCAGACATGGCGACCCCTGCTGCTCTCGCCCTGCAAGGACTACAGGAGCTGTGCCGGGCAGAGGTCACACACACAACACACGTAGCCAACGTTTACTGCATGTACAGTAAACGTAGCCGCCGAGTCTTACGAGGCTTGTTTTTTGCAGGTTGTGGACATCGTCTCAACATGGAGAAGTCTCGGACCCGAGCTGAGCTGCGACTCCCGTCCACTGATGGTCAAGTTCATCGCTCAACTTCTGGCTCTGGTTCCCCAGCTCACTGTCAAGTCAGAGGAGTACGAGGTATCTGATCTACTTCAGGAAAGCTTCTGTTTGTCATGATTTGGTTTTTGTGTTTTTTACAGACCTAAAGTATCAACAGTACATTTTTCTCGAGCTGAACTCTCATACAGGGAGCCATGATGCCACTACATACATACATTTGCTAGCTAACAAGCTATTTATATAGACATATCTTTACATGCCCATGTGCCTACTTTTAATAGATTGCAACTAGTTTATGTGTCTATTCTAGGGCTGTCAATCGATTAAAATATTGAATCGCAAATTTATCAAATATTTGTATCTGTTCAAAATGTACCTAAAAGGAGATTTGTCAAGTATTTAATACTCTTATCAACATGGGAGTGGACAAATATGCTTTCTTTATGCAAATGTATGTATATATTTATTATTGGAAATCAATTAACAACACAAAACAATGACACATATTGTCCAGAAACCCTCACAGGTACTGCATTTAGCATAACAAATGTGCACAATTCATAACATGGCAAACTCAATGCAAACTCATTTAAGATTTAATACCAAATGTGCTTCTGTTTGTGGCCAGAGTCAGGACGTGGTTAGTTACTGTTGCTATAAAAAAAAATGTTTTTATCTCTGTTATTCCAGAAACTGAAGGAGGAGGTGGTCAGCTTTCTCTGGAATTACGCTGTGAGCAAGGTCTGTGTGCTGAAGATATCTGCTCTATGTGTGTACATACCCTGCACCATGTCTGGGGACGATTTTCTCCCATCATTTATAGAGTTTGGACGATACTTTCTGTCATATCGATGGATAAAACACCGCTGGTGCAGCAGAATGTTTCTCACATATAACTTTACATATTTAGAATGAAACAAAACAGACTGACTGGCATTAAATTAACGGCTTTAAAGGTTTAGTGAAGGCAGCTGCTTAACTGAACACCCAGTACATTCTGCTCTGATAGGTGTTTTTATATTAACAATGGATCAAATGACTGTGTGTGTAACGTGAACTGGGTCTCTTGTAGTTAGGACCCCCCATGCAGAGGGTGATCCATTATTCAGCTTTACAGAGTCAATGTTTTGCTTTTACGGCCCCTAAAAACGTCTTCTCAGACTCCAGTGAGATAGTCATCGGAGTAAAAACAGCGTCTCCTACAGTGTGCTTGTATTTCAAACATTGAGTCATCTACAGTATGTATATACAAAACCGAGTTAATAACTGTGTATGTGTGTGTTTGCTGTAACAGGATCCAGAGGTGGCCAGCTGTGGCTACAAGGCTTTGGCAGATTTTCCTGAAGCGGTCCACACAATAAATCTTCTTCCTGAGGCAGTAAGAGTCAACAGTCTAACATAATATTTAGTACGCAAAAACAGTATGTGAGGTATTTTAGTATGTCTGAAACCTCCATCGCTCTTCCCTCGAAGCTGGTAATAAGATTATTTTGATCATCTGTTTACATTGATTCTTGTTGGTTCTGCTGTATCTGTTGCTGCTCTGTCCACTCCGTAGGCCAGACCAGCTATAAAGGCCCCTGAAAATGAAGAGGATGAACAAGGAAAGGAGGAGGAGGAGGAAGAGGAGAAGGATCTCTCCATCCCAGGTTCATCATATGTGAAGCTGATGGTTCTCACCCCCGTATCTGTTCTACCAGGTACATTACTCTCACATCAGGCTTCATACTGGCGCTTCCAGCTGGGCCAGACAAACACACCTGGCAGTATTGGTGGTGGAGAGCCAGTGAGGGATCATGTTGGAGGAAGCTACTGCTTACCGTTATTGTGTTTTACCTTACAGTTCTGGGACGTTACGTCAGTCTCATGTATTTCTTTTATTTTCTCCTCAGCCTTGGAGCTCTTCCTGACCTCGCTGGTGAAGCAGGAGATGAGCCAGATGCCACGGGGGGTGTACTTCTCTGCCCTGAGGGGGGGGAACCTGCGTTCAGACCAGGGTAAAACCATGGCAGGGATTCCAGGATTCACGCTGAAAACCTACGAGAAAAACAAGCAGCCTGGACTGAAGCCTGGACTAGCAGGTGAGAAAATCCACCCTGTACCTGTTTAAAGATGTGACGTTCTTATGTCTCCACGCCGGCGACAACCGTGGCTGTAGGTATTATGTTATCAGGTTGTCTGTCAAGTCTCTCGCAATCTTGTGAAAGCAATGTCTCAAGAATGCCTTGAGGGAGATTCATTACATCTGGCATCCACTTGGACTCAAGGATGAACTGATTAGAATTGGGTGGTCAAAGGTCAAGGTCACTGTGACCTCACAAAATTACATTTTTGACCGTAACTTTAATAACTTTAACTAGAATGTATATGCCAATTATGCCAATTTCACTGTAAGATCTAACCGGATAAAATGATGAAGTGACCATGGAGCATGTGTGTGTGTGTTGTAGCTGGACTGCTGCTCTGTTTCGAGCTGCCTGCGCAGACGGACCGTGACGGCAGACCAATCGAACGTTTCCTCGTCAGCCGCAGCCGCAGCTACCAGCAGACCTTGGCAGCGCTCATTCATGAAGTATGTCTAATAAATGTTCATCTGCCTCTCACTCGCTCCTCTTTGGTTTTTAACTATTTCAAACGGCCCCATAAAACTTCTAACTTTTTGATGTGCAGGTGAACATTCAGCCGTCCGAATGGCACCGTGCTCTCCTCCTGCCCCAGGCCTGGCGAGGGTACATGAGCCGAGCTTTCCACGCCGTCCTACAGGTTTGTGCTTCTGGCGAACTGATAGATTGATGAGATTTTGATTGAAGAATTGATCAATACTACTTGTACATCCAGCCACTGCTAGGAAGAGCAAGGCAAAAAGTGTATTTTTGACATACATCATGCATCATTACATTACAATTACTGGTGAAAAATAATGGGCTCTGTGTTACTCAGTAAATACATCAATTCTATTGCAACAAGTTTTCATTGCATCTGTAATTTCAATGTTACGTGTGTGTCTTCAGGGTCGACGTGCTGATTTAGAGATGCAGCAGAAACAAGGTAAAGAGGACCCAGAGGAGCTCCAGTACAAACAACACTGTGCCTGGCTCTGGTGAGAATCTCCTGTGATATACTGCTACCTGTATGTTTACACACACACACACACACACACACACACACACACACACACAAAGTAAAGAGCAAACATGTGCTGTAGCAGCCAGCTGACTGATGCACCGGGCTGAGATTAAAGGACAGAGTGTGTGTTAGTGTGTCTTTGACTACATGCTGTTGTTCGTACATCACTGCATTAGCAGAAGAAGGGTCCTCCTTTCATACTGCGTTTCTCTCTGCTTTTCTTTCATCCTTTCTTCCTCGTCTCTCTCCGTTTTTTTTTCTTCTCGTCCCTCTCAGGGCCAGAGATCAGCTGGCTGACGTCATCAAAGCTGCTACTAAGTGAGTCCGCCGCTTCGCAACATGTTAGTTACACAGGAAGCAGCATGGTTGAGGGTGATCTGTAGGTTCAATCAGAGTGCGATCACTGGCTTTCTGAGTGTCAGTCCTACCAGCAGTGTGTTCTCTGTGTCCTTCAGGGACAGTCCTGTTGTTCAGGGGAACTCCATCCTGGCTCTGAGCGGCCTGGCTGCTGTCCTGGCTAAATATGAGAGCAACCTGCCTGCTGACAGCGACGGCAGCGTCAGGGTAACATACTCTAACAACCATACTAGACCCTTTATACTGTCTACCAGTCAGGTACAGGGATGACTCCTGCAAAGGCTTGCATTGTCAAGCTTCATCTTATATTACCTAATTGTGTCCTCAGATGAGGTCTGTCCCTCAGACAAAGATGTGTTCAAGTGCATGGTGGGATTGCAAGTGTAGGAAGGTACAAAACTCTATAAACATTCCTTACTGACTTGTCTCTGTAGGCTGGACCAGAGTTTGTGCCCACAGCCAGCTGGCTGGCTATGGTTCTCAACACGCTGCTGAGCATCAGCAGCAGCAGCTACAAGGCCAGAGGACAGGTGTTCCCATGGTTCCTACATGTAAGTTTCATCTGAGTTTTTTGCTTGTGTCTTTTGTTTGTCCTAATAGCTACTATTAATATAAGGATTTGGCAGTTAAAGGACCCATATTGTGACATGAAAATAGGTGGACTGTGTCTATAAAGGGAACCTGTGGTCTTCTCAACTGACGCTGACTCATGTTGGATCACTTGAGGACACTTATCAGACTTTACACAGCTCCCTCTGGAGACACTAAAAGGTTTATACATGTGCACAGGGGTATTGATTTAAGACTGGAAAACACTTGAAGCTATCCTTTAAGTTGCAGCTGCATAATTTCCCTGGCTTACTGCATAAATGAGCTTGTGTCTTTAATGAAGTGGCTACTGACAAAATGACATGTAATGAGCCTCAACTTCCTGCAGGTGTCCTAGTTTCTTTGCTGTTTTCTAACTATGCTGCACTGAGAATGTCATTTCAACCTGTTAACTCAACACAGCCGTACTGTTCCTTTATAATAATGAATGCTGCTGTGTAGTTTGGCTGCTGTGTCAGTCTGCAGACTCTTGAAGCTACAGAGCCAATCACACACCCGTGACACCTTCCTCGTTCCCTCACAGCGGTCCTACTCAGGTGAGAACACAGCGAGTGCCAT
This sequence comes from Sebastes fasciatus, assembly GCF_043250625.1. Classification (NCBI taxonomy): domain Eukaryota; kingdom Metazoa; phylum Chordata; class Actinopteri; order Perciformes; family Sebastidae; genus Sebastes; species Sebastes fasciatus. The sequence goes on along the minus strand of NC_133816.1, from coordinate 16,164,539 downwards.
AGCTCGCTCCTGTGCCAGCGTGGCGTTGTCCCTGCTGGTCCCGGTGCTGGTGGTGTGGCAGAGGGACGGTCTGGTACAGGTCCTGTCGGCGCTGCAGGCCGGCCTGCCGGGCTTCCCCACAGCCGACGATTCCCAGGCGGTCCAGTTCCACTCGGGCCTGGCGCTCGGCATGGTGCTGTCCAGTCTTCACCACCAACGCCTCAGGTAGAATCTGTTTTTCTGTAATAAGGAACTCCAACACATGCTGTAACCCGTCATTTACTGTTGAGCTGATAGTCTCTCTCTGTTATCCAGTGATGTCTCTGCTCAGAAGGACACTGATCTCCTCCTCAGCTCTCTGGCAGCTCTGGAAAGTTGCTCCTTCAACCCCGACCTGGAATACAAGTCAGTGCTCAGTCCTCAGACATGGTGTGAAGTACTAACCAGTAGGGGATAACGCTATGGTGTATGGTTTATACCACTGGTTTCCAACTGGTGGTTCATAAAGAATCATAATAAAGAATAAAGTGTAGTTAACCCATTGATGCCAGCTCCACTGATCTTATGACCCCTTCCTCCTCTGTGCTCTCCCTCAGTATTGGCTGTGTGTTAGGTCTGGGTCTGGTGCTCGCAGCTCTCTGCAGTAGTGGACAGACGGACCAACATGTCCACATCACCCAGACACTAGACAAACTATTGTCCAAGCTGCAGGACAGCAGTGGACAGGGACGCATGCTGCAGGAGGTAACACTAGTTTTACTACGATACAGCTTTAAAGGTCTCACAGATATTCTGTCCAGTAGTACTTGCACACTGATAGGAAAACCTTGTTTCAGTTATTGGCAGTATGTATTTCACTTTAGGGTCAATTTTGCTGTTTGATGATTGATGTTTTTTCCCTTAAAATAATAACTGCGAAAAATAAATAAATGAATAAATAAATAAATGACTTGATAGATAAATAAAAGTCATTAAATGTCAATAAAATAATATTAAAAATAAATGTAGCCATTAATTGATTGATAAAATGTGACATGAATTGATATTTCTGTTTTAATTTGCTTCTTTATTTATTTATCTTTGTATTAATTCCCTTATTTATTTACTCTTCTGTTGAATTTCCCCTTTTATTTACTTATCTATTTATTTTTATCATTTTTAAAATTTATTTATTTTTGATTTTTGATAAATGGTATCAATAAAAAAACTATACCTTTTAATAGAGAATGATTTGTAATAGTGGGAATAATTTTCTTTCTTTGACTATGTCCACCTGTGCAGGCGTTGGCGTACTCCGTGGCGTGTGTGGGCGTGTCTGCCTTCAGCGGAGGCCTTATAGATGCTGCCAAGGCCGAGGAGGTCATGAACACTCTGCGCACCCTGACTGAGGAGAGCCAACAGGTCAGCAGGAACGAGTGTAGTCAGTGAGATTGAGCAGAGATGTAATTGTCTGTGTTAAATCAGTTTTTGTCCTCATCCTGGCTTCACTGCTCTCTACTAAGCCAAGAAACTTTCAAGTCAATGTACAAACTGAGCATTTTCTAGTCTATATTCTAACCCCAGTTTGTGTTCAGACTCCAGGCTTCTCCCTGGCTCTGGGGTTGGTGGTCCACGGCCTCTCGATGTCCGGCCACGGTAAAGCAGAGGACATCCATCCTCGTCTGCTGGCTGCTTGGATCAAGATCTTATTGGCCGAGGTACATTTTCGTTCCTATTTACAGCTTAATTATCATGATACCAAGCAAGTGTAACCTGTGTGTTGAATGTTTTGTTTGTGTCTCAGGGTTGTCCCACTATGCAGCGACTGGCTGCCGTCAACGGCCTGGTGGCTTTAGTGGGATCTGAGAGTTACCTCATTCAGGTGAGACATCCTCTCATGAGCTGGTTTCACTGGGTGAGACAGGCAGTGCATAATGGCACGTGGAAATGTTCAATTTTAAAGAGGATTGTTATGACAATAAAATGCATGTTTATATCATTAAGTCTCATGTGTAAGCTCTTGGGAGTGAAGTATTTCTATTTGAGGCCGTGAATGTTTCTGCTATCATACTGGACTGTACGTGTCACTGAGCTTGTTGTCCTGTGGTACAGCAAACCAGTGAGTCGGAGCTTTCCACCCAGCAGCAGAGCAGGCTCAATGAGGTGATTCGAGCCATCACACAGGTATGTCACATGACACATTTCACTGGTGAAGATGTAACCCCCCCTCTCAGTATTATTATTATTACTAAACACCACAAGATGTCTCAAGATGTCAGACACTTCTTGTCTGCTTTTGCCAGAACTTGCATCATCACTGTTTCAAAATGATGTTTCTGTAATTACTGTGCTGTTAATATCGCCACCATCGGGCAAAAATCTCCATTAATCGCTAGGCAGGTTTCCATGAAATATTCCTGCTTGCACTGAATTGGAGCTGTCTTTTGCTCTGTGTGTACATTGACTTGTTTTGGCGCTCTTTTGCAGATCATAACGTTCTCAGGAGCCATTGGTTTGCAGTCCAACAGCGCTTGTTTGGTTGGTCATTTGCATTTGGCCCATGCGTCCACCAGTCACAGTCACACAGCAGGTAGGCTAGACACTGCACAGTCAACCTCCATGTCATCATGAGTGGCTGGGATGGAGCCTACTGTAGTTATTGTCTGTCTTCACAATGAGGAACTGTTTGGTGTGATATGTCTTTTGTCTTTTGTCTCAGTTCCTCAAGATTTCAGCTACCTCTCAGAGAAAAGTGTCATCAGATCCATCGTCGACTTCATCTCAGAGGCAGGAAAAAAAGGTTTGTTGACACATTAATAATGTTCTTATCAACAACATACCACAAATTTTAACTTAAGATATAAGAATATATTTAATCAATCGATTAAAATATTTGATCGCGATTAAATCGCACATTTTTTATCTGTTCAAAGATAGGGAGATTTGTCGAGTATTTAATACTCTTATCAACATGGGAATGGACAAATATGCTAAATTTAGCAACCAATGTATTCCTTAGGTTTTCTAGTTTCATATGATACCAGTATATTCACTCTAGCTTTAAAAATGAGCCCTCTACAACCTAAAAATCGCAAGTTGCGTCAATGCATTAAAGAAATTAGTGGCATTAAAATGTGCTTTATTATTGCGTTAACTTTGACAGCCCTAATTTGAACATAAGATATAAAAATATATTCATACAAATTGCCTGCATAGGCTAGAATTTCACTTTCACTCTCTTCCTGTGGACCCAGGTCCAGAGTTTGCCCCTCCAGCTCTGGTTAAGACCGCTCTGACCCCGCTGGCATCAGTCGGAGCCAGTTCCCAGTACCCCCCCATCAACTGGAGTGCCGTCCTGTCTCCTCTGATGAGGCTCAGCTTCGGTAAGAGTTCTCACACACGTTTGTCTCTTTGTACCTTAGAGACTAGCAGAGTCAAAGCACCGAGCTCAGCATCTTTTTTCTTTTATCTTTGCCAGGAGAGGATGTACAGCATCAGTGTGTGGTGCTGGCAGCGTGTCAGGCTCAGTCTTCTCAGAGTGCCTCTCTGTTTCTGGGCTCCTGGCTGTCACCGCCCCTCGTGCACAGCCTCAGTGTAAGTTCCTCTTGAGTAGTTCAGCATCTAGCCGTACTTGTAATACAGTCAACAAATGACATTGTAGGATTTCTATTATTTCTCCTCCAGTTCCAGACCCGGGCTCATCTCTACGAGAGCCTGGGCTCGTGGATGAAGCACGTTGCTGAGGACAAGCTCCAGGTCCACATGGAGAGTCTGGGCCTGCAGCAGTTCCAGGATGACCTTCGACCCCAGCGTCTGTCTCTGTGCCGCTCCCTGCTGCAGGGCCTCGCTCAGGCCATGGCTCTCCCAAACCCCCCCAACAGCTGCTGGAGCATCCTGTGCTCCACCACCGAGAAGATCTTCACCCTGCTGCCCAACCAAATCCAGGTCCAGCTCAAATGAAACGCACATTCACTAACTTACTTACTTTACATGACACTTCAATATTACATTTCTATATTTCTCAACTGACACTTCAACTGTTGTCACTGTTCATACACCAGCTGACGCTTCAACTACCTCTGGAACTTTAACTTCAACTGGACTTTCAGTTGCTTTCATGGTTTATAGTTCAACTGATATTTCATCTCTTTTCATGTGTTACTCCTGTAATGACAAATCAGTTGCTTTTGTCTCTTACGCTTAAAGTGACACAGCAACTGCTTTCAGCCTCTACACATTAAATGACACTTCATTTAATTTCTACTTTTCAAATACTTTGATATTTTTACAGTTCATGTACTCACTATGTCACTATATACATACCAATTGACACTTCAACTATTTCCAATGCTCACACTTCAACTGCCTCTGGTACTTCCGCTTCAACTGACATTTCAACTGCTTTCATCTCAACTGACAATTCACATCTTTTAGCTTCTACACACTTACTCACACTTTAGTTTTTTAGTTTTTATCTCTTCGACAGTTCGGACAGTTCATATACTTCAACTGACATTACAACTGCTGTCACTGTTTACATACGGACTGACACTTCAACTACTCACAGTGTGCACACTTCAACTATCTGGCACTTCAGCTTCAACTGCTTTCGTCTCCTACACCTCACCTCAGTTTGACAGTTTAACTAAGTTGAGTGTTTACATACAAACTTGAGACTAAAATTTCAACTGCTTTTAGCTCTTACACTTCAACAGACACTTCAGATCCTTTCAGTGCTTCAACTTTAAAAATGCAACTCCCCATATAACCTCTCACATGCAAACAGTTTTACCATGATTTGTTTAAAAACAAATAGTACTGTATCAGCTGTAACTGTACCAGACCATTCACCACGAATATCCTCCTGTTTCCTCTGCTGATGATGAATTCATTATCATTTTCGTTTTAGGATAATGAAGTGGATTTGTACGTGGGAATCACCAAATGTCTGTCTGAGATGTCGGATGCAGAGATTGACCGAGTCGCACGAGTCACAGAGGTACAGTATGATGTGACAAATAGCCAATACGTACTAAATGGTATAGAAAACAAAGCCTTGTGTCATGAGCTGACATGGTAAAGGATGTGAAAGCGCCCTTACGTAGCTACACGTGGAATATGCTGCTGGACAGTTTTCATATTTGAAAATCCGTGTACTGTTCAGGCTCAGATGGAGAAGACCTGCTTCGTCCTGGCTTACTTAACCTCCCGAGGCAGAGTTCCCCTCCTGGGTCTCAATGACGTCATCGCCGGTGTGCTTCGCGGTTGGCCAAGCAGCAGAGTCGGCTGGCTCCTCCTGCAGACTTTTTACCAGAGTCGCCTGGCCACCAACCCCAACACAGGTCAGGCCAGAAACGAGTCAACATCTGGAATAGAGAGATTCTCTTACTGCATTCACATCATATAGAAGAATGGATTTCTAATGCAACCACCAGGTGGCACCAAAATGTTCAAATTCCACACATAAAGGTTTTAAAGATGTGAGCAAGACAACACTATGTATGCCTCTTCTTGATGTTTCTTTGTATTTATGTTTCTCTCCATGCTATACAACATGTGTGTCATCTACAGTATGTTAATGTCCACCTCAGAGTGAGTCCACCTGTATACTGAGATGGTTTTGATCTTCATTAATAGGCGTTTCGAAACGAATGGAGTGGCTCCTGGAGCTGATGGGACACATCCGAAACGTCGCCTACGGTGCAACCTCCGTCACATGCGGAGACACCAAACTGGTATGTTTTCTGACTGAGCCATGCTGGGAAACTGCTGTGGGGTATTTCTAGAGCTGTCAAGTGTGTTGTTCTCACATACCACAGATGATGTTTCAGCATGTAGGTGAGAGTTAAAGGCTCCTCATTCCTGAGGCGGTTTGGAACGCAGCTCCAGTCTCGTCACTAAAACATGTTAAACGTGCAAACAGGTTTTACACTTCAGGCGGTTGTATTGACAGGTAAACTAAAACAACAAATGATCGTCCTTTAGTAAAGAACAATTACGGTTTATTTTAACTTGGGTCTTATTTTCTTAGTTTCGTCCAAAGCTATGCATTGTTTGCAAATTGAACTGCGGATGCTGAATTAGGTTGCTCAATGAACTGTCATACTGTTGGTGTTAAGAGATCCCAAAATGTTTGGAAATGAAGCTGAACATAGATTTCCTGTCTTGTTCTGCAGGCCACAGACTTCCTGTTCCAGGTCTTTGCTGCTGCTGTAGTTTCCTGGGGTGACCACACAATGCCCCTCCTCTTTGGCGTTAGGGCCCAGTGGTTCCCATGGCAACTCGGCTCCAAGCCCCAAACTCTGCAACACGGTCTGTACGGCGCGGAGGCATTCGCTGACCGCGCCCTGCCGCAGTGCCTGCTGGGTATGTCCCACAGCCTGGCGCTGCTGCTGGACAAAGAGCCCTGGAGCAGCCAGAGACACAAGGTCAGCGTGTGTGTGTGTGTGATATACTGGACTCACTGAGTTATGGGTCAGCTTTGTAGATGATGACAACCTGTGTGTGTGTGTGTCTCAGTTCATAGACTGGCTTTTCAGCATCATAGAAGGTCCTGAACAGAGTCTGTCGGCCTCAACCATCAGCACAGCCAAAGGTACAAAAACACAACAGCATATACAATACACAGAACTCAGTTTACAATGTTGAGCCACAGAAACGGTGCTGTTGATGATACGTGACACTGTGGCCGGTGGGCGCTCTTCCTCATTTTCTGCATTGAGGTAACAAATGAACATATAAATAAAGAAAGAAATACACTTTTCCTACCTACTGCTGCTTTAATTTAGGATGGAAATAATGCTGGATATCCCAGATACTGGAACACATTTTCTGAATTCATTAATACTCTGAGGGTCGGATGGGAAGCGTTGGCGGGCCGGGTGTGGCGTTACTCATATTACTGTTATGTAGACCAGGCAGGTTTCAAAATACACAAAAATTGGTCTTTGTAAATGTTTTATGAGAAAGGAAATCCACAAATACAATACACAATGTGAGAACCTGAATGTAAACAGAACTGTTTAAAACTCCACAGCGGAGGAAACACTGATGCTGGTTGTTATGGCATGGAGACATAATAAGATTTTACTGGCGTCCGGTAGTCGCTTTCAGTCCAGTAACTTTTGCTGCTGGGCGCTGACGTTGCAATGGAATGATTTTCTCTTATCGGCAACATACGTACGTTCTTTGTTTCAGCCGCCCTGTTGACCCTGAAGTCCTCCGCTGAATTCAAGAAGAAAGCTGTGTGGACCAGAGCGTACGGATGGTAGCCCAGAGGAGCCACGACAAGGCTGTTACCGTGGCAACGCATACCGAGGTTCTTCCTGCCTCTGACTGCTGGACTGATGGATGCAGTGATGGCTCTGGATGTGAGAGAATCACTGCAGCAGCATGGACTTTTTTAAGTGAACCGCACTACTTCAAAACGATATCCGCCCATTAAAAGTTCATCAAATACAGGAACTATTTTCTGAGTTTGATTTCGTGGCTCTTGAGTTCAAGATCTTCTATTAAAAATATATTTTAGGGGCCCCATGGCAGCTCACCTGGTAAAGTGGGCGCCCCATGTACCAAAAGGCTGAGTCCTAGCTGCAGCGGCCTGGGGTTTGAATCCGACCCGCATGTCATCCCCTCTCTCTCTCGCCCTTTCACCACTATCACGATCTCTGTCAAATAAAGGCAAAAGCCAAAAAATAATCTTTAAAAAAAAAAAAATGTAATGATCACTCATCAAAATCACAGAATTTAAAAAGTCCCTGTTGTCTTTTCCAAAAAAAAAAAAATTAACTTCAGAGGAATTTCCTGAAAGACTTCCAAACATTCAGTCTTCAGGTGTCATTTCCTTTTCATCTTCTTGTTCCATTTCTCCAGGTGGTGTTGCCTCTCCTTCAGCAGTTGCCAGACTGTTACTGAGGCCCCTAAAACAAGACAAACACTGCTGTTAGAAAGTCAGAAAAACAAGTCTGTAGTCGGTTTTGAATTTATGGCACAAATCTAACAGCCGCAAAAAAGATGGTCATTACAGAATAATACCAGCTGTAGGTGTAAGGCAGTTTACCAAATAAAGCTAAATTAGTGTAAAAAGGTATGTTGACTTCCAAATGTACTTGATAGTGAACGGTTTGTAGTCTCTTTGGTGGAGTTGCTGCATGTTAAGGCACGATGACTTAATTGGTTTAAAAGTCTGACTACAGCCTGACTCACTCACTTAAACTACTAATCCCAATAAATGGTGAATGGACTTGCATTTATATCGTGTCTTTCTAGTCTTCCGACATCTCAAAGCACTTTACACTACATGTCAGCATTCACGCACACATTCATACACTGAATGGTAGAGGCTGCCATGCAAGGTGCCAACCTGCCCATCAGGATCTAATCTAAATACTCATTCACACACCGATGGAGGAGCCGGGGATCGAACCACCGACCTTCCGATTGGTGGACAACCCAATCTATTTCCTGAGCCACCCCACTAGTTAGTTTGAGAGTTACTTGCTAGAACTATTTCTTGACAAACAACAGTGTATCCATCCGCCCAGCACTTCTTTGCAGCCTCTCCGGCTATAGCATGGGTTGCCAGATTTGGTGTTTGAGCACAGGGTTTAGTCTCTGAACAGGCACCTGGCAACCTGATTGGGAGAACAGGACTCTTAAGAAGCTGCACCCAGCTGGAGTTCACCAAGAAATAATTGCAGCACGAAAACTCCCCTCTAAAAGCTCATGGAAAATCTGTCATTTTTTACATCAGTTATTCAAGTACTGTGATCTGATAAAGGTGTTAGAAAACCCCTCATTCTTCCCGCTGCATTGGCACAAATGCAGGTGGACTCATCTTACCGAGAGCAAGAACAGACAGGTAGAGCATCAGGACGAAGGGGAGCGGACTGTGTGTCGACACCGTTGAGTTCAAAGGGCATGACGTTGATGCTGTTGGTTCAACGTAAAGTACGGCCTGGTATATAATGACACCTGAGGAAGAAAAAGGAACACATATAAGATGCTGAACCATTGATATTTGTCTTTCAGAGGCTGTAGCAGTTTTAGAGCTAGAGTGAATCCATCGGAACCAAATCGGATACCGGATACTGGGGTCCATAAATTGGGTATTACTGTAGAGCTGAGACTTGTGGATCCAATGAGTCCAACTGTATTCATGTGTGATGATGTTAGTCCCCGTAGGAGCCATTTCATTGTATTGAGGCTATTTTTTTTAAACTTGACCTCACTGTATAAAATGACCTGTGGTGACCTCTAGGATAATCACAGCCTCATGAAACTTTACAGCCACAAACTAGAGACCTAGAGCATTCAGAGGATGGATGGCTTTCCTAGGTATACTGACACTAAGGGGGTTTTCTGAGCAGTTTACATAACAGAAGTGCTCGCCATCCAATTGCAGAAAAATGCAATTCTTGCAGAAATCTCCAAATGTCAATTTTTTTTTAAACCAAATCACAGCATGTTTTTTTTTCTATGGTGTTCCTGAAAGTCTTGGTGTCTTAATATGGTATTTTGGAGGGATTATTGATCATTTGTATCAATTCTTGAGTAGTAAAAAATGGATAAATTTAGCACTAAATGTGTGTAACAAATGGTATCAACCCAAAAGTTGCTGCGACTGAGTATGCGAATGGCTATCATACTTTAACATAATGTTCTAAACCCTTATACACAATTTATTTTAATTCATTCATTTGTTTTTTATCTCAAATTAATCTTCAGGTTCCCAGCTTTCAGATGATGTACACCACTTCTATATGACATCTACTGCTGACCTGCTATCTCCCACTAAGGACCCCCTGTAGCCCTCTAAAAAAGGCAAGACTGTTGTGGGTCTCAGAGGGTTAACACAGTATGTCTGTTGTCTAAAGGATTCTTAAAGTCAGAACATATTCTGCTGCAGTCCAATAAAGAGCATTTGCTAGTAGAGTTTAAAACTGTATCAGATGTTTTGAAAAGGACACGCACTATGCCAGTAGTGAGTAGTTATCTGTCTACGCCGCCTGTGTGTTACTGATACACTAGAGCTGTCTGTAGTGAACACGTGTTCTTTCCTCACACACACTTCCTGACATTTTATCATCTTCTCTGCTTTGCCAACTCGTTTCCTGTATGCTCACACTACTTCCCTCACACAATACCAGACACATTGAAGCAGCCGCCCGTATTGTGCAACATACTGTATGTGTGTGTCAGGTCAGCTACACTGTAACTGCCCATTGATGATCCTACAGTATGTAATAAATGATTGAGTCACCTTCAGTGGCCACTGACAGGATGTATAAGGGGATCCAGAGTGTGTAGCGGGTCCACAGCATGGCGATGGAGGGTTTATCCATAACACACAGCAGCTCATGTGGGTACCTGTCATCAAAAAGAACACAGCAGGACATAATGACAGACTGTTACACAATAACTGGCAGTGGATTGGATCAGAAGGTAGTCATAGCAAGACATGCCTCAGTTCACCATTACACTTGGCAGCTTATATGCCAGTTTATAATTTATATTCAACCTGGCTTGAATAACCAGTTAGATCAGAGCTCTGCAGACAGACTCTTAGAGGAGAGTGCTTTAACCCCGATTCTATAGCATCTTGACTCTCTCTGTGCTGGTTTGACTCTGTTTCTCAGCTGATTGGTAGCTGAATTAATCCACACTATTTTTATATTAACAATGGATTAAATGACTGTCGTTTGCATAGAAAATATGCTCAAATCATAACATGGCAAACTGCAGCCCAACAGACAACAACAGTTGTTAGCGTGTCAGTGTGCTGACTTGACTATGACTTGCCCCAAACTGCATGTGATTATCATAAAGTGGGCATGTCTGTAAAGGGGAGACTCGTGGGTACCCATAGAACCCATTTTCATTCACATATCTTGAGGTCAGAGGTCAAGGGACCCCTTTGAAAATGGACATGCCAGTTTTCCTCGCAAAAATTTAGTGTAAATTTGCAGCGTTATTTATCCTCCTTCGAGACAAGCTAGTATGACATGGTTGGTATTAATGGATTTCTTAGGTTATCCAGTTTCATATGATGCAAGTATCTTCACTCTAGCTTTAAAAACTCTGTAGACTCCGCTAGAATGGTTGGTGCTATTATTGGTGAGAGGGTGGCACAATTAAATACCAATACATGTGTATTAGATAGATGTGCAGCTGGTTTGCAGCAAAATGGCAAACAGGATGGAAGAAGTTAAATGAAGAGACATGTATGTGCATACCGTAGGAGGTCCAGAATGTTCCACAAGCAGAACTGTGCACACACGACTGGTTTACTCTGGATCTCCTCCAGCATGATGACCATGATCAGCAGGAGGTTCTTCTCCGTTACCTGTCAAAACAGATAGCAGGCACAAAAATCCACCAACCGTTTCAGATGGATAAAGAACGCTCAAATACATGTTTGACGTATAACATGATTAATAATGAGTGTGATACACACTTGGATGAAGCGAGGGAGGAGTCTGGCTTTCTCAATCCCATCTGCGATATGGAAAAGCTCCAGGATGGAGAGCAGCTGGCACAGACTCATCACGAAGCCAACAGAGTAAAATGTGTCTGCTAAGGCATCTGCAAAGTCCAAAAATGAAATTTTATCATATGCCATTTGTGTGGAGGCAAATCCATATTGCTCAGTATTGAATCCTTTGAATACCTTGGCCAAATGAGAGAACCCTGGCTATGGTATTAGCCAGTATCCATGTGTGTCCGCAGAACTGGAACAGGTTATACGAGAAAATGTAGGCAAGCCTGAAGCTGAACCTGAAAGAGAAAAAAAAGTTTTTTGTTCAATCATTATTGACCCTTTCCCCTCTCAGGACATCTTCCCTTGCACAGGTGTAACCAGTTATCATCACTGGTTCCTGCTGGCACAGCTAACTGGCACACTCTCAGTAAATGGAGCATCGTTAATGATGCCGCTATTTCAGGTCAGCTCTGATTATTTTCCTCCGGTCTGTGAAATCTTGCAGATGCCGTTAGGAGCACCGGAGGATACCGAGGAACATGTTTTTTTTCGCCAGGTTACCTGTTTCATGTACTACTGTCAGGATATAGCGACCGTTTTTATAAAAATCATTTTTTTAAAATCATATTTGCTCCAATCTCGCCTACTTCAGCTTTAAACCCCCTCAGAACCCATGATGGAGAAAGTAACTTAATTAATTAATCTTTCATTTAAGTGGCATAACACTAGAATCAAATTAAAAGGTTGCATTGAATGGGTTACTTAAGGAGCATTAATTACTTTTTTGGCCACTTATGGTCAGCAAAACAAGCTGTAACCCACAACATCTGACATATTACCATATGCATTTATTGTGGCTAACATGCAAGCAAACAGCAACATTAGTATTCATTTAAAGTCACAAGTGTCCACCTGACAAATCAGGTCTGTTATTCTCTCTCCTTTTAGCTCTGTTTTGGTCTCCACCAACTCCTGAGGAAAACATCTGTCTCTTTCGCTGCTAAATGCTTCACTATGTTCACAGTCTCTAACTGTTTGCTGCTGAGCAGGTAGTGTACAGTGACTTTATAATATTCTGCAGAAAATGATGTAAATGAGAGCGGTGCGAGTGAACCAAAACAGAACAGTTACGAGCTGTAAAACCAAAACGATGAGCTAAAAGACGCTAAAAAGACTCTGTAGAGCAGAACTGCAGAGTTGGTGATAATATTGTTACTATATAGCCTAAATAAATATTGATTAGTGTAGCTTTAAGTAGCTGTCATCAAATTAAAGAGTTCTTTATTTTAGGAATAAAACAATAGTCATAATGGTTTCTTGCATGCTTAATGCCTAACTAATATTATGTTAATCACTCTATTAATCTATAGTGTTGCTACTAATTCAAACTCTTCCCTATAACAGAATAAAACAATACACCTTCACACATGATATCAGCACAAATAAAGATTTACTGTACAAAAATATAGATTAAAAAACAATCATTATTTAAAGACAACAGTCCTATCTGTCCCCCTGGGTATAGTTTTAAAACTCAGTGCGGCAGATTGGTTCGTACCAATCTGTCAGAACTCTTAACCTACTTTACAGTATTTAGCTGTTAATGCTTGGAGAGGTGACAGAAAGTGAAGCTTTGTATATGATTTGCCTGACATTCCTCAACACGCCCTGTAAAAAACAGAACATTCCTTCCACAGCAACAAACTCCCACACCGCTGTTAAACTCTCACTATACTCACTCACATTCTCTCTCCGAACTCTCCTTTTGTGTCCTTTACGTTGCAGGTAAAGAGGGGCTGCTCATAATCCCAGTCTGGGTTGGAGGAGAATCATTTTGTGGCTCTTTGCAGCAGTTTTCTCCCAGTAAACAGAAAACCCACCCCTTAACTTCATCCTCCTTCACAACTGGGAGCAGAAAAATGTGGCAATATCTGTTTTTTGTAGTGCTTCCTCAGGCTGATTGTTGCAGTTATTACTTTACAGCGAGTAGTAGGAAGTGGACATCCCACATGTGAGTCTGACACTGGATAGTCCCAGCCCTCTAAAAGAAAACTACACACTCACAGGACATGTCTAGAATGCAACAGCACCACCAAACGTGCATGTCTCATAACCTCAGACTGCACACTTTACATGTAAACTAACACTTTGATATACAAAATAACAGCTTAACAGTTAAAAAAAATACCTAACCAAGGTGAAAATGTGCAGCACAATCGACTCCAGATGATCTGTTTAAATTATAAGGACGATGATATTCTATATGTTGTCAACAAAACCCATGATATCACCAAAAGCAACAATGTGTTACTCAATGCTTTCTCACTTCCCTACCCTGTAACTCAGCAGCAACAGCTCTTACTGCGGACATGTGTCTTTAAAAACATGTCAGAACTAGAATGGCATTCTGAGAGCGCAGACCTCCGCCGAGATGCCCGAGTACGATTGCCCCCCCTCTCCGTTCAGCTTGCCCCATCATCCACGTGTATTTTTGTTTATGTTGAGATCAGCTGTACGTTGCGGAGCAGCAGAAAACGCTTCATTCAAACGGGACAGAAACAAAGTAAAACTCACCTAAACCGTCGTCATTACTCTTTCCAACAATCACCAAATGTGCTTTGGTCGACTGTAATTTCACCGAGTTTAATGTGAAAGAAACACAGAATCTAGAGGTGTCCCCCCCTCCTCCCACCACCCCCTACTCTCTCTCTGTCACTCTCTCTGCAGGCAGAAGGAAAGAGGCAGGGTGACGCAATTCCTGAAGCCGGATCATGATCCGGATCGCCACCAAAATCGAATCTAATCTGTTCATTCTGCCACACCCCACCCCTCCGAAAAAAATTATTCAAATCCATCGCGCACTTTTGGAGTAAGCCTGCAAACCAACAAACCAACAAACCAACGCCGGTGAAAACATAATCTCCTTCCTAGGCCTTAGCGGAGGTAAATATATAGTTTCAATGCTCAGTAATTTACTAAAACGGTTGTTTTTATATTTTTTAGACATCAATGGAGCTCTAACTGCACAGAAGAATAACATATATGATACACAACATTACAGGATATAGCCTTGTAGCCATAGGTTGGCTGTGATATGTTACATACTGTTTGTGTGTGTGTGTGTGTGTCAGATTACTGTACATTAGTGTTGTAATTTAACAGTTATTCATCATATTGTCTTATATATTGTACTTTTGTGCATGTAATGTGTTGTTATGGTTTTAAAAAAGAGAGATTAAGCTTTAATATTTCTATATCCAGTCTTTCATGGATTTACAAACACATCCACAGGTGCTGCTCTCAGTAGTATGCACTGCTCTCTAGTGGTGGAAAGAATAAATCCATCCTGCAGAGATCAGAATCATCAAGGTCATAGGTCATAAAACTTTGACAGTAAAGAGTTTGTAAACTGTTTTGTGACTGTTGGTTCAGCCTTTCCTCCAGCATCGCTGTGTTTAGAAGCAACTGTTGACCTCAGGCTGCTTTACTTACATGCATAGTATGCATAGTACTGGTGTGTATTCTGTTATCCCTCATCGCGGGTGGCAGAAAAAGTGAGTGGATTCAGAGGGCATGGAGGGGTCAAGGCCGGGGCAGAGAGGAGGGATCTTACATTTCTGCTCTGGTTAACTGTGTGGATGATAACTTACCTCTCATATGACACTTCAATTAAGATTATGAATGATAAAAAAAATAAAAAAATACACTGAAATTGTCTGTTTCTCGATCAAATCTATTCATTTTCACCTCATTTTCATATACTGTGCAGTAGCTAGTTTTAGGTTATTAAACCGTTTCAGGACATTTGTCTGTGATGGTGTTTGATGAGATTTCAATTTTCTTTTGCTTTTCTAAATGAGAATACCTTTGAAGGTCTAAAGTGAAAAGTTTCGTTTCATCTGGGTTTAAAAATAAGTACGCTAAATGTGAAGTTTCAAATTTTTCTGCTCTTTTTGCTCAAGACTCTCTAGGCTCTAACTCGACAATGTCCAGATGGTGTGCAAGATGGCAGGATGAAGACCAGTAACAATGCAGACGACCTGACACTGAAAGCACACAGACTAAAAATGCACAAGGAGAGCAGGATGATTAGACACCAGGCGGAACAAATCAGGACGGGGCAGACAATCACTAAGGCGGGAAAACACAAGGACAGGAAGTAAAACCAGACATGACACAAGAGGTGAGTGACTTTCAAAATAAAGGGGAGGGGACTCTGAGGGGAACATGAATGTCTGAATGTCAAATTTAATGGTACTGCATCCAATAGACATTTCAGTCTGGACCAAAGTGGTGGAAAGACTAACCGACCGACCGACCGACATTGCGATTCAAAATACAGACTGCTTGTACCTTTACTTTCTCAGTCTTCAGAGAACTCCCTCCAGGGCCACTGAGGACATCATTTAACTGTTTCCACGGACTGAGTAGTCCTCCTTGTGATGTGTAAACTGAGCTTCATGTGTAAAATCAGTAGAGTGACCCTTTAAATCATGACTCATGAAGTTACGTGAGCGTGTCTGAACGAGTCTCTATTAGCTGCTAAAGAAGTCGTCTCGTTGTGCTGTGAGACACAGATAGCTTTTACAAGGTATCTCGTGACTTCTCAGAGCTCCAAACTGTACATTACATATATGATGACCTAAGTGTTAATGGTATGCATTTAGACTGTCACATAGTGGATGTTGTAGGAGAGGAAGGGACGTATTTATCAGTGCGCTCTCCTCATTAACCACTTATGTCGCCTTCTTAATCCTTCTTGATTAATGGCCCAACATGATTGACCGCCTGCTGTTTTAATGTGGACTCCAGAAGTAACCGTATCTCCTCAAGACCCGGAGTCACCAGGCCGGTCTCACTAAAATAGTACGCTAAATATATCCTGTTTGTGCGGCTGGGTTTTCAGTAATTCAGCTCCGGTCAATGTTTGGAGCAACAACTGAGGTTCACAGGCCCGGACCTGTGGCCCAGACCTGTGACCGAAAAACGTGTGTAGCATGACAAATCTGGAGATGAATTAGTATAGAAAAACTTCCATACAAGACTCTTACATTTAATCCAGACTGAGGCTGCATTGACAGGAAAGCTGAGTGTCCCATTTCTGGGTTCATTCCCTCACACATGACACAAATTGGAGCATTTTGTAATCAGTTAGAACAACAAGAAGCTGCTTTAATACCGATTTTTCTTTTGCCATGTGGACTTTATGGATATATGCATGTGTCTTGTTGCCTTTGAGTGCAAAAACTGGAAGGCTATGTTTACAATGTTGCATGTTTACTAAATCTTAACACGCAATTTTGAATTTTTACTGAGATCATTTTTTGTCCATAGATTATTCACACTGTTGCAGGGCCGTATTAACCTGCTTGGAGGCCCAGGGGCAAAATGCTGAGCCCCTATTAACGCCGCCTTTGTACCCCTTCACTGTGTATTGTCTATATTATTCCCAGCACAAAGGTTTGCTGTGTGGTAATGTGATTAAACGCAAATTATATCCAGCATATGCACCACATAAACACAATATAAAATGAACATTTTGAGTAGGCTTCTCTCTCAACCTCTATTTATTTCATTCTTAAAGCTGCAGTGCGTAGAAATGGAGTAAATTTATTTTTTATAAAACGTCACTATATCCTGACAGTAGTGCATGAGACAGGTAATCTGAATTTGATCAGAATTCGTGTTAACGTGTTATTATCGCGTTAACTTTGATAGCCCCAACCCGTTGTTGAGACGGGTGAGGCAGTGGGATGAGAAGGAGGCTATATGACCGCAGGCTTTTCAGGTCACCTTCCATTGTGGCCATTCAGAACAAACACTTATGACACTTCCTGCCATATGCCCTAGTTCATTTCAAGCATATTGTGGCCTTTTATCAGCTCAGTTGACACTGCTTTAGTGATGTATATTTCAATATTCCCTGACAACATTACAGCATCGAGAGATGACCACTTTTGGAAAATATTGAGACAGTAAGACTCCAACTAAATTGTGTTCAGAACAAGCTGGAGCACAGAATACCTGTAGTTATAGAACCAGACATAATCTCTGCATGGTTCTTGTCAGCATTGCTATCAGCTCATACTATTATAGGATATTGCTCGGATACTTGTATCGCAGTCTTTGACACAAGTAGAGCAGAGTTTCACCCAGTTAAGCTCCGGGTCATCTCTGGTTTCCCACACAGTATCTACTGTATTTACACTGCTGGCAGAGGGTGACGGGGAGATTTTGTTGCCTACCAACAGCAGACATCACAAGAACCCCTCATAGCCTGGTGGTGAGTTCAGGTTCCTGCCAGCCAACCATCAGCCTTCGCAGTTATTCATTTCAATTAGACTTGACTCCCTGACGATGGCTGAGTTCTACAGGACTGGAAACTAGAGTGGGGATTACACTTATATATATCTAAGCCTCATCCTACTGACACTGATGCTAAATCATGTTTATTATCATATATTGTTCTTAGATAGATAGATAATAGATTCGATTTTTAATAATTTTTCAAGGTCTGGTGGCATAAATTGGTGAAAAAGCTGCACTTATCAATATTTTATATTAACAATGGATCATAATGTGAACTATGTAGGTTCTACTGCGCTTTTTAGCCTTTTTTAGCTCAATGTTTTGGTTCAGTCTCGCTGTTCTGATTATCCTTGTTGCTGCAGCTGTTCTTAGCTATTGAGCTCTTATAAGCCAGATGTTTTTCTAACAACCTGTATCCAGTGGACCTGCTCTAGGAGTCATTAGTGGGAAAAACACTTAAATAGTACACCTTCCTATTTTGTTTATTCCTAACCAAGATCTGGTGTAAGAGCTTTTTCTCCCTCTTACCACTCATCTAATATTCAATATTCATAATTATGGCCCCTGTGACCTTTTTGCTCCATTTGTTGAGGGTAGGGCTGGGTATCGTTAAAAAAAATGATGATGCCAGTACCAATACCAGTGACCTTAAAGTGATACCGATACCAATAGAGTACTTTATTCCTTACCCATCGTGTGAATGGAAGCTGTGTGTGTGTTCCACTGGCTAGCTAATCACCACCGCACTGCACAGCGCTCATATTGTAGTTACCGCAGATAATGCCGACCCACGGTTGCGGGCCGGCATTGTCGCGGAACCGGGGAACGTCCCCCCTCGCCCTCCACGTTGCAATAAATCGAAGAATGCTCGATGGCCGATTGGCTGTGAGCAGAATAGTAATTTTTTTGTAGATACTGCTTGGTACAGGGTTGTTTCGGTCCATATCTTAAAGTTTGCTCCGGCTGGTGGGCGGTGCTTGGTATTTCCTCAACTGATCTCAACATGGCTGCCAGGTCATAAACTTTCTCATTTTACATTTAAACCGTACACTACAAGATGTTTCTGAAAACATTTGAGGCGAGAAATAGGCATCACAGTAACAGAATATTGATTCATATTTGATCAGCGCTGCCTAGTTTGACCGTTTGATCGGTTAAATGTGACCTACTTATGCTTTGGACCCACTGGCATCTTTGAAAGGCCTCTGGTGGTCCCAGGACCCCAGACTGGCCCCCTGACACAGGGTAACCCCCCTGAGAGCTTCAGCAGTCAAACGTGCACAGTGGCTCACTCCTCATGGGGGTGTGTTGTTGCTGAGCTGTTGTCACTTGGGTGTTTATCTGCCAGACAGCCTTCATTTGAGGTGTCACACAACCCTGCATACATTCCCTCCTGTCTAACATAGCTGCACTTTTAACATTTTGCCCCGGTGCCTATATTTGATCTTGACGTGTATTTTTAAAAACAGCCAGTCGGTCTGTTGTCGGTTATCTGTTGGTCCGAGAGAAATGGGGCAGTCAGGGGATCGGGCTTCTTGTCTCTTGACTTGACTTTAAGGGGACATATCATGTTCATTTTCAAGTTCATACATGTTTGTAATGTAATGTCTGTCTGAGTATACCTGTATTCACCCTCTGTCTGAAACGCCTGTCTCTTTGGGCGGTATATTCTAATGAGCATGTGACATAGGAAGGGGAGCCAAATCTGAATGACTTGTTGAATCACATGTTTTCTTATCTAGGGTTGGTAGACACTCCAGATACCCAGATGGATGTGCCCAAGCACTGAAAAAGTGAGTTTTTTTATGATATTTCCCCTTTAAATCAATTTTGAAACTACAATGTGTTCCTGTATCTTGAAATGTATCTTGATGCACAAATATTCAACCTTATTTTAGGAACTACTTGAAACCAGCTGTTTTGAAATGAAAACAGGTAAGAAAATGCTTGATTCTTTTCACTTTTTTAAAGAAAATAATACTTTAAAGACTCGGTTACAGACTAAAATTGATTGAAAAGATTGTTTTTTTAAGAATCTGATCACATATTTTGTATAAAAAATCTGATTCCCTAACTAAAGCTGTCAGATAACTGTATATTTCACTCAGAAATGTAGTGAAGGTGAAGTATAAAGTAACATAAAATAGAACTAGTTTGCTCAAGGAAAGTATAAGTAAATGCCAGACTATGTAACCAGCCTATTTCTCTGGGACTGGCTTTCATATTGCATAATTGCGCAGGTTCTCAACCATCTTATTTATTATCTGTGATGTCTTTTTTATATAGCTGTCTCTTCTAGCTTTAGCTCTTTAGTGACTTCTTTAATGGTGTGTCTCGTCTGTTTTATACATTGTTGGGGAGAACAATATTTCACTTCCGTGTATGCAGAGTGTGTACTATGGTAGTGGCAATAAAGAATCTTTAATCTTGAAATTTACTTAGTTACTTTTCCACTACTGATTACAAGCGATCAACTTTGATTTTAAAATTATAGTCAGAAATAAAATGAAAAATTTAATTAATTAATGTTATAATAAGATATGGTAGATTCATGCACCTCATTAGTTGTGATTTATTACATAGTAATAAGATATTTTGTCCTTGATATTGAGTCCTCTCAACGTCCCCTATTGGTCCGCGAACCCCAGCTTTAGAACCATGTGTGCCTAGAGACAGTAGTTAGTGTCTCTGCTCCTTTTTAGATACTCGGCTTTGGACTTCATATCGTGGTGAAGAGGAATGTCTGGAGTGCTTCCCTGTCACCAGAGTGTCTGTCTAACTGGAGCTTTGCGCTCATGCAGCACCATCTGTGCGTAAAAGACTGAGGAGCTCCGTCTCTGCAACTTCTATCAGACGACCAAATGTGAAGTTAAACCAAACCGGTTTCAGCTATGAAGTCAGAGCAAAGCTGTGTGGAGACACCCGAGAAACAAGACGTTGATTTGGAATTAGTGGACGTGAACACAGGAGGGGAAAACCTGGAGAAGGACTGTGACTCTGGTGAGAGAAACCATATGTCTGTCCTTATTAACAGCAGCAGCTGCGCCGGAGGTCTGCGCGCAACGGAAACAAAACATGACTTTGCAATGAAAAACAATATTGCAACTAAGAGGAAAGAGGATGCAGGAGTTGGGAAATGTGCAGAAGATGTCAAGGAGAATCCCTCTAATCCATCAGATCTCCCAAAGTCAGAGGATTGCCTCAATCCAGGAGACAAAAGCGACACCATAACGCAGCCAGAGGTGTCCAAAAGAGAGACAGAAGACACACCAAGCGATGAGGACTGTGGTGATGATTATCCATGCGGGAGAAGAAGTGAGTCAGATGATTATGACGAAGAGGAGGATGATGATGATGATGTTACTTTGGTGCTTTCCGACGACTGCGTCCCATGCGTAACCGAGGATGAGTGCCATTACATTACCACGCACGAGATCCTGCTCTCGGAGCTTTCTGACCAGCACGAGGAGGAGGATTGCGACCTCAGGGTGGGCTCCTCCACCTCCACCATTGAGGATGACAACAACCAGGTGTACTCTTTTGTCGATTACGCACCATTGGACGCAGCATTGGACGCAGCATCAGTCAGCACTCTGCTTGAAAGTGATCCATGTGACCTGGCCAAGTTCACCAGCTCAGATGAGAGTGTGTCGAAGCCCCAGCAGCAGCAGCAGGAGCAGCAGTGCAATGGCAACAGTGCTGGACAGATCCACCTGTCAATCAGAGCCACTTCTCGAGCTATAAATGACCCTGGCAGCATCCAAGAGCAGGGAAATATCCTTTATCATGCCAGGCGCTCCGGGGACACGAGTCGCTATGTGTTTAGTAGGGGAGTTGATGGGAATGGGAAGGCAGAGACGTTGTGTGAGGGAATTGCAAATCGCAAATTGAGGGGAAAAGAGGTCACCGACTATTCCAGTGGTGCGTCCAGTGATCTGGACGACGCTGACAAGGAGGTGCGCAACCTGACAGCCAAAACCTTCAAGAGCCTGGCGTATCCTTATTTTAATGCCATCAATTTCAGCACCTCCAGTGAGTCATCTGCATCAGAGCACGGCAAAGGGACCGGGATAAGGAACAGGTGGTCCACGTTTGTCGACCTGAAATATGGCAATATGTCAAAGGGACTGGACCAAAGTGTTGTTTCCCATCAAAACTCATTTGCCAAAAATCTAGACAATAGAGGTTATAAGGGCATTGCACTGGCGAGCATCAAACCACCGCCCAAGATCTTCACTCTGAATGGCAACTCGTCATCAAAGCAAATCGAGGAGCTGATGCATGGGGAATTCAGTCAGGGTGGAGTGATCAGACTCACAGAGACTCTGAATTTTCGTTGCAATGTGAAATCAGGAATGCATGGAGGAGAAAGACACACTAAGTTTGCAGAAAAGTTTGCTGCAGGATCACGTTCCACAGATGAGGTTACCAACAGGTTGCCAAGCACAAGCAGCCAGAGGAAAGGGAGAGGGGCCAGCAATGAGTCGCCCTGCAAAACCATGGAAGACACGCACAAGAAAGCCATATTCGCCTCGAGTCTGATCAAGAATGTGATCTCTAAGAAGATGCAATTCGAGCAGGAGCGCAAGATGGAGAGAGGGGAGATCAGAGAGACGCATCCGAAGACTTCTCCGTGCGTAATGCACCAGGAGCTGCACAGACAGAGCTCCAAGTTTTCCGAGAGCAGCTCTGACTATGCCATAATGTTGGATGAGTTAGGAGACATGGTGGACAGTGGCTCATGTGATACCAGGAGCGACTCTCGAAGACATCATGCACCAGAAACTAATTTGGAACCACCAACAAATGAAGCTTGGATGATCGATACTAAAAAAAGCGCATTGGAAGCATCCAAAACTTGCACGTTGCTTCGCAGCCAAAATAGCGCGTTCAGGTGCTGGAAGGACGAGGAGCTAGAGTTACAAAAGAAGGATCATAAAAACGATACGGAGAAGTCAGCCAACGAGAAAGAAGACGAAGGGGATCAGTACTCAGCAGGCAAACCGACTAAAATGTCCCATTTGTTTGTGCCAAGTATCCAACTGCTGTCCAGTGAAGGAGAAGTTGGACAGGAGCAGCTGCAGGACAGGAGTTATTCTCCATATGGAGACGGAGATGGGACGGTATGCATTGAAGACTCCAGGACTGTGGCAACATCTAAATCTCCTGAAATCAAAATTAACTTAAGGTGCGTCAGATACAATAAAAAGGAGCCTTTTGGCGTCTCCAAACTGCGCGCTCCTAATATAGGCTGTAACGCAGCCAGCAGCCTCATCAGAACAGATGACTCGAAATGCCAGGCGTTGGCTGCAGCTCTGCAGAAGGGTGAGTCGACAGATAAAGTGCCACATTTCATGGTGAGAGACATTCGAGATAATAAAGGAAAGCTGCAGACCCCCATACACCAAGTGAGAGACGTGCGTAAATTGGTTAAAAGTTCCTATCACTTTGTTTCTTTGGATAACAACGAGAATAATAAATCTGCTGACTCAGAGCAAAAGAAGCAAATGTCCTATCGAAATCCAAATTCTGTGTCCCCTATTGTGATCAAATGTCAGTCTGTGAATACAAATAATAATGGAAAATATTCTGATCTCACTGAGTCATCTAAACAGGAGACTTTGGATATGGACAGGTCGTCTCCAGAGGGCGCCAGAAATGCTCCACTGCAAAGGGCAGCAGAGAGGAGAGCACCCTCAGATGGAGTTGCTGGATTGAGTATTGAAAGCAAAACAGGTTCAAAGAAGCAGGAAAAGACATCAGATATCACAGATAAGAAACCTGAGTCGAAGATGGCGAACCAGGGGGCTTTGGAGAAACTCCAGGCTGCGGTGAAAACCATGGAGCAGCTCTATAAATTTGAAAAAAATGAATGGAAACGGAGGAATGAGACACATCTCCTGGGAGACGGCAGTCTGCTTTCACTGATAGCCAGAGAAGACCATGGAGGACCTGAGGAGGAAGGAGCCAGAGGGTTCAACATGGACAGGATAGTCCGAAGAGACTCCTATCCCAACAATGACAAGACGCCACCAGCAAGGGCGTCCCCTGGCACTGATGGCCTGCTGATGCGAGAGGACAAAGACCTCCCTATGGTCTTTCAGACTCCCTCAACTAGCCGTGAGGACAGGCTGGTTGCGAGGTCAATGCAAGCCTCTGGCACCGCAGGGAACAAAAACATGTTCAGCCTCAGCTCTAGCCTTAAGACCTCCACAAAGATGCCCAAGCCAAACGCCATCACACAAACACCTTTCAGCGCCAAAAGCTTCGTCCCAAAGTCCCCAAAATTGCCTGTGTCCTCAAGAAACAGCCAGAGGAAGCTAAGTGGGAATGAAAGAGCTGAATCAAAGGAGGCGGAGAGGTCAATACAGGAGCTCTTTAGCGCCTCAGCTGACAACGAGAACTACCTAACCATTCCGGTCAAGTCTCACGCCAGCAGGAACAAACCTGCAGCCTCATCTGCTGATAAAACATCAGTGTACACATATAGCACCCAGACACAACCAACAACTCCTACAGGACACTTGGGATCCAGCGCCAGGGGCTTTGAAGACCACTACCAATCCCCTCAACGCTCCAGCATTGTGATGGACACACGCTCACCAGAGATCCCTCCTGCCACCATCTACCACTCTTTGCCATATGGCATGTCCACCAATCAGCCTCAGGTGTACTGCTTCTCTCCGGCGATCACCCCTGCTCCCACCTTAGACCCCTTCCAGGCCACCCAGAGGAAGATGCTCCTGGATCCCACCACTGGAAACTACTACCTGGTGGACACTCCCGTGCAGCCGGCCACCAAGCGCCTCTTTGACCCGGAAACGGGCCAGTATGTGGACGTGCCCATGCCGCAAGCTCCTATGACCCCGGTGCCCATGCCGATCTCACCTTTGGCCCTCAGTCCAGCAGCGTATGGACACACCTACATGATCTACCCAGGCTTCATGCCGACGCCGTCCGTGATCCCGGCCCGGACGCTGGTGCACTCGCACATGTCGGTGCAGTCGGAGGCGGAGGGCGGAGAGAGAGCCTTGTCGCAGCAGACTGAGGGCATGTACATGGAGAGTCCCTTCTACATGGCTACTGGGAAGTCTCCTCTCCAGGCGGCCTACGCCGCTCAACAGCAGGCCACCGTCGGCAGGCCGCCGCACGGCCTCTCCGGCGTCAAGCAGCCGGTCATCAGCATCACCTCCCAGCAGGGGCCCCGGATCATCGCTCCACCCTCGTTTGACGGGACCACCATGAGCTTCGTGGTGGAGCACAGATGAGCGGCAGCTTACCTGGACAGGTGAGTAGTTCTCACCATTAAGCCTGTGTATGTACAGGTTTGAGCAGATCTGAGTGAACTACGATGATGTATTGTGTCGTGTGTATAGATTAACTGATTTTTTTTTTTGTTGTTTAAAAAAGTGCATTTTGCCGCCGTACAAAACACTTTTCAGTCCATTGGAAGAATAGATAATACATTTTGGCGAGGAAAAACTGTTTTTCAAAGGGGTCCCTTGACCTCTGACCTCTAGATATGTGAATGTAAATGGGTTCTCTGGGTACCCACGAGTCTCCCCTTTACAGACATGCCCACTTTATGATAATCACATGCAGTTTGGGGGCAAGTCAGCACACTGACACACTGACAGCTGTTGTTGCCTGTTGGGCTGCAATTTGCCATGTTATGACTTGAGCATATTTTTTATGCTAAATGCAGTACCTGTGAGGGTTTCTGGACAATATTTGTCACTGTTTTGTGTTGGTAATTAATTTCCAATAATACATTTATATATATATTAAAATAAAAAAAACATATTTGCCCACTCCCATGTTGATAAGAGTATTAAATAGTTGACAAATCTCCCTTTAAGGTACATTTTGAACTGATAAAAATGTGTGATTAATATGCGATTAATTATGATAAAATATTTTAATCGATTGACAGCCCCAATAAATACAGATTAAATAATAATAATCAATCCATTTCATCCACTTCATTATTGGCTGTTATTCAGATCTTGCTATCACATAATGTCTCTGTTTGTCTTGATCAACACATAAAGACTTTGTGGTGTAAAGTGGCATCATGAAATAAAAAACAGACTTTGGAAAAAGGACATTTTTAAATAAAAACTACTGGATCTTAATTATTTATTTATTTAATTCTAAATGGCACATTACCAATCGGACTTCATTTCCTGGCTAAAAGTTGTCATAGTTCTAAAAACTGACTTGAGAACGAACATTGGAAACATTAAAAATAAAATGTGCTGAAAATGGATTAAAAAAAGTACTTGCAGTAAACTCTGTTATTAAGATAAGAAGCAGGATGAAATAACATTTCATAATAGCAAGCTGTATGTAAAATGTGTTATTTTATACATGCACTGTATATCTTCATATGATTATTTATTTCACAGTGTTTTATTAATTTATTCTGAACACTATGTGTTTTCATAGAGGCTCTCATCTAACCTCAAAAGGCTTCAGCACATAACGGATTAGTGGCACATTCTCCATGTGACGATTTAACATCTATACCCTGAAGGCAACTTATTCATTTATATCTATTTATGAATTTTCTGCTATCATGTCAATTGGAAAAGGACATTAAGCGTGCAAACCAGTCACGTACTAGGATTCAACATGCATTCAAACGGAGGAGACGCCATGTGATTGTAAAGTTTGCAACTGAGCACCTCAGCGGGCGCTAGCATTCAAAAGCTGTGAGAGATACAGAGGATTAAACTGGTATAAGATTCTTCATGAGTTAAGGTGTTTGAATGTCTACGGTGGACTTAGTGAGTGCAGGAGTAAAAGGTCAGGCGATGGCAGGGGGTTTCTATGTGTACACACAGACTGCTTCAGCTGCTGCTGGACATCAAGTGGCGGCGTGGCAGGTCAGAGTCAGCCGGCTTTTTATAGGAGCAGTCATTTGAAGACAGAGAGAGTGAGAAGCCGGGTTCGCATGGCCTCTCATCAGCAATTACATAAACACAACATGCAACATAGCAGCAGAACTTTTGGAGTTCCCCTTCTCACAGAGCCACATACTGGAGGGTCCAGTTATGTTTTAAAAAGAAAACAGCGGGTAGTCTGATAGTCTGGAGACGGGAGGAATGGGCTTTTGAGTGGAAGGTAATTTAAATCCTACTTACTGGATGCAAAACTGTATGTGGAGAACGTCAAGTGATGAAATAACGCTCCAAAGTTAGGCTAAATTTTGGCGAGGAAAAACTGGCATGGCCATTTTCAAAGGTGTCCCTTGACCTCTGACCTCAAGATATGTGAATGAAAATGGGTTTTATGGGTACCCACGAGTCTCCCCTTTACAGACATGCCCACTTTATGATAATCACATGCAGTTTGGGGCAAGTCATAGTCAAGTCAGCACACTGACACACTGACAGCTGTTGTTGCCTGTTGGGCTGCAGTTTGCCATGTTATGATTTGAGCATATTTTTTATGCTAAATGCAGTACCTGTGAGGGTTTATGGACAATATGTGTCATTGTTTTGTGTTGTTAATTGATTTTCAGTAATACAAATATAAATACATTTGCATAAAGCAGCATATTTGTCAACTCCCATGTTGATAAGAGTATTAAATACTTGTCTGTTGTGTTTTCTTGGTTCCCAACAGGGCTGAGCTCTGAGCGGATGCTGGACTGCTCTGGGTTTGTTTTATTGGCTGGAGGTGATGGATTGGGGCTCTGGTATAAAAGGGCTAATTTTGCATCCTGTCTCACCTTTTCTAACTTGTACAAGATGTGTATAAAGTGTGTATTTCTTGTTTTATAACATCACATTTGTGAAAAATGTGGAAGACTTCATTTGTAGGCCTATATTGCATATACTTTGCTAGCACAGTAATTTATTAGCTTTTAAACTAATCAGTTTTTGTAATTTATTTCATTTTACAACACATTATTGCATTATACTTTTTATGATGACTGTATCTAACATAATATCTATACCAGTTGACATTTTCTTACCATCTCTTGCGTGTTGGATTTTATGTCACTACTCTTGCTTTATAATGCACAAAAGTCTGCATTTAGCAATATTTGTTTTTGTGTCATAATTAGTTAATCAACCACGCTGAATTCATTAACATAATACTATTGATACAATGTGTGTGTTGAACCTATACAATGGTTAAGTTTTGATCTATTATATTGAGAGTTTATTCATTATTCCCTGATCACACCAAAATAAAACTGGACAATCCTTCTTCCTTCTCACTGAAATGTAAATAATAAGGTTTTAGTTTAAAGAGCAGTGCAGCTACAGGATGCTCTACTGTGTGACCTGCAGACCGTTTGACGTGTATTTCAATGTGTATCGCTGTTTCTAAGTAATTATTTTGACACTGACTTTTGGTTTAGGATCTGCTGGCCAGTCCATCCTTTACTGTTTGTTACTGTCTTTAGGCCACGAAAAAATCCAGTCCAACCCAGTTGATCAAACATTTTTGATAGGGTAGCGCTCTGTTTGTATAATGTTTATCAATCCGTTCACTTGGTTGTCAATCTGAGCACACAGATTTCATGCAAATATTTTCTTCCACCATATGACCACAGGCAGGCGGCTCCGTAGAAAACTGATCTTGCTGTTGAGTTTTTTTAAACGTAGAGGCAGAAATCTAAGACACACAACTCAACACCCAGTGAAAATAAAACTATGACTAGACACCACTAGAGGTAAGGGAGAAAATATGTTTCTTTCTCATTCTGGTGGATGGACCTTTTAAGTACTAATAAAATTATCTGATTGTTTCTCATTTTCTATGTGATGTTAGTCTTCCAAAACTGTATATTTTTGAACGATCCTATTTTCATCATGTTCAACAGAGGAAACGTACAGCTTGTTTTATAGAGAAATTAAGTTCTGTATAAGTGTAAATATTTTTTTTCACAGGTCTCAAGGAAGGCCTGATGTTCTGATGCATCACTGAGCGATTAAAAAGCCTCGCACAAGGACACTCTAACAGGGTGGGGCTTTGAAGCTACAGCTGTACAGCTGTATGACTATGAACTTTCTGGACAGACAGTACATATTGTGAAGGTAAAAGAAGGTTGATTTGTAATGGAGAGAAAAAGTGAGGAAGTTTGTGAAGTGAGGGGACTTTTATTTGGAATGAAATGGTGAACGCACAGCAGGGACAGATGTGTTTAGATGTAGAAATGAAACAATGGAAAATCTTGTCCAAAGTGAAAGTAATGCTCAGATGAAGGCTTAGTTTAGGTTTGTAAAGTTGATGTGTGCAAATGTACAGATTGGTTAAAAAAATGTGTTTAGGAATACCGCAAGAGATGTTTCATCAGATGTTGAATGTGTGAAAATGTAATAAACATGAAACCCTTTTGCAGACCTTTCTCTCTGTCGTCAATACATTACCCACAGTAGGAACCACAACACATGTTGCTTAAAGGGGACATATTATGCTCATTTTCAGGTTCCTACTTGTATTTTGGGTTTCTACTAGAACATGTTTACATGCTTTAATGTTCAGAAAACACATTATTTTTCTCATTCTGTCTGTCTGAATATACCTGTATTCACACTCTGTCTGAAACGCTCCGTTTTAGCACCTGTCTCTTTAAGACCCGCTCCTGAAAAAAGCCCAGTCTGCTCTGATTGACTTGAGAGAAAATATGGTGCACCTTTACAAAGGTAGTTCTCAAGCTGTGGGCGGTATATTCTAATGAGACTGCATGTGACATAGGAAGGGGAGACACACCTGGATGGCTTGTTGAATCACATGTTTTCTGATCTAGTCTCTCAGTTTGTGGGTTGGTAGGCACACCAGATACCCGTATATACACAAGCACCAAAAAGAGTTTTTCCATGATTTGTCCCCTTTAAGTAAAACTTTAAAGTAATACCAACAGTATTTTTTGAAAAAAGAAAAAAAAACACAATGGAAGTAGACTATGAATTGTGTGGCTGCTGCTTCGTCGCTCCATCCTTGAACATCTGGAGTGGCACATTTGAACACAGCAACCTACACAGCATGAGGTAAGTTCTTCCAGGTTTGGGATCCAGTGTTGGTAGCATCTGCATGAACTTGTGTTTATAACACAACAATTGTGAAGAATGCACACAGTAAATGATGTAAACAAGAAAATGTGAGTGGGTTCTTTTAGAACAGCTATCATGATGTTACGATTATTTAAATTAGTTTAAAATAGTTCAACATTTTGGGACATTTTGCTTTCAGATGAAGGTGTGTAAATGTGGAAAATTATTATGATATAAGCTTTTAGGTAAAGTATATGAACACTTTCTAGAACCAGGCACTCTTTCAGAGAGACGTTGCATTTGGACACTCATGATGTGATATGACATGATGTCCAATCTGTCCTGTTGACGAGTCTCTTTAAAAGCAGTTGTTTTCAGCTCTACAGTTCCATTCAGCACTGACAATTTTCCGGCGTGTTTGCGAGGCTGAAAACTGGCTTAGCACTGATGATTGTGGAATGTGTGCTAAATAAGCAGTCAGTGTTAAAGGCTTCTCTGCCGGCTGTGGGGCGCTTATAGAAACTGGGTTAGGAGGGGATGGAGGTGGACGGATGGCAGGATCATGTTGCAGAGCTCGAACTCATAGAGGCAATCCCAGTGTGTCTGCAACAAATTCCATTACACACACACACACACACACACATGCACACACACACACACACACGACACAGAGATACCATGTGATAATAACGTTGTTATACTGTTGGCTCAGTGGGGAATGAATGTCAGATATCTTCCACAGAGATAAACAAAACATTAACATTATCGGACCCGTCAACAAATTTGTAATGATTAATTCACAATCATAATAATTTTTTTTTATGAATAAATAAATAATACATCCACAGAACATATATAATAACATAACAAAATAACATAAATATTTTATCAATAAGACCTTTAAGGTTGGACATTGACCTCGAATGGTTAAGGTTAGGATAGGTCAGGGGTCAGCAACCTGCAGCTCCGGAGCCACAAACGGCTCTTTAGCTCCTCTCCAGTGGCTCCCTGTGGATTTATATAAATGGAAATGAATAATTGTTTGTTTTTATTTATCATTGTTGTAGGTCTATGGTACGACGGTACGACGGAGTATTAGGGCCACATTGAGGAAAAATAAATAAATCTGAGATTTCGAGAATAAAGTCATAATATTATGAGAATAATGTCATAATATAAAGTAGTAATTTTACGTGTTAATTTATTTTTTCTCGTAAATTTATAACTTTATTCTCATATGACTTTATTCTTGTAAACTTCTGACTTTATTCTCATAATATTACGACTTTTTTTCTCGTGAAGTTATGACTTTATTCTCGTAACATTCTGTTTTTTTCTCGTAATATTACGCCTTTTTTTCTCGTAAAGTTATGACTTTATTCTCGTAACATTCTGGCTTTTTTCTCGTAATATTATGACTAATTCTGTAAATCTCAGATTTTTTCCCCCTCAATATGGCCCTAATACTCTGTAGTACATTTGCACTTGGGCCCTCACTGCATTAGACTTATATACTACATACTTAGACTATAAACTGTGTTACCTTCATCACAATGCTCAAATATTTTGCAGCTCCAGACAGATTTTTTTTTAAATTATTGTCACCTAAAATGTTTCTTTTGATAGTAAAGGTTGCTGACCCCTGGGAGAGGTCTTTTTGCAAGTTTTTGCTAGATTTCGCAGTTTGCGGGTTACCTTCTAGACATGCCCATAGCACATGAATGTATCTGGCGCTGGTAAATGACGTCATATGCGCGCCAACCAACACAACATTACATGTGGAACTATGTGGCTCAGCTGAGCAGCTTGTTCAGTTGTTTTTAGTGTATTTTCTCGGTCATCTCTGCTCTTTACAGATGGCTGATGAGAGTGTGAAGAGAGAAGCTGCAGCCCAGCAGGACAATGATAACAAAGACAATGACAGCAGCAATGGAGGAGCAGAAAACCAAACTGTGTCCAAGAGGCAGAGGAAGAAGCTTCTGAAGCAGCAGAAATGGGAAGAAGAGAGGGGGCTGAGAAAGTGAGTGTCAGAGTCAATGCATTATCTATTGGTATATAACATGTCCCTTTTACATGCCAAACTCCATTCAAACATTTGTCAATTTAAAGGTCCCATATCAGCTCATTTTTAAGTTCCTACTTGTATTTTGTGTTTCTACTAGAACATGTTTACACGCTGTAATGTTAAAAAAAACATTATTTTCCTCATACTGTCTGCCCGAATATACCTGTATTTACCCCTCTGTCTGAAACGCTCCGTTTTAGCTCATTTTAAAACGGAATTGCAATGGAATTGCGTTGCTAGGCAACAGTTTGGGTCCATGTTTACTTCCTGTCAGCTGATGTTATTTACATACACTGCAACCAGGAAATAAACTGACACATTTAGAATGTTTACGTTTAAAACCGTGTAATGGGTCTAAATATTGTATATTTGTGACATCACAAATGGACAGAAATCCTAACGGCTTGTTTCAAACGCACAATTTCTGAATACGTTCTGTGTGCATTTCTCCGTATATTGAGTGTTTTGATAGTTTAACAGTATTTATATAGGACTTAAACCTGCTTTATAATATAAAATACATGAAAATCTCACTTTTACAATATGGGACCTTTTAAATTAAAACTACATTGTAGTTTACTACTGCTGACTGCTGCATATTTTATGGCCTTGTGTTTCATTTGCCCTTCATGCATGAATACCTGTCTTACTTATGTTATATGCAAACACCATCATATGACCAAAATTGGTCTTATAACAGAGTGTGTGTGCAGGCGTTTCCTAAACTTGAGTCATGCAGCAGTAATTCATTTAAAGGAAGACCCATGGAGTGACCAAAATCAACAATGAATTGATCCAACAAACCAGTAGAACATACTCCACCAAACGTGTATTATTTTCTGTAGATATTTGACTATTACGAGAGTCTGCAGCGTGGTGTCATCTCAGTATCTGTCTGCTGCAGGCAGAGGCGGAAGGACAGGAAGCAGCAGCGTCGGCTGCAGAGGCAGGAGGACGAGGGAGGAGAGGCCCAGAATGTGAGGAAACGTCCACGCAGGGAGGTGACGCCCAGCTCACTGAGGCTGGTGGTGGACTGCAGCTTCGACAACCTCATGCTGGTCAAGGTAATAAAAGCTGATAAAGATGTTAAGATATGAACTGAGGTACTGACTCTCCTGACCAACAACCTTGTCGTGTCTTCAGGATGTCGGGAAGCTTCACAAACAGATCCAGCGGTGCTACGCTGAGAACAGACGGGCCTTGCATTCAGTGCAGGTTAGTGGTTACTGACTAACATGAAACAGTAGAGACAGTCCCGTCTGATGTTTAACTACTCCTCTCGCCTCTGCAGTTCTATCTGACAAGCCTGGGAGGACAGCTGAAACAGAGCATGGATGAAAAGGACAAAGGATGGGTAAACTGGAAGGTACTGCAAATCTCTGCAATAGCATTTAGACAAAGATTACCACATCCTTGCAAGCAGGAAGCAAATTCCATTTATTTGCATAAATGTTTGTTTGATATAATTTTGTGTGTATTGTCATTGTACAGTATGTCTCACTATGCAGTGTTGCATAACTGTGTATATGTGCATGCTGCTGCTGTTGTGTGCAGGACATCAGCATTAAACCAGAGCACTACAGTGAAGTCGTGGCGAAGGAGGAGCTGGTGTACCTGACGTCAGACTCTCCCAACGTGCTGGAAGAGCTGGACCACAAAAAGGCCTACGTGATAGGAGGCCTGGTGGACCACAACCACCATAAGGTCTGTCTGGCTTTGCTGCTGCGGTGCCCTGCTGCTTGTAGTTCCTGCTGGCTGATTTGCTCAGTTTTCCGTCTGATTTCTGTTTGCAGGGGATCACCTTTGAGAAGGCGAAGGAGCTGGGGATCGATCACGCTCAGCTTCCTCTGAGCAGTTTTGTCAAGATGAACAGTCGGAAGGTTCTGGCAGTCAACCATGGTAAGGACTAGTATCAGACCGATATACGGTGTGAGACTGGTATCAGTAGACTTAAGCCACTGCACAGGTGACATTGACCTGTTTTAGTTAGTTGTGATTGGTGTCCAATAATATGGAGGTTAGAACCTGCCAAAATAAAAAATTAAATGAATAAATAAATAAATGACTCGATAAATAAATATGTAATTAAATGCAGCAAAAATAATATTAAAAAGATTTGTAGCCATTAATTAATTGATAAAATGTGACAAATTGATAATTCCCTTATTTATTTACTCTTTTGTTTAATTTATGTACTTATTACATTTTTAAATGTATGTATTTATTTTTGCATTTTAATTTTTTTAAATTTATTTTGTATTCATTTTACATTTATTTTAAAATTAATTAATTACCTTATTTAAGTACGATTTTCCCTGATTTTCTCCCTATTTATTTTCCCAAACTTATTTATTCGTGTATTATTTTTTTTGTATATATTTCTTTACACATTTCTTTTTAAATCTCTTTATACATTTCTGCCTCATTATGCAAATGAGGGGTGAAATGCAAAGAGAAAATCATACAGAAATAAATAAATAAATAAATACATGAATACATAAATAAATAAATAAAGAAAGAAATACACACATTTAAAAATAAATGCAAACATAAATAATAAATAAATGCAAAAAAAAATTCAGGGGAGGGGGGAAGAGGTGCACAGCGCACGTTGTGTTTACTAGAAAGTTCATGTGTTTTTGGGGTGACTAACTGAGGGTCAATTGACCGATCTTAATTACGGCTGTTCTGTGTGCTCGGACTCTCTCACTCCTACTGCCTATACTTGGTTTTTAAAGTGTGCTCTGTTTTCGTCCCGTCTTCAGTGTTCGAGATCATCCTGGCGTACCTGGAGAAGGGCAGCTGGAAGGAGGCCTTCTTCACTGTCCTGCCTCAGAGGAAAGGAGCGGTGGCTGTGGACAAGGACGGAACAACTACTCAGGAAAAAGAAGAAGAGGAGGATTCAAACTCAGACTCTGATCTCGACACACCAGACCAAACTGAGAAAAGAGCCTAAAACTTAGTTCAAATGGACAACTTCAAACAGTTCAGACATGTGATGTTCTGGGAAAACATCTGGATATATTGATGCTGAGGCTCCACAGAGGGATGTTTCTGTTGACAAAGCATCTGTTTCTTTGAAATTTCAAAATGCTTTTTTGTTTTTAAATCAACTATTTATTGAAAGTTTTACTTTGTGCCTCCTGTGATGGGTAATAACTTAGTTGAACAGCTAATGGAAATTTCAGTTTTGCTTCATTTGTTTTTGGAAGAATACACAGAAAATTATTTATACTTGAATTTGTATTCCTTTTTGTTTTTTAGCTCAAAGCTCTAGCTGTCAGACTGGTGCTAAATGTCTTGATTAAAAAGAGCAGATTTAAAGAAGCTGGATAAAGTCAACATATTATTGGCCGTGGAATTCTTGGAGTATTATGGAATGTTTTGAGAGTATAGCCACGATATGAAAATGAATGGATTTGATCCGTTCTATGGAGAAGGTGTGGGAATATTATACAATTTTGCAAATTAATCTTTATGTATTATATAATGCAGGATAATGTGAGAGAAACTATATTATTCTTACTCTTCTATTGGGAGACGATCAGCTCATAGTTGAATATTAAAAAAGAAAGTTTAACCAAAAGAGTGCATATGAAACAAATCATGAAATGGTAGCATACTGTAATTCAAGTGTTCTGAGAGAAAACTGAACTTCTGCACCTCCTCAGGCTTTAAAAAAATAATTTTTTTCATCAATCAAAATCAACCTCGTTAATTAAATGCAGCAAAAATAATAATTAGAAAAATTGTAGGCATTAATTAATTGATAAAAATGTGACATAAATGAACATTTCTGTTTATTTATTTACCCTTGTACTAATTCCGTTATTTATTTATGTATTTATTATTTTTTAAATTTATTTATTTATTTATTTATTTATTTACTTATTTACTTATTTAAGTACGATTTCCCCTGATTTTCTCCCTATTTATTTTTGTATTATTTTTACACATTTCTTTTTACATCTCTTTATACATGTTTGCCTCATTATGCAAATGAGGGGTGAAATGCAAAGAGAAAGTCATACATAAATAAATAAACAGCCTGCTTTCTTTGGTGGAAACAGATGAACCTTACATGACAGATTATGTCATGGTAAATAAACTACAAACTACAAAAACAACACTTTACGATAAGATGATTTACGCCCTGGTTGCTCTGGCAACTAAACCCGGAAGTTGTAGTATCCATAGTAACGAGGTAAGGTGACGCTAAACCGGAGAGGAGTATATTCAGTTTGAAGCTGTATTTATAGTCTATCTCATCATTATTTGATAGAAAAGAAGAGTCAAATGTCAAGAAAAGCGCTGAAAGTGTTGGTTGAGTTAAAGTTCAGAGCGGTAAGATATCTGTAATTCATTCATTCATCCTCTGGGTGAGAGAATGATGCATCACACACCAGACTACATTCAAATATTTGGTATTTTAATATTTACTTACATTTATCTACCTACATGGCAAAGATAAACGTTTGTTAGCACCAGTATGTTGTATGAAATGTTAAGGAGAACAATTCGGCGTGAAATGCATCAAATATAACCAAGCCTATGTATGTTTAATTAGTTTAATAAGCTATAACTTTAAGACTATGTGACTCACCACTTAGTGGGTCTGTCTGACTACACAATAGACCAATAGACTTACCTCCAGACCAGCTTTAGTTAGTTGTGATGGTGTCCAATAATATAGAGGTTGGAACCTGCCAAAATAAAAAATAAATACATAAATGACAATAATTAAATGCAGCAAAAATAATATTAAAAAAAATGATAGCCATTAAGTAATTGATCAAATGTGACATAAATTGATATTGCTATTTTAATTTGCTTCTTTATTTATTTACCTTTGTATTAATTCCCTTATTTATTTACTTTTTATTTATTGATTTTATATTTACTTTAAAATTTATTTATTTTAAAATTTATTTATGATAAAATTAATGTCAGTCTAACAGTCTAAAATAAAATGTATTTATTTTTGCATTTTTGTTTTTTTATTTATTTTGTATTTATTTAATTATTTAATTAACTTATTTATGTATGATTTCCTTGGTTTTCTCCCTATTTATTTCCCCAAACTTCAAATGTATTTATTTTAAAATGTATTTGTGATCAAATAAATGGGTCAGTCTAACAGTCTACAATAAAATGTATTTATTTTTGCATTTCAGTTTTTTTTAAAATGTATTTTGTATTTATTTAATTATTTAATTATCTTATTTCTGTACGATTTTCCCTGGTTTTCTCCCTATTTATTTCCCCAAACTTATTTATTTGTGTATTATTTTTTTGTATACATTTCTTTACACATTTCTTTTTACATCTATTTATACATTTCTGCCTCATTATGCAAATGAGGGGTGAAATGCAAAGAGAAAATCATACATAAATAAATAAATGAATACATAAATAAATACACACATTTAAAAATAAATGCAAAAATAAATAAATAAATAAATAATTTCAGTAGAGGTGGGAGGGGGGAAGAGGCGCACTACTCTGGGCCAGTGAAAACTGGCTCAGGCACAGTACTGATTTGACTTATAACCCTTATTTAATCATACTAATACATGTTCCTCCATGCCTGCTCTCAGGTTTCTTGTCCTGGAGTCCATCTGCAAGCCAAGGATGACATCTACCTCAGCATGTGCATCATGGGGCGGTACTGTCGGTCTGAATGTCTGCCTGCCGTCTTCCCTCTGCTCTTTCATGAGAAGATGACCTTTGAGAAGGCAAGTCTTCACTCATTCAATAAAGTTAGCTGAGACATGCCCGTATTGAATACCATAAATCAAATTTGACATGACTGTACAGTAATTGCCAATAAGAAACTTGTAAAATAAGGAAGCTAAATAAAAAATATTTTTTTTCTGTCTAGATCTTCAGGCATGCAGTTGACCCTGGAGACATCGCTGTAATGCTCGAGTGTAAGTTATTTCAGATTTGGTTGAGTTATACTGTATTACCTAATGAACTGATGTGGTGGCATACTCTTATTCCTACTTCTTTTTTAAACATTTAATTTTTCTCAGATATATCTTCATAAATTATTCTCAGGACACAGTCTTATGAAGGAATATGTAACATTTTGTGAAAAAATGAAATGGAAAAGTTATCGCAAAAGGATGTTTAATGTTCGGTCACAATCATGACCAGTGGAACATACAGTGTCCCAACAAAACAAAATCAGAAATCCTCTTTTATTTGTAGCGTGTAACAGCTCTAAATTAAATTGATTAATTGCACTCACAAATATAAAGGGGGCACCACCTCTTTTCTAGTCTCGCAGTATTAAATACAGTTCTGAAAACATTGATCTAAGTTCTGCTCTGAGATAAACACACATACAGCGACTTACTGAAAAAGTGAACATTTATTTAAAATAAAATGTAATAAAAGAAAAAATGAGATGATTAATACATATTGTATGAGTGACAAAACCTGTAAATGAATGAGTGAAATGGAGTTCAATGATATGACAGATGTTTAAGGAAAATAGTGAGGAGAGAGATAATGCTCAATTATTTATCTAAATGCTATGAATGGGATAACTTAACAATTTGGAGATTAATAAATTCAGAAGATCGTCTTACAACAACTCTTGTCAAAAGTGACTCAGTAGGAAAATCCTTACTTTGCTGCAGAAGTCAGTTCTGTTTAAATCCAAATGTCGCTTGGTCCTTAGACGCCCTTTGAAGTCAAAAAGGGATCAGTGATCTTGTTTGTTTTAGTTGGGAAAGGGTCTTTCCAAACACGTCGTAAAGTTTTATTTCCTCCTGCAGAATCATCTCGTAACCATTTGAGTGTCAAACTGGTAATCCACATAAGATTGAGTAAATCCCACAGCTCAAAGGGACAACAGGGCAGCCAGCGGTCACAGATTCCTTTGGCCATAAAACAAATGGTCTTTGACATGACATAGGGATCTTGTTTTTCTCATCCTAGTGTAGTGAAGGAACAGCAACAACAAGTCTGTTTGTCACTTCATCCACATTTATTTTAGTATTAATAGACCAGAACCGTAACTTTTGTTCTGTCTATTATACTCTTCTCTGGGTCAGCATCTGCTTCATATAAGGAACATATGATATCAGTATAATATTAGGCTATAGGGATGGTTAGTCTGTGTGTCCTGTTGGTCTTCTTGACATACATGAAACTGTGGATCTTTCTCAACTTGATACCTTTTCTCTTCAGATGAGACGGTCACGATTGAACTGGTGCAGCTGATTCCTCCAGGTGAGGCTGTTTATTTTTCATATTCAGGCTTTTTTGTTCCACTGGTAAGAAATATTCCTACATGAAACCAGACTCTTCTCTCCTGTCGACACACAAGAACGTGGAAGCATTCATTAACAGGATGTCCCAGTGTAACAGAAGTGTGTTTGTGTGTGCAGTAACGGACACTCTGGCCTGCTTTGAAGAAGATGCTCGGAGTTTCTTATTCCCAGAGCCCAAACTGGTTCCCTCCTCCTCTGGAGTGGACCGAGAGGTTCTGATGACCCGAGCACCTTACTTTCCAGTAGGTCCAACCCTATGACATATTACGATAATGCTATTTTAGCATGTTCACATTGATACATCACTAGCAAATTCTTTTTTAAGACATTAACACATTTTCTTGGCCATATAAAAAAGTGAAGACTGAATATAAGTGTGCAGTTTGCAGTTTAATGTGATTACTGTCTCTTCTCTTTTCCCCAGGGTATCGCTCCAAGGTTGGAGTTTTGCACCAAAACAACCATCATTGAGTGCTCAGCTGATGCAGAGATCAACATTTACCCCAATGTACCCATGGTAAATATTGTGATACTGAAGAAAACCTAAAAACCTGATGATTTTGGAGCTATAAGGAGCATATTTTGTCCCTATGATGAATATTATTCACACTGGATGTCAGATATAAAGATATCCTCAGAAAGTATAGGTCACAGTGAATCTAAGAATATGTGTACCATGTTTGTGTGTTTATATGTAACTGACTTATGACTCCGGGAAGAAGGAGTGCGACACAAATTGCAGCAATTAAGTTAATGTTCCTTCATTGCCTTCATGAGCTGTGTGTCACAGTCACAGCTGCAGCTGCTAACCGTGGTGATAAGCGAGTCCAAATCAGCGGGTCAAACTAACCTCCTGTTGTTTTTTAGAACACCAGCATACACTTCCCTTTCACCTCACACAGTATCTTTGCCTCGTGTCTCTCCCTCCGACGACCCGCTTCAGCTCTAACCTGAGAGTTTAGAGGATCTAAGATCATAATCAGGCTACACTTTTATGAGATCAGTTATATATTCTGGGGCGAGTCAGAGCAGTGCTTTAAAAGTAAGTAATAAAGATGTTTAATTAACTCCAAATAACTTAATTAATTCTAAAATGCATTGGAAGCCAATAAAAGGATGATGCTAGGACAGGTGTGATGCGGTCCCTTTGCAATGGAAAGCCTGGAAGCTGAGATCTGAACAGAGACAGTAGTAGTCAAATCAGGAAAAGACAAAAGCTTAGAAAACCCTCCCAAACCTCTGATGGACAAAAAGGATTTGATTTGGTGATGACTTTAACTGCAGAAAGCATGATTGGGCAACATAAAATCAGTATTTGAATCAACACCTGTGGTTCTACAGGCAGCTAGAAAGCCCAGCCCTTATGTCATGTTTAGGCTGTAGATTTGAGACATCCACTCTTTTGTTTCCAGAGGCCAGTGATGACGAGGAACAGGAAACACTCCAGCAGACCCAGGAGCTCCTCTCCTCAGAGGAAACCACCTCAGACTCTTGGAAGGAGACAAGGTGGCAGGGCGTACGGAGAAAGACACAGCAGCGCCAGGTCACCGTCGTCGTACGCTCCTAGAGCCCAGTCCCTGTCCCCTGTAAGACCTGGGAACACCCAGCGCCTGGCCCGGCTCAGCCTGGCCTCTGCAGCTCACTGGGATGCAGCCAGCACCTCCCAGCCTGTAAGCACAAACAGCACATCTTTATTCCAAAGGTCACTATAGATTTCCAGCCACAAGATGGCAGAGAAGAGCTGAGATAGGTACATCTCCACACCTCAGTTACTTCAACAGCTCTGAGTGTACTCTTTAACTTCTTTCTAATACAAATATCGCTCTCACCTCTCTCTTTGCCGATGTTATGTATTGTTCCACCAGTGAGAAGGTTTGAGAGTTAGTTGACTCCAGTAGGTACATCTTGTAGCTGTTTGAGCTGCAGGCCTGCTCACTTTATCATCACTGTCCTGCAGATGCTGGCCTCGTGGCCTGGAGCCAGTGGACCTGCCTCGCCCCACCGCTCTGCAGTGTTTACCCGTTCCTCCTCACCTTTGACCAGGTCTTCATCAACAGGTAGAAACCCTCATATAATCCTGTTTTGATGCTACTAAACATGGGTTATAGAGCTTATAAAGTTTAGTGTTATTACTATACTGACATGATTGTTACCTGTTAGTGTGATTGTTACCTGTTAGTGTGATGATGAAATCCTACTCACAGTCAGGTTTCTATCACCCAACAAATGCTTTTCCCCTCTTTTTGCTGTTTCAGTGAGATATTCTCCAACTGGCAGAAGAAAATCCTTATTCAACGGTTTGGTAGGAACAATGTATTTTCTTTCTCTTTGGCCTCTTAAACAGGAAGTTATTGGGTTTATCAGATGAAGTGCAGAGCTGGTTATCTGTAAACTCTTCAGTCGTGTCTAATTTATTTATTACTGACTGAGCCTTTAATATCTGCAGTTGAGACCAGAGAGTGAAATGAATCAGTTGCTGAGGTGCAGATGCATTAATAGGACGGTCATCTGATAGTGAAAGAAACTCCTCTCTGCTTCCAGGTTGGAGGGATATCAGAAGACGACTCCAGCTCCTCAGAGACACATGACCACGTTGACTACCACCAAGGTCCTGACCCGTCAGGGCTGTGGCGGTCCTATAGGGAACAGGCCAGGCACAGCAGGTCCTTTTCTCGACTATAGTTTTAAATGTTGACATTCATAGTATAATCATGCACCTCATTACAGAGGTAGAAAAATCAGGGCTGTTGGAAGATGTATTTTTTTGTGATGTTCAGGTCTCAGTCCAGCTCTCACAGAGAATGGGAAGAGGTCCAAGAGCGTGTTCGGGGACTCCTTACGACACCAAAAGCTGTACGCCGACTTACCTATGTAAGTAATACATAACATTAGAATGTGTTTCAGTCTGGTGTCAGACTTGTTGCCTTTTATACGGGCTACTATATGTCTTTGGGTAGTTGTGTGCCGGCAGACCAAAAAAACTAGGCCGACGGATGCTCACCGACGGCCCCAAACTGTCCGACAGCCGACCATCAGCATGGTGTGTCAGGACCCTTTAAGTGTCGGTATCTAACGTCGACGGATGAGACAAAGTGCCGTATTTGACGCCCTGGGAATGAGAACGGGCTGGGAGATCCCAAATGAAGGATACCACAAAGAGAATATTTTTGTGTTATAGGGGGCCACACACTCCGAGGTAGACGAGGTTTTAGCCAGGAGGTCCATCTCTCCAGGTCCACCGTGATGACCTGGCCAGGCTCTGGAGAGGTGAGGTGGAGCGGCTCCATGAATTTCACTTTTCACTTTAAAAAATACTGCTTACTTGATGCATCCTGGTGACATCGTGCTTAAGATGCATACCATGTAATCAAGATTACAACATGGTATCACTGGTTTGATTCTGGTTACAACCTTTGTCTTTATACTGTGAACTATTCAGTATGGCAAAAAAAAAAGAAAGAATCATCTCTTTTTACAAAAGCAAACTCACAACTAAGTCGCTCATCACCCCTCCTGCCCTGTATCCCCTCAACCTACTGTACTCCCACTGTACTACATATATTAAGTTAGGACCACCTTTCTGAGGCAACAAAGCTGTGAAAGAAGCCCTAAATAGTACTGTTGTTATACGTGTGTGATGTCTGTCTTATTCTCCTCCCTTAGGGAAAGAGACCGTCACCTTGCCAATTAGATGTCAAGACTCTCCTGATGTGTGTGTACAGAAAGGTATTTCACTGTAGTGGTTTAATAAATGTTCACAATCACTGTATTAATGACAAAATAATGTGTTTTATGTTCAAATAAACCTTTTAGAATTGACTTACTTAACTTATATCTCAGTTTGGACACCGCCAGGATGCATTCGTACATCCCTATTCCGTTGATCTATCAGGCTGACATTGTGGAGTCCTCAGGTAAATCCCCAGAAGGTTATTAAAAGCAAACTGTGTCTATTGCGATCTACTGCTGTATATCAGAGGAATAGCTGCTCACTATGACTGTGAGGCATTTAAGCACCGGCTCTATCAGGAACATTGTGATCTATTGCAGAATGGTTGCTGAAACAGAACTCTATTTTGGTATACTAAGAAGTCAAACTATAGGCCTCAGTGGCAGAACAGGACAGGACAAAAGACAAAAGTCTTTTAATAGTTCTGTAAATAACACAGTTTGGAACGAGCAGGTGCTGCTGTCTCCAGAGACTGTAGCTTATATGGGCCCTGGTCAGTCCGCTTTAGCCACGGTCACAATGCCCCTTTTGAGTTATTCAACAGACACTTTACTGTGATTCAGCCATTTACATAGTACATAATTCTCTACCACAATGTCAAAAGGCAGAAGTGTTTATACCTGTTTCATGTGAGATGCGATAAATGATACAAATGGAGATAATGGTACACATTTTCAGACTCTCTTCTTGAAGGTATTTATGGTGTACACACAAAAAGTGATGGGAGTAGTTGTGTGAAGAATGACAACTAAGAGCCTGAGGGCTTTTCACATCTCTGCACACCCAGAAAGTCTCTGTGTACAGTCACACTAAAGATACACTGAGCTGAGATAGTCATGATTTTAAGAACTGATTAAAAACATCAACTAATTTAAAGGAACAGTGTGTAGGATTTAGCGACATCTAGAAGTGAGATTGTAGATTTGAACCTCTCCCGTGTGCCAAGCGTGTATAGGCCCTATTTAAAGACAGCTGTTGTAAGAAATACTTGCCCTGTAAAATCATATTCTGTAAATCAAAAGAGCAGATTCAGAAACTTTTAAATAATGTTATGTTGTTTCCCTACCCTTTGGCTCGTCCAGTTGCTCTCCTCATAGTTTTTATGTTCATACGGCTTATAAGGCATGGCGCAAATACACTGGCACTGCGCGTTATGAATCACCATTATTATGAATCTCCCAAAGAACCTGATATTGAGAGGGCAGAGAAGAGTATACCGGTAGCTTGAGAGAAGTACCGGTACTCAAGAAAAAGTCACAGTACGTCAATGAGTAAAATGAAGAAGTGCCGGTGAGTAGGGGAGAGTGGGGTAAGATGAGCCAATTTTTACTTATGCTGTCCTCGAGGTTAGGAAAAATGAGACAGAAGTCAAATGAAAACATGAACCTT
Organism: Sebastes fasciatus; assembly: GCF_043250625.1. Lineage (NCBI taxonomy): Eukaryota > Metazoa > Chordata > Actinopteri > Perciformes > Sebastidae > Sebastes > Sebastes fasciatus. The sequence continues at coordinate 16,120,315 of NC_133816.1, read as the reverse complement.
AAATTCAGGATCTCTCCTATCAAATGAAATGATCAGCATGCATCCATCACAAAGCTGTCTGAAAAAAATTACCTTCCCAAAAAAAGTGCTCCTGTGGCTCAACTTGCCCCAGGTAAGGGGTAAGTTGATCCAAGTCAGTGGGTAAGTTGAGCCATCGTGGGGTAAACTGAACATCTGAGTTTTTAAGTTTAAACCTCAGCATAAGTGTGTTAACAGTTTCACAGTTATGAACTTGTGAGAACAAACCACCTGTGAGTTTCAAGACCATTGAACAATCAAAATATCATTCAATATTCGACTATATTCCAGTCGTCAAGGTTGCAGGGAAATATGAACTGTTGCTCCCTCCTTGCAGTTCCTCCAGCCTTTTGAGGTTGAGGTAGCTTCTTCAGCACATCACTCAGTGGAAAAGATGCCTCATCCTTTTCCTTGAATACAAAGGTGGGCTTCTCATGTCAAGTGTTCCCCCGGATTCTTCTGAGAAATCTTGCACTCACTTCGTTGCCCTCCAGGCTCTCAACCAAGCCAATGTAATGGTAGCTCCTGCCTTTGGATACAAAGTTTACTATGACAAAGTCACCAACTAACAGATCTGTGATGTCTGATTCACTTCTCTCATCATTAGAACTCTCATGCTCAGAAGTGTCATCAAATGGGATGGCATCACACTCTCCTCAGAACTGCTGTACGCTGTGATTTTCGTCTTGGTCTTTGGTTTGACCTAGGCCTACCTGCTAAACCCTGCTCTTTCCAGTTGTTGGGGACAGGAAGGTTGTTCTTTCTGCCAATTCCAATGCCAGTTCACAGCATTTCTTTGGAGTAAGGCCGTGGAACTGTTCAGCCAGCTTCTTGATATGGTCTGCAAGCTCCTTCTCTACCACCTCTGTGAGGACCCTCTTTGCCTCTGCTGTTCCACTATAACCAACTGTTTTTACTTCCTTTATCTCCCTCTTCTATAAAGGTTAACATATAAAAAATCAAACCAAATTGTGTAACACTCAACGGTAATACCATTTTATACTTCAGAGAATTAATTTGGTTAATTTATGGTGGGGTAAGTTGAGCCAGTGGCTCGGAATAATAGTAGAATATTAGTGAGCCAGTGGCTCAACTTACCCCATAGCCTTTGGCTCACTTTGCCCCATAGCTACCATTTTGGAAAAAATGGCCTAGCTTAGCAATTCAGGCTAATCTTTAACGAAGGAATTAACATGGTGTTATATCTTAGTAAATCACCAACGTGTATAATATATTTTTTTAGACCTGGATACATTTGCTTTGATCTAACATCCATTATTCCTGACATGCAGAAAATTTACTTTGACTGGGAAAAAACTGTTTTTGGTGTAAAAAAGTACTTCTCCCATGTGCTTAACTCCATCACAGCAAGATAGAAATGATGGGTACTTCCTAAAATAATGGTCACATGACAAAACATAATCACAGTTGCCAAGATAGAGGGGGTGGGTCAACTTACCCACTGGCTCATCTTACCCCACTCTCCCCTACCGGCCCACTTCGAGCACTGACGAAGAAACAACAATTCTTATTTTCAGGTGATTAAACACTAAAGAAAACATACTTTAATATTGTATTCCATTTCTGCCAATAGATCCCCTAAATGTTACACACTGGTCCTTTAAGCATAAACCATACTGCATAGTCTTGAAGAAGGTTGCGTGGTAGGTCTTAATGAAGAATGAGTTGGGATTGTTTTATCAAACTACCTGATAATAACCAGAAGAAGTTCCCAAAGTGCTATGAATGAATTCAGAACAACTAAAGAGCTTGAACCAATCAACCGATCCAAAAGTTACATTGTCCATCTTGGTGCAGCTATTTCTGGATTTCTCAAGGCTCTGACCTTCATTTCTGAAACACTCCTGTAACAGAAGAAACAATGTAAATTATGTTCCTTCTTGTTTCAATCAGTTTACCCAAAACGTGTGTATTCCTTTACAGAAAATGTGTGTTAATGGCCATGAGCAATCTTATTATCCTTATCATAGCGGATATGGTTAATAGCTACCAAAAATAAGAACAAAATCAGACAACAACAAAAAATGAGCAATCTTTTATTTGCTTGCAGTTACACACAACGTAGTACATGTTGATTCACATACTGTAGGTACTCAAGTACTTGTCTGTACAGAGACGGGGTTGGTTGATGCCAGTGTGCTTTTGAGATGTAGAATACAACCTGATTTGCGAGGGCTTATCATCTCTGATCAGTGTAGAATTACAAACAAACACCTTCATTCACCCATCTTTTATTTCATATATGGCCCTTTTGGCAGTGTAGGGACGACTAAAATCGACACACTGAGACTTAGACGGATATTTTGACCTCTTGGGAAAAAGTAATGGAATGACCCTTCAACATGAAAGCCCAAGTAGGAAACTTAGGCAAGAAACGTTATCCCCAAGTCATGTGAAGTCACACTAAACCTAACAGCACTCCGGAAACACCGTTACTTCATTGAACATTATACTGTATATTATTCTGAAAATAGACAAAGTTTAATTTTTCAACACTCCATGACCTCTATCAAAACATCTGCATGATACAGGACAATGCTGAAAGATAGAGTGGCATTTGCAGTTGCGTTTTCTTCTATGCTAGGTAGCTGCAAACATTGCAAAGTAGCTGTTGCTTTGGAACCAGTATAACAGACATATAAGAGTTTCTTCTGTGATTTTTCCAAACTGGACCACTGAAATTAGCATGTTTACCTAGCCAGGAAGAGAAGCGTTTGCAGTTGCTAATTTTCTACGCCTACGTATAGCTACTAACATAGTTAAGTATTCTATTAGCTGCAGTTTTGGGAGCAGTACTTTCCAAAAACTAAAGAAAATCTCACAGGTGTTTCTTATGTGATTTTTTCCCAAGCTGGAACACTAAAATTAGCATGTCTAACTAGCAGATAATTTCCAACTTCCATCTTCAAATGGAACAATACAGTGTGACATTGTGCTGTAAATTTAATTTCTATCACAATCTGAGCAAGAAAAACTACTAAGAAGCTTAGCTGTTTTTCTAGAAAATACCTCCATTAGCATGTGATGGACAACATGAGTGTCATTGAGTTGTGTTGCGATGGATTATTATTAAGGTATTTGGCTCAGATTCATGGCGTGGTGGAAAGCAAACCAAGGAAAAAAAGGACTGCTACTAAACTAGAAACAATGAAAGTGATTGAACAGTGATTATGGGACCAGCAGGCCTACTGGGAACATAGTACAGCAGAAAACCCTCAGCGATACCACTGCTGATCCCAGGTCATGTCTTTTTCAGGTTGACCCCACCAAACAACTCTACACCACTTAGTCCAAGCTGAAGTACTGTACAGTATGTGCATGTGCAGGCATCATAGTATGCAGCTGCTGCTTGGAGTCAAATAAACAGCTCTCAGTTACAGACATGGAAATACATTTTTATCAAAAAGCATAAGACCACAAGCATCACACGCTGTGAGCATCACAAATAACAGTGCAGCCAGGGAGCATTAACAGAAGTACAGACATTTGTATCATTTGTGGCATTTGCGTCAAAGCATTAACTGTCATTGACATTCTAAGGAAGGCGATCTTGGTTGGTGTGTCCATTCAACATATTTGTCCAGAGTATTTCAAAAACTACTGGTTAGATAACTGCCATTATCAGGACCATATTTCCACCTGTTCACAAGAACTATCAAAATGTAATTATTTGATTGGCATTAAAGGAATTAAGCATATTAGGTGCGTTTCCATCCACCTGTTTTTTTCTTCATAAAGAAAACCTGAGTGAAAATGCCGAAAATTTTGAAAAAATCGTGAAATATTGCAAAAAAGTTTGGCTGAGGCGGAATAGTTGGTGTATTGATAAAGGCAAAATGCAACAAAGTGCAATAGAAACAGATTTAGTGAATAAATGACGTGCATGAAGCATGTGACTTCAACGTCCACTTGCTTCAGCTCCTCTGAAGGAATATTCATAAACAGAAATGTCACATTTCCATCCAGTTGTCTGCATTGTTTTTCACCATTTGATGTTTGACTGGCGCTTCTTTAATTACGCCCTCTAATTCTGCAACGGTATAATGGCACCCAACTTAAGAATTGGCGCCATATCTCGATGAACCAACTCCTTATAATTGCATAACGGTAGTGGATGGAAACAAGCATTCATTCGCATTTTCTTTTGCCAATTTAGTACCTTGACATTTTTATGGATTTGCTTTTTAGCTATTACAGCAGTTTCTCTCACAGTTTTTCATTCGCAGTGGCAGCGGTATCCAACCTTTTTTTCACCTGGACCATTTTATATCGACATTGTTGTTGTTAACACTTGTTAGATCTTTAATCTTCAATAACTCCTCAGTAGAACATCTCAAGCTCTCTCAAACTCTCCAAGCTTTTTGCTTTTTGTAACACAAATATAGCACATAGCTACGTCGGCGATGGTGGGCAGATTACCTCATGTACTGATGGCCTACTTTCAGTAGTGCAAAATTGGGCATGACAGGCAAAGATAAGAAAAGATGCAGATAGGACAAACCATGTCAGGTTAATTACTGCATAAAGTGCCTGTAAAGTTGCTTAATTATTATTATTCAGTGTTTTTGATGCATCATATCCTTTCCACGCAGCCCAGTAGCAAATGTTCCAAGGTGCGGCACCAGTTTGCAGCTCTATAGCAATGGCTATAAACCAGTCAAGGGCTGGGTCATTGTGAGGTGTTATAAATGGCACTGCTGCTCTGAATTCACCAATCCTGGTCAGCATTTGAATTTGAATGTAACAGTTGCATTGGGAAATGAAACTATCAAAGAAAAAGCTGTCGTAGATAAGTGTTAGGGTGCTGTACTTCTTTACTGCTGTATATCTGAGCCTACTTTTTTGCGGGTTGTATGAAAGGAATACCTCAACATTTCAGGAAATCGATACCTGTCCCATGTCTGTGCATTAAGTGTTTAATTTAAAAAACACAATTTGTGACTTTAGTAACGTTTTTAGTACTAGTTGTACATTTGAACTTTGGAGTGAGCCAGGCTATCTTCCCCCTGCTTCCAACATGGGATTGGTATTGATTGGTATTCATCTCACTCTCTGCTTACTGACCAATTGTGCCCAACAGTTTTCATGTCTAATGTAGTTTACCCGATGAAAGCTTACCAGACGTCTATGTCTTAGCTGAGCCATTGGTTTAAGAGCATTTGAACATATTTCGACCCTTCACCACAGTGACAGTATAGTAGTGAAATTGTATTAAAAAGACACTGATTATTGACACATAAATCCATTAGGTGACGATTAAAATAATCTTGTTTGACAAGGAACAATTTGGGGTATCTAATGTACTGTAATGTTTCCCCCATGCTGCCTAAACACAGACACTATTTATGATCATTATACTTTGCAATAAATCAATGAATGTTAGAGAGAATAATTTGGTTCTGAAAAAAAATGTCCTAAAATTTCACAGTGTTCAATGACTTCATAAGCTTTTTGTTAACCATCTCCAGTCTCTGTGAAGTCTCCATAAAAAATCAGTCTGCAGCCGGCGATTAGCATTTCTTTAACATATTGCTTCATGCAACTCGGTGAAAAACCTCTTTATATGTTTGGCACAGTTTAAATATACAGATAGATATACAAGCAGTGCATTATGGGACATAGACATTCAACAACAGCCACACAAAAAAAAATAGCATTCAGACATTTTAGAGAACCATCATCTAATCAAGGAGCAAATAAAGTAGGATTGGAGTTTCAAATTCAGATTATTCTTTTGTTTTGTTGAATTGACATTTCTTACTAAATACATACACACACTTCAGATACATCCAAAAAGAATGTCCTCGTGCACACACACAGACACACTAAGCTCTTCTTTTGAGTGCATCTTTGCAAGAAAGAATACACTCTTATTCAAAAGCAAACAGACTTTTTTTAATCTTGGCACAATTTGAGTGTAAGAAGGAAGCACTTTAATCTAGTCGTGGTTGTAAATGTCCGACATGAAGGGTGATCATCTTGGATAAGCTTAATGGAGGCTGCTATTGCTGATGTTTGAGCTTGGATGGGTCTGGTTGGATAGTTTTCCTCTCTCGTCATGGTGCTGATACATGATGGAAGGTTTTCCGTTTTACATCCATAGCAGCGCGGCACTTTCTCTGCTCCTCTGAGCCAGCCACAGGCTAAAACTGAGAGGTTTCAGTAAAGGAGATTGCATCTGTCTTGTCGACGGTGAAGCCTCCGTTGACGTAGGATTTCTTCTCGCATTCTTCGTCATCCAAAGTGGCTTCAAGAGCGAAGGGGTTGGCGACGTCCGCATCTGATGTCAGATCCATCCTCTCCAGCTCCCTCTTGGATAATTTCTGGACAATACCGGCTCCGTATGCATCGCCAAGAACGTTGATCATAGTACGGAACCGGTCCCTGAAACACACCACTCAAAGTCAATCTACAGCATTGCTCTTCAGTTACAATTTAAACCTTTTTAGTAAAGGTAGGAAAAACAGTTAACAGATAAACTTACAGCAGCCAATCCACAGCGACTATCAGAGTGACATCACTTGCAGGTAATCCAACAGCCGTTAAGACTATCACCATGGTGACAAGCCCAGCGTTAGGGACTCCTGCCGCTCCAATACTGGCAACTGTTGCTGTTACACTGCAAAACAGAAACAATATGTTGTAAATATTCTTCATAATAACATGTAGAAATGAAATGTGAGATATTTGCACATTGGTGGCCCCAAATTGCAGCAAGAGATACTGTAACTGTTTGAAATACTCAAGACCATCAGTAAAACCCAACTGTTGCTATTTACAGTAGATACCGTATATGCAACATGTACCAGAACAATACGTTATGATAATACAAAGGGCACAATATCAGCATAGTAAACACTGCAAATCAAATTAAGCTATTAAGTATTACTGTCTACAATCCATGACCACAAAGGTTCCCTAACAATAACCAAATAGTACTTTCAACTATCCATGACCACAAAGGTTCCCTAAAAATAACCAAATAGTACTTTCTACTATCCATGACCACAAAGGTTCCCTAAAAATAACCAAATAGTACTTTCTACTATCCATGACCACAAAGGTTCCCTAAAAATAACCAAATAGTACTTTCTACTATCCACAAAGGTTCCCTAACTATAACCAAATAGTACTTTCAACTATCCATGACCACAAAGGTTCCCTAAAAATAACCAAATAGTACTTTCTACTATCCACAAAGGTTCCCTAACTATAACCAAATAGTACTTTCTACTATCCACAAAGGTTCCCTAACTATAACCAAATAGTACTTTCAACTATCCATGACCACAAAGGTTCCCTAACAATAACCAAATAGTACTTTCTACTATCCACAAAGGTTCCCTAACTATAACCAAATAGTACTTTCTACCATCTATGACCAAAAAGGTTCCCTAAAGATAACCAAATAGTATATACTACTCAGTCAGCAAGAGATTTCTACCTTAGTCAACAATAGTTGTATTTTATAGTATCATAAATTGTATTTTATAGTCTTTTATAGCTTGCAGTAAGAAGCGCCCCTTAGTAACTATGACGTACCTGATAGTAACAATCTGGCCCACATCCAGATTGTAGTCATTCAGCTGGGCGATGAAGATGGCGGCCACCGCCTCATATAGCGCCGTCCCGTCCATGTTAATGGTGGCACCCACTGGGAGGACGAAACGGGTGATCCGCTTGTCAATGCGATTGTTCTCCTCGGCACATCGGAAGGTGACGGGCAGGGTGGCAGAGCTGGAAGACGAAATAGTGGTTGGCACACAGTGGTTTTGATTCACAAATATGAAGCATTAAATATACAACTATTTATATGTTGCTTTTAAAGCAATATAAAGCCCCTAGTGTTATTAAATATATGGAATATGATTTGGCTTTGCAAGTAGAGTGAGGAGCTCAGTGGGTTCTGACCTGGAGGAGATCATGAGTGCTGTCACCAGGGCCTGAGCCATTCCCAGTGTGAATGTATACGGGTTCTTCCTCACAATGACAAAGAAGATCAGTGGCAGGCAGATGGTGCCGTGGATAGCCAGGCTGAGGGACAAAACAGGGATTATTATAGAACAATATTATATTATACTTGTTGTCTTCATTGGATGGATTGGTTAGGTTTAGGCATGAGGAATGGGATTGGTTAGGGTTAGGGTAAGAATATCAGGGTAAACCAATCAGAGGCAGAGTAGAGCGGGTCATGCTCTTGGTATAGTAAGATTTGTTTGTTTTTTACATGTTTCTTGTTTTACACGTTAGCATCAGTATTTAATATTTGTATGTATTCTGGACATGGTTTAATTAGAGTCAGCAAGAAATGTCTACCTAGGTCAACAATACAGTAGTTGTATTTTATAGTATCATAAGTTGTATTTTATAGTCTTTTATAGCCTAGTTATAATTATAGCTATTGCCTATTATTTAGTCATAGCGGATTTACAACATCCCGCAAACAGCAACAATCAAGATAAGATGATCCCTTTTCTCCTACGTGGCCACTAAATTGGACTACTGACAGTGACCCAGTAATTATTGGGAAACTTGTGACTTTTCACATGAACAAACATGTAATCAAGTGAGGTGTGACATTTTGAAATGTGTGTGTAGATCATTACATAGCATTACAGTGGGTGTAATTATTTTACTACATGTGAAAAAAAATCCAACTTCACATATAAATAGTGTGTTTCGACAGTAACATTATAATGTGATCACTATCTGTATGACTTTAGTGCACTTCGCTCCTTAATTACAGAGTGAAGGTTCTGATCAAAAGGCCCAGGGCATACATAGTGATGAAGGCCCTTGAATTAAGGGAGTACAAGCTGAAATGTCAGTTAACCGAACTGACTTTTAAATAGATTTCAGCCACAGGGCTTATAAAAAAGGCACATTTAGAAAAACTCTTAATTACACTCGCTGTGATTCATAGTCATAAAGCAATAATGTATGATACGTTTTTAATAGGCTCTGAAAGCATTCAGAACATTACAACAAAGTATGAACACTGTGTGCACATGTGGTCACACTAACCGGAGCACTGGGAGCCTTGGACCAACCCTGTGACCTAACTGGAGGGGATTTACTGTACACTCTTTAATGGTGTCACTTAGATTTAGTGGCATGGGCGAAGCTTTCATTACTGCATCTGCAGGTTGAGCAGTTTTAAATGTCCTTGGCCCCTTATCAGTGCCTACACAGAGCTCAGCTTTTACTGTATCACTGGAGGGAGAGTCGGCCCAAATGTCAACCATAAATCCCAGTGTGTGGAACAGGCGGATACAGAGTAATGGGACAGCTTACCCACTCAGCACCGTCACCATATAAAGACCCATCTTCCTGAAGATCTCCCAGTCTTCCACCTCGATGATCTTAGCAGCAATTAGGAACAGGATCCCTACCGGCATGTAGCTGGAAACACACACAAAGTTGGAGTCATTGGAGTCAATCTAAGATTATAGCAAATATTGTGCATGGTGCAAGGTCAAGAGGTCAAACCGCCCCCCCCCAGCCTGGTTCTGCCCAAGGTTTCTACCCGGGGGATCTCTTGTTGGGTCTCTAAATTATAGAGTACGGTCGAGACCAGCACTATATGAAAAGCGTCCTGAGATAACTTCTGTTATGATTTAACGCTATATAAAAGTAAATTGAATTGAAGAGCGTTGCAGCCCTTTTTTTTTTTTGCAAAACCTAAGGATTCATTCGTCAAATGTACACAGAAGCTGCATTTGTGTAGTTTTAAAAACTGAAAGTATGATCATGAGTTGACCATGTTGCTGTAGATCAGTCTTTCATACATACCACATGATGATCTGGACCAGTTTCATGGTTGCTTCATTCAGGGCATCAAAAAATTCCAGGAGGATACGGCCCTTTTCGCCCATCTTCCCGATGACGAGGCCAAACGCAACACAGAACACGATGAGCCCCAATACGTTGATCCCATCTGAATATGCCCCAGTGATTTTATAGTCCTTGGTTATGTTCTGCCAAGAGAGGAAACAAGGAGGGGATTCATTCAGCGAACCAAGAGCAGGTCAGGAAGCTGCTCTCACAACCACGTTAGCTTACTCTAAAGAGCCATTGATGAGCTGCGCAAATGTTTTCTGCAGGATCACCGCCCAGTGACCCACGGCCACTTATGACTCATTACTCTACTTGTGATGCATTTAGATCAGACGCTGGTTGCCAGGTGCAGAAACATGAAGCGTAAAGTGCAGCAGATGGATCAAAAAGGACACGCTGTTGTCATGTAAAGATCAAAACCCCAACAGTCATGTTAATGGAGGTTCCTAACAGAAGACATTGGTGAATTCTGGTGCAAGTGTAGCTTTGGCAATACATCAAGAGCATTAAGGTACAATGAACAGAGTAACGTGTACACCTACCTCTACCACCGACATGACAGCAGTTGTGAGAGGTGGAATAGTGGGGGTGGTGGTGTTGGTGCTGTTGGCAGAAACTTTCGGAGGATCCAGCTCTTTGCGAGTGGTCTTGTACTAGAGTGTAATTGGTCACATTTCACAACATCAGAGTTACGTTCACATGGTTACATATACTCACCAGACCCTGATGTGGGTTTAAACATGGGTAGAAAGTGGAACAGGGATGATGGCTGAGCAAAGCCTCTTACCTGCTGGAAACAAGCCTGCACCAGATTTTCGGGGAACATATTTCTGTTGATGGCAAAAACAAGATAGTAAGTGAATGAAAGACATAATATATTGATGTATACTACACTCATTCCCCAACAGATGGCTCATTTATATAAGTAAAGATGATTAATATTCATGAAGAAGATGTGGTTAACCTCTATTGAGGCAAGGGAGCTAAAGCATGCCTTCCCAAGGGATGCCAGGGTTTGTCAATGGAATTGCTATTTCACTACATGCTGTACATTGTTTTCAACAAAAGCAGTTGTCTTAAATTCAAGAAAGTGAAGGTTGGAAATGTGAACCTCAAAGCTATGGAATTAAAGTCCACAGGAGGCTACGAACAAAGTAGTTGTCGGATCAACAGCACCTGAAAACAGCTCAATCAACTTTTCATGTTGAGGTAACTATTCACGTTGACTTAACTTTCTGAGTTGATGTAACTTTTTAAGTTGGTGTAACTTTCTGAGTTAATGTGACTTTTCGAGTTGATGTAACTTTTTAAGTTGACGTAACTTTCTAAGTTAATGTGACTTTTCGAGTTGATGTAACTATTTGAGTTGATGTACCTTTCTGAGTTGATGTAACTTTCTGAGTTGACGCAACTTTTCGAGTTTAATTTTCTGAGTTGATTGAGTATTTGGATAGGTGTGCAGAGGTGTAAAAGTTAAGGGAAGTTTTAAACTTCTCACTCAAGCTCTCTCTCTCTTATTCTTCACACAGCTACTTCTGTCACTTTTCATTTGTATAAATTAGTGTAACACCAAGAATACTTTTGAAAACTGTTTGAAACATTATCAGGGAAAGACCTAAACTTGTATTCTCTGTCACTTCAACATCTGAAAGAGTGGACACGTCATGGTTATGAGAAATTAGAATCACATGGCTGGGAGGTCACCTGATGAGGTCCAAGAGTGTGTCAACTGTTGTGACGTTGGGTGTGGTGCCGGCTCTGTCAATGTGATCGGCTGTCTGTGAAACTCCCGGTTTGATAGTCATCACCAAAATAATCCCTGCAAAGGATGACACCGCTCAGTATTCTGTGATGACAACTTGACTCATTCAATAGCTTTCATACCAACCACCACGTTGACATGACAGCATTTCAAATCAAATCATATTTATTTCTATAGCACATTTCAAACATGAGCTGAACAAAGTGCTTCACAAACATAGATAAAGAAGGTCAACAGAGTAGACAAAAACTGATAAACAGCCATTTAGTAGTCGCAATTCAAGTACATTCAAAAGTGACTTAAAAGCAACTGAAATAAATAGGGGCAAATTACATTATTATAATTATTAAATAGAGTGCTATAGAGAACTAGAGAAGTGAATAAAATATTCAACTCACCAAGAATAACGGCAATTATGGTTGTTGAGAAATAATAAATAACAGCTCGCAGACCTATCCTTCCTGATACCTCAGAGTCCAGGGCTGCAACACCTGTGGACAAAACACACAAGCACAACATTTAATGGTAATCTAAACCAAAAGCTCATCCTAAGGTGTTGTTGAGTTATCTTCAAGTTACGGTTCTGATGTGTTTTTCGTGCTTATGTTATGTTGTTTACACATATATTTTATTTAGTTTACATACTTATTTTAAGCCCAACCAATAATGTTTTTCCTAAACCTAACTAAGTATTTTTGTTGCCTAAATATAACCCGACCTTTCCAGGGTAACTCCATATGACACATGAAAAGCCTAAAATGCTACATTATCATGACATGCATTCTTGTAATGCACTCCAGTATCTGCCTTAGAGTACAATCAGATATAATTACGGTATGTTCAAGTTACCTGTTATCATGCTTGAAATGATGAGCGGGAGGATGACCAGCTTCAGCATTCGCATGAGGATCTCTCCTGGGAAGCCAAAATACTGCTTCTGGAGATTGGAGAGGGACGCATACTCTCTGACCACGACGCCCAAACTGATCCCTGATCAGGAGCAAGACAGAATCACATCATAAAGAATTCTTGGTCTCAGCTGCAGAAAAATAATAAGTCCTTGGCTGCATATATATATGGAGGACAGAACCTGCCAAATTATAAAATAAATTACTCGATAGATGAATAAATAAATAAATTAATTAATTAATTAATTAATTAAAGTAATTAATTATTTAATTAAAAATAAATAAATAAATATGTCATTAAATGTAGCAAAATAATATTCAAAATAAATGTAGCCATTAAGTAATTGATAACCATATTGACCCATATCCTCTGACCCCAAGATGACACACGTTGAGTGACACATAGAGAAATGCATAAAGAAATGTAAAAAGAAATGTGTAAAGAAATGTATAGAGTAAAGAATACAGAAATAAATAAGTTTGGGGAAATAAATAAGGGGTGAAATGGAATGGAGGTGAAAAAGGGAAAATTGTGCATAAATAAATAAAAACATGCATTCAAAATAAATATAAGTTGAATATAAAATGAATAAAAAAATAAATAAAAAAATGGAAAATAAATAAATAAAATGTAAATTTAAACAGAAGATTAAATAAATAAGGGAATTAGTACAAAGAAAATGAGAAATAAATAAAGAAGCAAATTAAAACAGAAATATCAATTTATGTCACATTTCATCAATTAATTAATGGCTACATTTATTTTTATTATAATTTTTGCTACATTTAATGACATATTTATTTATCGAGTCATTCATTTATTTATTTTGGCAGGTTCCGTCCTCCATACATATATACATGGGTCAAGCAGGACAGAAAAGCACAATGCAACACTGAAACGTGTATTATATCGCTTAAATAAATGCAGAATTTTCTCTGCATAAGCAACTGTCACATTATTGCACAGGTCAGTGAGGTATCATCCCGATGAATTTCATGAGGCACGACACACATTATATTTTCCAGCTATAAACTTCACATGTATCCCACTCAATGATTTTAGTAATGCACTCCAATCTGTGTTATCACACATGCCAGACCACCATTAAAGATGCTTGTTAAACACCGCGATGACACAGCAAACTGTATGTGGCGGCCACGTCCTTTTCTACCCAAACCAACATGCACCACTAACTGCAGTTTGGATCTGCAGTGAAGACATTTTAATGCTGCCAACTACAGGCAAAGACAGTTGCTAAACAACACAACAGGTGCTACAAACACTTGTGCCACTTGCAGGCAATGAGTGTTACAGCTGCAGGTGTCTTTGATTAGATCTGCTGTTTCCTTTGAGTGTGTACCATGGATGTATAAAGACAACTGGAAACAGCGTTGGAGGCAGGCACGCTGAGTTACAGACGTCTCTTTCCCAATGTAAGTCTATGGGAAAAAGTCTTTTTGGGCCCAATGGCATCACGTGACGGACACGGAAGTTATAGTACCACCGTTCGGCCACTACCAAAATTTGCTTTGAAGCCTGGCGCTATTCCTGGTGTCTTGGTGTGTACAGTATGTTTTGCTTGTAAAGACCTGTACCACCTGACCTAAAATAACACTGAACTGTCGCTCTCTGCACGGCTAATTGCCCCCGCAGTCTGAGTCGATGACGGTTGAACTTTTTTTTTGTACTTGTGTCCATGGCAACCACAGAAACCACACCGAGGAAAACAAGGCAAGAGCAAATTTTATTCGTATTCTCTAATTCTACACCTTCCTCAGATGCCCTTTGTAGAAAGCAAAGAAGACATTCTGATCATACCATATACTCATCATCAATTTTGATGTTGCAACACGCTTACACTCGCAGCAAGAAGAGCAAGACAATAAAAATGTGTCATCTGGAGAGGATGACTGCAGAGCAGAGGATGAAGATGAGGTTGAAGTATTGTAACAATGCAGAGTAGTAAAAGTGCAAGTCATTCTTACTTGATGAAAGTTTTCCAGTTGTAACGCGCTGTGTAACTGGTGCACATACAGTTCTCTGCTCTGTTAATTTTATACCTTGGTGCTTGTGTTCTAAAACCTGTTCTAGATGTTCTATTATATCTGTTAAACATTTTTACTTGTATTATGCTCCCTTCTCTCTCTTTTTGAGGATATTATTTAGCTATAGTCATGTTATTGTAGTTTGGTATGCTACTTGCCTTTGTTATCTCCAATACCCACCTCAGGGTGTAATGGTCGGTTAATTAAAATGTAGATTTCTGCATCGTTTGGATAATTGTGTTCATAAATATCCTAGAATTTATAACCGAGCTGAGGTTATTTCAATTATTTCAAATACATTAATTATCTGTCCAATCCAATGGATTCAGCGTCCTCTAAAAACTTCTAAATTGACTGAAACTACATAAAAATTGGCCCAACAAGAGTTGAAATATGTTGACCTGTGGTTTAAATGGCCCTTCTGAATTGAAAATGTCATAAAAATGGATTCAGCATCCTCAATAACCCCCAAAACCACTTCCATATTGTCCAAATCAGCCAAGCAGATGCTGAAATATTGCCCAAGTAGGTGATTATGCTAATTATGCAAATTGCCCAACATATGCAAGTTAACATCCGTCAGTTTCTAAATGCTGGGGACCCATACTGTGCATTTCTAACATAAAACTTTGGGTTCCGCAACATCCCCAGGTTCACATAAGGCTCTATAAGCTGGCAAATAAAAAGTGAGGTCATCAAGGTAAAAGAACAACAACTAGGCATGACCGACTTTATTGCTGCTGAATATAACCTCTGCCCTAAACCAGCAGGACATGAAAACATTGATAGAAAAAAGGACACACTGTTTCACTGACAGCAAACAGCGAGCACTGACCCGCTACAAAATACCTGATATCCTCCAGACTCCAATGAGAATGTCCTAAAATCTCACTTACTTTGTCAAAAATACAAAAGGGCATGTTAAAATATTTCTGCCTGTAATACTTCTGGATCTAAAACAGTATGTGTCATTTGTCCTGCAACCCACAACCACTTAAACCTGCAGTAGGCAGAATGTTTTCCATAATAACCTTTCAGCATATTGTAATTCAAGTGTTCTTAGAGACTTCTGCACCTCCTCTTGGCTCTGTTTTCAAGCTTTAAAAAAATCTAGCCCGTGACGGACGACTTTGGCCAATCACAGGTCATTTCAGAGAGAGAGCGTTCCTATTGGCTGTGCTCCGGCTGGTGGGCGGTGCTTGATATTTCCTCAACTGATCTCAACATGGCTGCCGGGTCACAAACTTTCACATTTTACAGCTAAACAGTACATTACAAGATGTTTCTGAAAACATTTGAGGAGAGACACTGCATGTGATTACCATAAAGTGGGCATGTCTATAAAGGGGAGACTCGTGGGTACCCATAGAACCCATTTTCATTCACATATCTTGAGGTCAGAGGTCAAGGGACCCCTTTGAAAATGGCCATGACCATTTTTCCTCGCCAAAATTTAGCATACGTTTGGAGCGTTATTTAACCTCCTCTTGTAGTAGTATGACATGGTTGGTACCAATGGATTCTTTAGGGTTTCTAGTTTCATATGATACCAGTATCTTCACTCTAGCTTTAAAACTGAGCCTGTGACAACCAGAACTCTCAAGTTGCGTTAATGCGTTAAAGAAATTAATGGCGTTAACACAAATTTGCGTTAACACGTTATTATTGCATTAACCTTGACAGCCCCAATTTAAAGTGTTAAATTTGAGAACGGTGGTATACTGAGTGTTTAATTGGGCTAGCACCCCCAAAGCAGTCAACCTGTAGGGGAAACACTGCACCTCTAAAGCTCAGCAAGACAGTCTGTTTTTTTTTTTTTTATCTGTTCTCAAACAGAAATGCAAAAAATGACAGATAATTTCACACCCAGATTCCTGATCGATTGTGTGTCACTTGATCATCAATGGTGAGCAACAGGAACTCGTGATACCTCCTGCATTACTTCATGCATTCAATCATCATGATTCATGCATTAGTTAAGCATTACTTCAGGGAGGTATGTGTTAATCAGTCAGCTATCAAGGTGTTGCAAGGTGTATTTTTACAGAGCCAGGCTAGCTGTTTCCCCCTGCTTCCAGTCTTTATGCTAAGCCCAGCTAATTGCCCCTATTTATACAGCTCTGCATGCGCTTAACACACATGACATGACATTGATATTGAGTTTCTCAGCTGACTCTCAGAAAGCCAAAATTTGTTGACTTATTCCTTTAATGTGCACACAATCTAAATGTGTTTTAGCAATGCAAACAGGTATACTAACTGGATGAATCTAACAGAGGACGTGCAGCTGGTGGTGCACTGTGATGGGACTCCTCTCACACAGACCCAGAATCAGCTGTCACTTCAGTCTGGTCACGTTTTGACTGAGACACGTCCAGACAGACACTGTGCTCTCTGCCTCTGGAGGACACAGCCTAGTGTCTCCTGCAACAGAACCATCCTCCTCTCTCTTATCAAAGATCATTATGAATTAACATAATGATTATCATTAACACACATTTTGCAGAAGGTTGATTTATTTCATCGTCAGTGACAGCAGCTGTGAAAGCAAGACTGAATGCAAAAAAACACAGACACAGGGATGGATGCACAGACAGCAGATGAAGATGAAAGCATCTCATTCTCTCTCAGCATACATGATGAGCAGCTTCACATACCCAGCAGCACTGATAAAATCGTGGCAATCAGGAGCCAGTTCTTCTTCAGCAAGCCTTTGAAATTCACACGTCGTCGCTCTTTGTTCCCCATCATGTCCAACAGGGATGTTGTTGTTGTTATCTCCAGAAAAAAAGGGAGAGAAATCAGACGACAGAGAGTCCTGCGGTCGGTCTGGATGTCAGGTGCAGCAGGCGACGCAGAGCAGTGATGGAGAGAAGCCGCGGTGCTACAGCAGCAGCAGGAGGGATGCAGCCGGCAGACGCTGCTGATGACCAGCGATGCTGTGTGTGTGTGTGCGTGTGTGTGTGTGGTGGAGAGACAGAGAGAGAGAGAGAGAGAGAGAGAGAGAGGGCGGTAGGGAGCTCCCTTCCCCCACACTAAAAAGGTGTCTTTTTTATGAGTGACACCAGACTGTGATGTAAGAGAATCAAGTTAAAATATAAAGTGAAAATAAAGTGTAAAGGGGAGACTTGTGGGTACCCATATATAGAAACTATTTTCATTCACATATCTTGAGGTTTGAGGTATAGAGGGAAAATTTAGCTTAAAGGTCCCATATTATAAAAAAAGTGAGATTTTCATGTTTTTTTTAATTATAAAGTAGGCTTAAAGGGACTGTTTGTAACTTTCAGAAATGCTTGTTAACAGCGACACCTGTGGACGTTAAGTCAACGAAAGTCAGCGTCGTGCTCGCGCTTGCTCGCTCTAAATAGACATGAACGAGCATCGCTCAAGACAGTGAGGCGACACACGTCAGCTAAAATCACAATATCACTATATTTCACCTGTTTGGCAGTAATGTTAGCTGACCAGACGAAGGTCTCTCCATGAATCAATGCTGATCCTAGTGTTGGCTTTTCCTGCTTCAGCCTCCGGGGCTCCGGGGCTGAAGCAGGAAAAGCGGGTCGGCTGAAGCAGGAAGAGAAACGTTATCGTCTCCGACCGCAGCCGCAGGAAGACACCGGCACCCGGTCGGAGACGATAACGTTTCTCGCTGCGGAGCCCCGTCACTTCACAAGACACGGGAAACCTCTGTTGGTCTCGAGGAGCTGAAGCATTTATTTCTGCACAAACGTCCAGTCATGTGACTGCCAGGACGTGTTCCTCAGCAAGGTGACACTGTCCATGGAAACTCAAAGAGGAAAGATCACACTAAACTAGACTGTGACTTTGGATCCTCTTCATATGTCTAACTCAGACTGCTTAAGCCTCATTATTGTGTCTCTTTGACTAGATATTCTCAGAGCTAAACTAACTCTTCTGCAGTGTGGAGTGTGCGCGCATGCACGTGAGGTGGAGCGAGAACGCGCACGTTGTGTGATTCAAAGCAGGCAGGCAGGCAGAGGAGCGGTCTGAACTACACTGCAGCTGATCATACATACCAATAATCAACCATTCTGAAACACTGCTGAAAGAAACATTTTGTCAGCAGCTGCTTTCCCTGTTTTTCCTCTCACTCTGTCTTTCCTGCTTTGATTTGATTTTTTAAATAAATGCAGATAAAAACAAACTTTTCCTTCCAGGCTTTTTGAGGGTTCTCTGAATGTTGGGCCCCGGGGTGCTTGGATATTCCTCTCACTACAACGCCTCTGGTACAGGTATCTCCTTATAAATCTGTTGTGTGACCATGCTGCCATCTACTGTACCACCTTGGGACAGGTGTGTGCGACAAAGAGTCTCAAGTCAACATCTATCACCTTTCACTGAAAACATTGATACTGGACAATTTTGCAAAACCTGAAATACTTTCAATGACAATATTTTTAAAATATGTTTTTCTATAATATCTGCACACCATGGTTACATGATTAAAGTTAGGCAACTAAAACCCTACTGTATATAAGTATGAGGGATGCTGCTGGGCTGTAACCACATTCACAGTCTTCTTTCAACAAATAGGACTGGCTCAGACATCATCACATGACCTACAGTCACATGATGCTTGTATATGTGGGGAGATGGTACTCTGTCTCTGTTCAAAGATGGTCTCCAGTGTCAGATGTGAATGTCATCCTTGATCTTTCTTCAGTCGTCCACTGACTCCTGGTCGATGACCTTTGACCTCTTCCCAGTGGATGCCGTGAGCAGAATTGGTCTCTCCTTATGGTGACAAAATTCACACTCCTCGCTCTGTGCACAAACCTCATCCTAGTAGTGTGTGTAGGTTTATTGCAGATGTTGTGTTCCAGCAGAAAACCGTCATGTGACTGCCAGGACGTGTTCCTCAGCAAGGTGACACTGTCCATGGAAACTCAAAGAGGAAAGATCACACTAAACTAGACTGTGACTTTGGATCCTCTTCATATGTCTAACTCAGACTGCTTAAGCCTCATTATTGTGTCTCTTTGACTGAACTTTTGGAATGCATTTAGCACAAAATGAGGACTGGGTTTTGCCCCTCATTTATTACAGTGTCATCAATCAAATATTGGATGATTTGAACAGTTATTGAAATGAAACCATTTGAGAAGTTTAGATAGGAAATCACTATTTGGAACAACTCAGAGAGACATCTGAAACATGACAAGGAGCCACAACTACATACTGGTTTGGTATGAGAGGTCACAAGACAAAAAGGTTGGTAAACACTGGTTTAATCTTTAACAATGTGTTGTATTTACAAGATTATTGAGGTTTCTTTAAATGTAAAATCTTAAAGTAACTCAAGCTGTCAGATAAATGTTGTGGAGTAAAGGACGAGGA